>NC_142593.1:35615791-35923846 GCF_965207765.1 Zootoca vivipara
AACTACTTTTCAGGGACTCACCTGTCTTCATAGATAGGCTTCAAAATGGAACACAGAACTTCTACATACATGAACTTAAATAGAGAAAAGTAAACCATACACTGGACAATATTAGTGAACACCAGAGTGAACATCATAAATAAATACAGTCTCTTCCAGTATAAAAAGGGAAGAACTCTATACACGCAGTTACTCACTAGGTATGAATTAAAGATGCAACTCTCTCTCACTCCTGGCAAGAATTAATTGGTAATGCACTATTTCTTAACAGTGCAAAATACCCTGAGAAATTATTAAGATTACAACAAAAGAGAGGGCTGTCATCGCAAAGTTCTTGCACAAAACACAGCAATTAAGTGTCTTAACCAACAAAACAAAATAAAAACAAAATAAGACAGATCATCTACATTGTGTCTAACACTAAAAGGGATGCCATTTGGGGCACTTCTTATTATTTCACTGGCTAATAATAGAAAAGGATTGCATTCAATTACTGTTAATATCTTTCGAGCTATCTATGGCCAATTATATACAAGGAGGTAATTTGTAGTTCAAGTTATTATTTTTCCCCAACTAGCTACAAGCTGAATTCTAAAATTTTACACTGAAATATATTGTTGAAAATTTAAAACAGGCCCTCCTGGAGGAGCATTTTTCTAATTTTGTGCAACTTTGATGCAGAGCCCAACAAAGTCCTATGAAGAGAGACAGTGCATCTTTAAGAAGGTTGGCACTGAGATCCCGTTTTCTTTAGCTGCATTCTATTAGCTTGGCCAGGTTATCTCGTAGTTCTGTTAGTTCAAAGATTTTGCCATCAAGAATTTCTAAAAGTGTTTTCAAGTTATTGCGAAAAGCTTCTTGTTCATTCTGACTTTTCTCCAGACGCTGCTCTAGATCAGACAGTTGTCCTTCTAGGTCCTTGTTTCGAACTTCCACTTCCTTAAAAAAGGAGAAGCAGCAATATAGGTCATTTGTAAATACAGTATTATCTTTATCGGTTTTCTATATGCATAGCTGCCAAGTATCCTGTTTCCGCCGGGAAAACCCCTTTTTTCCTACCGTTTCCCGGCGGTCTCCCATTTAGTCTTTAATCCCGATATTCTCCCTTAAATCGGCTTCTGCCGGCGGCCATTTTTCTGGTGCCGCTGTTCTAGATTTAGAAGGTTTTGACAATGCATTTGGTTTGCAGGCCTATCTATGGTATGGTAAGATTAAAATTCATAAAGGTTTTAAGTGTGGTATTATAAGGAAATCATTGTACAATGTATGGGCTAGATATAAAGATCTCCTAGAAAGGAAAACACCCAGGTGGATTTCACCATTAGAGGCTAAAGTAAACAAAAAGCTGAATATGGAGGCCAAGTGGTTGACGTATAAGGACATATTGATGGAAGAAAAAGAGCAGTTTAAGTTAAAAACATATGATTGGTTGAAAAGCCATTTGAGTGATTGGTTGCAATATTACCAAATAAATGAAACCTATAAGCTGGATATGAAAATTGGTTTCCAAAGTGAAAAATCAAAATTGTTAACAGAATTGTTAGAGCCAAAAACCAAAAATCTTTCAAGGATGTATAATTTACTGTTGGAGTGGCACACTAAAGATGAACAAACAAAATCGGTGATGATTGAGTGGGCAAAAGACATAGGACATACCGTGTTTCTCATATTTTAAGGCATCCCCAAAAAATAAGCCATGACAGGATTTCTAAGGGTTGGTGAAAAATAAGACATACCCCGAAAATAAGCCATGTCGTGTAGCCCCGACTGAGCGAGAGGCGAAGGCGCGGGACCCAGCAGGAGCTCCCTGCCTGCTTCCCCGAGCCGTCGCGCATCGGGGGACAGAGCCGAAGATCGGCGGGCGCTCCTTGCTGGGCTTGACAAGCCCGGCAAACAGCGCCCGCCGATCTTCGGACCTGTGCTGTGTGACAGGCAGGGGTGGGGGGAAGCGGAGATCGTTCTCCGCTCTCCCCCCACCCCCGCCTGTCACCAAAGATCGGCGGGCGCTGTTTGCTGGGCTTGACAAGCCCGGCAAACAGCGCCCGCCGATCTTCGGACCTGTCCTGTGTGACAGGCGGGGGTGGGGGGGGAAGCGGAGATCGTTCTCCGCTCTCCCCCCACCCCCGCCTGTCACCGAAGATCGGCGGGCGCTGTTTGCTGGGCTTGACAAGCCCGGCAAACAGCGCCCGCCGATCTTCGGCCCTGTGCTGTGTGACAGGCGGGGGTGGGGGAGAAGCGGAGATCGTTCTCCGCTCTCCCCCCACCCCCGCCTGTCACCGAAGATCGGCGGGCGCTGTTTGCTGGGCTTGACAAGCCCGGCAAACAGCGCCCGCCGATCTTCGGACCTGTCCTGTGTGACAGGCGGGGGTGGGGGGGAAGCGGAGATCGTTCTCCGCTCTCCCCCCACCCCGGCCTGTCACCGAAGATCGGCGGGCGCTGTTTGCTGGGCTTGACAAGCCCGGCAAACAGCGCCCGCCGATCTTCGGACCTGTCCTGTGTGACAGGCGGGGGTGGGGGGGGAAGCGGAGATCGTTCTCCGCTCTCCCCCCACCCCCACCTGTCACCAAAGATCGGCGGGCGCTCCTTGCTGGGCTTGACAAGCCCGGCAAACAGCGCCCGCCGATCTTCGGACCTGTCCTGTGTGACAGGCGGGGGTGGGGGGGGAAGCGGAGATCGTTCTCCGCTCTCCCCCCACCCCCGCCTGTCACCAAAGATCGGCGGGCGCTGTTTGCTAGGCTTGACAAGCCCGGCAAACAGCGCCCGCCGACCTGTGCTGTGTGACAGGCGGGGGTGGGGGAGAAGCGGAGATCGTTCTCCGCTCTCCCCCCACCCCCGCCTGTCACCGAAGATCGGCGGGCGCTCCTAGCTGGGCTTGACAAGCCCGGCAAACAGCGCCCGCCGATCTTCGGACCTGTCCTGTGTGACAGGCGGGGGTGGGGGGGAAGCGGAGATCGTTCTCCGCTCTCCCCCCACCCCCGCCTGTCACGGAAGATCGGCGGGCGCTGTTTGCTGGGCTTGACAAGCCCGGCAAACAGCGCCCGCCGATCTTTGGACCTGTCCTGTGTGACAGGCGGGGGTGGGGGGGAAGCGGAGATCGTTCTCCGCTCTCCCCCCATCCCCGCCTGTCACCAAAGATCGGCGGGCGCTCCTTGCTGGGCTTGACAAGCCCGGCAAACAGCGCCCGCCGATCTTCGGACCTGTCCTGTGTGACAGGCGGGGGTGGGGGGGAAGCGGAGATCGTGCTCCGCTCTCCCCCCACCCCCGCCTGTCACCGAAGATCGGCGGGCGCTGTTTGCTGGGCTTGACAAGCCCGGCAAACAGCGCCCGCCGACCTGTGCTGTGTGACAGGCGGGGGTGGGGGAGAAGCGGAGATCGTGCTCCGCTCTCCCCCCATCCCCGCCTGTCACCGAAGATCGGCGGGCGCTCCTAGCTGGGCTTGACAAGCCCGGCAAACAGCGCCCGCCGACCTGTGCTGTGTGACAGGCGGGGGTGGGGGAGAAGCGGAGATCGTTCTCCGCTCTCCCCCCATCCCCGCCTGTCACCGAAGATCGGCCGGCGCTGTTTGCTGGGCTTGACAAGCCCGGCAAACAGCGCCCGCCGATCTTCGGACCTGTCCTGTGTGACAGGCGGGGGTGGGGGGGGAAGCGGAGATCGTGCTCCGCTCTCCCCCCACCCCCGCCTGTCACCAAAGATCGGCGGGCGCTGTTTGCTGGGCTTGACAAGCCCGGCAAACAGCGCCCGCCGACCTGTGCTGTGTGACAGGCGGGGGTGGGGGAGAAGCGGAGATCGTTCTCCGCTCTCCCCCCATCCCCGCCTGTCACCGAAGATCGGCGGGCGCTGTTTGCTGGGCTTGACAAGCCCGGCAAACAGCGCCCGCCGACCTGTGCTGTGTGACAGGCGGGGGTGGGGGAGAAGCGGAGATCGTTCTCCGCTCCCCCCCATCCCCGCCTGTCACCGAAGATCGGCGGGCGCTGTTTGCTGGGCTTGACAAGCCCGGCAAACAGCGCCCGCCGACCTGTGCTGTGTGACAGGCGGGGGTGGGGGAGAAGCGGAGATCGTTCTCCGCTCTCCCCCCATCCCCGCCTGTCACCGAAGATCGGCGGGCGCTCCTAGCTGGGCTTGACAAGCCCGGCAAACAGCGCCCGCCGATCTTCGGACCTGTCCTGTGTGACAGGCGGGGGTGGGGGGGAAGCGGAGATCGTTCTCCGCTCTCCGCCCACCCCCGCCTGTCACCGAAGATCGGCGGGCGCTGTTTGCTGGGCTTGACAAGCCCGGCAAACAGCGCCCGCGTGCACTTTATTAAAAAATAAGACATCCCTCAAAAATAAGCCATGTCGTGTTTTTTTGAAGAAAAAATTAATATAAGACATGACTTATAATATGAGAAACACGGTAATATTATGATGGAAGATTGGGAAAGGTTGTGGAAAAGTAATATGAAGTTTACTGCATGTAATGTGTTAAAAGAGAATATGTTAAAGATGATGTACAGATGGTATCTTACGGCAGTGAAACTGGCTAAGATTGATCATAAAAAAGATAATAAATGTTGGAAATGTAAAGAAAGGAACCTTTTACCATATGTGGTGGACTTGTCCCCAAGTAAAGAGCTTCTGGGATAAGATTTATAATGAGTTGAAAAAAGTGTTTAAAAACACGTTTGTTAAGAACCCAGAGGCTTTTTTACTTGGAATTACAAGAAAAGAATTACCGAAGAAAGATGTTACTTTTTTCCTGTATGCCACAACAGCAGCTAGAATTGTAGTAGCAAGGAACTGGAAATCTGAAGATATGCCTACAGTGTTGGTGGAAATGAAGTAGTTGGAATATTCTGGAGTAGAGTTATGAGAAAGAGGCTCCAATAACCAACTTCCAGACGGGGGTGTACTTATAAAACCTTTTTATGTCAAAGTCAGAATTTCACAACATGACACTCTAATTCAAAATCCAGTAGCACCTGAAGGATTAAGGTAAATGCTGCCATCCATTGAACAGTTTGTAATACTTAAAAAGAGCTGAAGAAGAAAAATTGAGTAAAGTACATTCTCCAGAACAGCAATTGTATTTCAAAATAAAAACTGTATTTGTTGGGTTTTAAAAGAATGGTTTTTTGTTTTTTTAAAACAAGACTCCATAATTGTCATATGACAAGTACACAGGGTAATTGTTCTCCTATGTAATTTCTTGTTTGTTTGTTTGTTAGTCCACAGTACCCAACATTTTCTGGCATATATATTCCCACAGTTTCTCTTAAGATAGATACAATGTGTAATACCAGTCTCTGGGGAAAACATGACTTTGTCCATTATGCCAATTATTACCTTAATAATACAAAAGTGTTGTGGCTAAAGTAGGTATGATCACCTAATTAGGAATTTCAGAATACAATTTCTAGAATACAGTTTCTAAACACCCACCTACCGTAAATGAACATTAAAATATTCTTAACAATAGGATTTTATTTATATGTGCACTTAATTCCACTTATCCCATATACATATTGGATGACTTTTGGGAGTTCAATGGTGCAGCCCTCATAGATTTTATTTTTACAAACAAAAGAACCCAAAGTCAAGCATCTTAATATACATGAGAAAAGAAATTCTCAAATATTGATTTCCAATTTTCAAATTTAATTTCAATAGGAAAATATTAAAAATGTGCACATTTAAATTTTTCCATGTACTGTATATACATGTGTGTGTATGTGTACATATACAAATAAATTTCTTGTACCACACATATACACAGCATTTCAGTGGAAATATTTTGTAAACTATTTTCCCACATGTAAATGTCATTGTATTAAAAATTTTGATCTCATTAAAAATAATGTTACATTTTTTTTGCCATCAAATTTCTGTTCTAACTTGTTATAATTAATAACACTCATGAACATACTTCATTCCTCCTACAATTACACCAATTTTATACTTTTCTGAAGATGTTTCCAATTGACACTCATATAGCAAGAGAATCAGGTACAAACTTCTCCAGGTAAATTAAAATCAGGTAATCACTACTGTCCTGGACCTGATAAAGTTACACATCGTTAACATCTAGCTATATAAAAAAAAATCACCATAGAAAGCTTTTACCTATGAATGCAATGAACAAATATTTTCTCCAGTAATAAATAAAATAAGTGGCAGACTACTCTAAAATATGGATGAAACTCAAACGATGTGTACAGTACATACAGTATAATACATGATAATTTACTGTTGGCTAAACAGTAATCCTGACATTTCAGGAGACACCTGTTAAATTACAGATAAAGAAAATGGCATTTTATAAATTAACCCACCATGTATTTCTCCCACTTTGAATACAAATTAGAATGCGTGTATTATACAGTATATACATACAGTACACACATAAAAACCCGACTTATATTATCTAGTTTTGAATAGCAGTCCTTAAGTGGAAAAAAAATTGTCTATTGTACAGAGTTTATATTCAAGCTGGATTTTGCATTTAACATTCAAATTAATTTGGGTGTAAAGAAAAGGTCAGTGCATCATTGTGTTTGATTCCCCCCCCCCCATTCATTTTAAAAATCCTCTCCAATATTAGACAATTTACAGCAAGATTGTCCCATAATGGAACTCCCGTTCAGTAAGCAGACATGTGACACTTGGCTTACCTTTCATTTCCCCCCCTTTAAAATAAAAAATATATAAAGAAATACATGTTTGGCAAAAAGTCTTTGTAAATCACATCAAAACAACTTAAAAACATGTTCACTGAGGATAACTGAATTCAATTCCTGTTTTGAAATTCAGAATATTGCCTGGTGTGGTTTTGATAAACATGTGATGTGAAGGTCCAAAGAGGAGGGAAAAGATCTCCAATTTCCTGTGATTATACAGTTTCTTTGACTGAGCAAGTTCAACGTAAAGAAAACGCCCTGGCAATTGCTGTATATCCACAATATTAACAAGCTGCACTGATTACTCTGAAGACGTTTTGGTTAAAAGAATTATTAAAACATATGTTGGTAACAGTGAATATTAAACATATGTGGTATTAATAAATAAGACTAGATTGATACTTATCTGTATATAGCAAATTTGAAACTACTTTTCAGGGACTCACCTGTCTTCATAGATAGGCTTCAAAATGGAACACAGAACTTCTACATACATGAACTTAAATAGAGAAAAGTAAACCATACACTGGACAATATTAGTGAACACCAGAGTGAACATCATAAATAAATACAGTCTCTTCCAGTATAAAAAGGGAAGAACTCTATACACGCAGTTACTCACTAGGTATGAATTAAAGATGCAACTCTCTCTCACTCCTGGCAAGAATTAATTGGTAATGCACTATTTCTTAACAGTGCAAAATACCCTGAGAAATTATTAAGATTACAACAAAAGAGAGGGCTGTCATCGCAAAGTTCTTGCACAAAACACAGCAATTAAGTGTCTTAACCAACAAAACAAAATAAAAACAAAATAAGACAGATCATCTACATTGTGTCTAACACTAAAAGGGATGCCATTTGGGGCACTTCTTATTATTTCACTGGCTAATAATAGAAAAGGATTGCATTCAATTACTGTTAATATCTTTCGAGCTATCTATGGCCAATTATATACAAGGAGGTAATTTGTAGTTCAAGTTATTATTTTTCCCCAACTAGCTACAAGCTGAATTCTAAAATTTTACACTGAAATATATTGTTGAAAATTTAAAACAGGCCCTCCTGGAGGAGCATTTTTCTAATTTTGTGCAACTTTGATGCAGAGCCCAACAAAGTCCTATGAAGAGAGACAGTGCATCTTTAAGAAGGTTGGCACTGAGATCCCGTTTTCTTTAGCTGCATTCTATTAGCTTGGCCAGGTTATCTCGTAGTTCTGTTAGTTCAAAGATTTTGCCATCAAGAATTTCTAAAAGTGTTTTCAAGTTATTGCGAAAAGCTTCTTGTTCATTCTGACTTTTCTCCAGACGCTGCTCTAGATCAGACAGTTGTCCTTCTAGGTCCTTGTTTCGAACTTCCACTTCCTTAAAAAAAGGAGAAGCAGCAATATAGGTCATTTGTAAATACAGTATTATCTTTATCGGTTTTCTATATGCATAGCTGCCAAGTATCCTGTTTCCGCCGGGAAAACCCCTTTTTTCCTACCGTTTCCCGGCGGTCTCCCATTTAGTCTTTAATCCCGATATTCTCCCTTAAATCGGCTTCTGCCGGCGGCCATTTTTCTGGTGCCGCTTTGCCCTTCTATGGGCACCAGAAAATGGCGGCGCCGGCACCGGAAGTCGCTTTTACGTGTTTCCGGTCATGCGCGGAAGCGACTTCCGGCGCTGGCGCCGCCATTTTCTGGTGCCCATAGAAGGGCAAAGCGCCACCAGATCTTTCCGTCCAGGACTTGGCAGGTATGTCTATACGGTTAACATGGAGCAGGAGTGATCATCAGGTTCAACAGGGTTATCTCTTACTCACAAATGGGGAGTGAGGCTCACATTCCTAATTGGAGGTAGCTACGTAGGATAGCATCTTCATCAGGGCTGTCCAATTTTTCATACCAATTGGGCTGCAGCAGAACTTTGACCGAGAAGCTGTAGGGCCCATACTGCTTTGCTTGGTGGGGGGGCAGAGGTGAGGCCAAAATTTGACACACAGAGACTCTGGCAGGGTCCTAGAGCCCTCCCACCCCCTCCCCAAAGCTGGGAAAGAGCTATCTAGGCCAGGGGGATAGAGATGCATGGACTAGCCTATACAATATGATTTAGCATCTTAGTAAATATATATTTTAGTCATTTAAACATCATTTAATTACAATGGATTTAAAAGGAAAACTTTGTTTTTGGCAGTGTCAGGAGCCATGTCATTGTTAACAGGATATTAACATTTTAAATGGTAGTTAAGAACTCCACCCACCCCCCTTTACAGACAACTCACATCTTTCACAAGCGTTCAGTTCTGTTTGCATACATGCAGCAATGTATAAAGCCAGGAGTCCCTGAAACCAGCCCCACCCAAGTTGGAAGGCTGCCTACCTGGCTGTGGGAGGGTGGGAGGGCTCTGCCAGTGTCCAAGAGCCCTCCCACTGCTTTCCTAAAGTTAGCGCTTGCCTGGCTTTGGGAAGGCAGTGTGAGGGCTGCTCCGGGATGCTGCCAAAGTGCTCACACCGCCTTCCCAAAGCCATGTAAGTCCACAACCACAGCTTTGCATGAGTGTGTGTGGGTGTGGATTTCCTCTGCTCCTTATTTATTTATCCTTCCCCAAGCCCCACACAAAGCTGTGATCACATAAGTAAAATAATAAGCATAATATACGAGTTACCTGTAGGAAAGAACATGTAACTACGTAAAATTGTTTTGCAAAGGATTCTTTTGTTGCACTTACCATATTTAAGAATCTTTTTTTTTTAGTTTGTCAAGGGCATAGATCCCACTGAATGGTCATACATGTCAAATGAAAATGCACTGTGCAGCATTTGTCTAATAACAGACCATGACATCATTTGAGTGTGTATATAATCTTGCTGCTTATCAGCAAGTAACTCGACCAGTCAGTTTTGAGAACACAGAATCTACAGGCAATCAAGATCTAAAACATACGCTCATTTGAAGAGATGAAAGACATCAATGCCTGTAGCAATTTGTTAAAGAATGCAGCTTCAAAAGCTATGAACACAAAAATTCCCAGCATAAATTGCAACAGATATGTAAGAGGAAGTGTTTGTGTTCTAGCAGAAATTACTCCTACCTGCTTATCAAAGTTTGGTTGTTTGCCACTCAATAGAAATATAAAATACAGTCCAAATTTCCAGATACCAATTTCACCATTTTTACCAGCTCAGGAAGGCATCAGCATAAGGCTTTATTTTGGTCTTCCAGGTGTTGATGGACCCCAGCTCCCATCAGCTTCAGCCAGCATGGCTAATGGTCAGGGATGATGGTAGTCAGATCGCAACTATGTTCAAATGCCCACATGTTCCCCAACCCTCCCTGCTCTAGACAGCCCTCTTCTGCTTCTTCCCCAGAAAATAGACTGCAGTGTTCCTGACCATCCAATATCCCCAAATAACTCAAGGGGCAATATATTGCATCTGAGCATTCTGTTGACCTGTCTGCATGAGATGGGAGGATTATCTAGGAACAGCTTGTGCTCTTGGGCTTGTAATTCTGGCATGATGTGGATATTCAACTCTAAGGGCTTTTTTGGGGAAAAGAGGCATAAAGCTCTGGCAGGGTCCTAGAGCCCTCCCACCTCTTCCCCAAAGCTGGGAAAGTGCTAACTAGGAAGGAGGCAGGGGGACTCCAGGAGCCTATCAGAGCCCTCACACCTCCTTCTCAAAGCCCAGCACCTCACTTACCCAGCTTTGGGAAGGCAAAGTGAGGGCTGTAGGGGACATCAAATGTTGCTGAAAGCCGCCAAAATAGGCCTTGAGGGCTGCACATTGGACCACCCTGGGACTCTAAGAATGCTTATGTAACATTTTATTAAGAAAAGGAAGTCTGAAAGGGAATTCACATACCCACACCCACATCACTTCTTTTATTTGTTTTCTCCCCCCTTGAAAGATGTACAGTCCTTCTCTCCAGCACTAGGACACGCAGCATCATGATTTGTTTGTTTGTTTAACGTGAATGGGCTTTACCTGTGCAGCGACAAAGCTTCCCTTCTTCCATCACATTTGTACAATGTTCACACAAACATGGCAGGAACACAGTTAGCCCCATCAAAGCAGTAGGGGGGGGCTATACTGCAACCCCAAACTGTCTGTCTTCCAAGATCCAAAATTATCCAACTTCTTTCCTCTTTTTTTTATTATCTACAAGCAGATACAACCCTATTCACCCTGTAACTTACTTGTAACTTCTGAGTTAAAGAGTCCCTCTGTGCCTGAAGTTCTCTGGCATTGTCAATTTCTTGTCTCAATTTTTCTATTTCCTAAAGGGGATAAAACAGCATATTATCCAAAGTCAACCTAACTTTCATCCTGGACAAATCCTCCTCATCATATCAGGACATACAAGACAGGGTTGCCAATGCTGCAGAACTAGAATCGGCGAATGGGCCAAACTGCATCACCCTGAGAGCCATCTGGCCAGCCCTAGAGCTTTGAACTTCAGCATGCTTCTCAAAACATGCACAGTTCCCAGCATCATTTGTGCTTCAGGTTCATAAGCATAGAAATCTGCTAATGATTATGCAGCAATTGCTGTAATTGAGTCATAAGAATCGGCTGCTAGAGAGCCAGTTTTTCAGGGCTAAAGACACCAGGGAGGGAACGCTGCAAAGAACAATGATGAAATTTCAGTTACAAGGGACTGTGAACAACTGTCTATATCAGGGGTTCCCAACAAAATTTTCTCAAGGACCCCTCATCGAGCCACTATTGTGACAAGGACCCCCATTAATTCCTAATCCTAAAATTAAAAAGTGGTTTTATTTATTTTTCAGTTGTTTCCTATTTTCTTTATCCTTCTTGGGGGGGGGCGCGTTGGTGTGGTGGTGGCTGTGGCGGCGGCGGTGTGATGGCCATCTGGGGGTCGGGGGGTTTCCCTCTGGAGGGGGGGGGAGGTTTCTACCCTTTCACCTGGGTTAAGGGTGGTGGTGGGGCCCTCTCTTCCCTGTTGTCCCCTCTTCTTTTCTCCTCCTCTGGGGGTGGCTGTATTTGCGGCGGTAGCAGCGCCAGCAGGTTCGGTGCGGCCTTTGTTCTTCGGGTCCCCACAAGGCTCCCCGTGTGGCGCGCAGGAGCTGCGGGATCGGGGGCCTTCGCTTGGGGGGGCTCCTTCCCCCTCTTGGGCAGCTAGGGGTGATGGTGACTGCAGTCGCGAGACAGGCCCCCCAGGATCGTTGCGCGGTGGGAGGTCTCGGGTCACGGAGCTTCGCTCGGCCGTCGGCCGGGCGCCCTCGGCTTTGGCCCGGTGGGCCTGCGGAGGACCTCAGCGGCTCCTCGTTTGCTCCGCCGGACGTTTCCGACGCCCACGCGGTCGCCGCGGGGTCCGCGGCCTGGAAGGCGGTTTTGGGCCTCTAGGCCCAGGGGTTCCGCCGAGTCTCTGGCCGGGCGCACTCAGCCTCGGTTCGGTGGGGTCGCCAGGGGGCCTTCAGCGGCTCCCCGGTTGATCCACTGGGCCCCCTTGGCGCCCGCGCACCGGCGGCGGCAGTTCTGCCGGTTCCGGCGGGCCAGAGGCTTGGCATCTAATAGCATCTTGAGGACCCCTCTGGCATAGCTCATGGACCCCTGGGGGTCCCCGGACCACCTGTTGGGAACCACTGGTCTATATTTTAGCAAGAAGAAAGCCAGAGGACTCGTAATGAAATATATGCAACAACTCATGACCAAGTCTAAAGCAACACTGGAATCATTTAGTCAGGCTAGATACTAACATCGTTGGCTTAGAGCCTACCTTGCCTTCTGTGAAGAGAACCATTTCAAGAATTAGACATCCGTGGAAGTCGTGAACATCTCAACACTTCTTTGTGCAATAAAAGTCTGCCAGTTAGGTGACTAGGAAGAAACTTCCCTGAAGGCATGCTATTTCAGAACTGCAGTGAGCTATCTTGAACTGTCCTCTGAAACATCTGGTGCCAATTACTGACAGCGAAATAATAGCATGCTTCTAGGACTAGAGAGGTGATATAAAAAGCAATCCCTACCTATTATTCACTCTTTGGGGAAGTGAGTGCGCTTTGCCAAAGGCAACAAAGACGCTTTTTGAACTTCCCACCAATGCATGACCTCACACTGCAGGGGTCATTCTGCCGATCATCATCACTAGAGGAAGTACTTTTAATTCTAATACACCTGACTCTTCAGGCACTTTGAACCAGTATATAAAAGCCATCTTTTAGAAATGAGTTATGGCCTGTTTGTCAGCCTGCTTTCACACTTCTAAGAAGGACAGAGGAAAGCTATTGCCTTTTGAAAGAGATGTCTGGGTTTTTTTTTGGGGGGGGGAAACAACCCATATTTAGCTAAATGTTTTTCCCTATGCAAAGAAAACTTATTTTTGTACCCCGTATTTTGATACAAGCTAAGCTTACCTTTAAGAAACTGATTGAATTTTCATTATCATCAGTCCCAGACTGAAACATGATTTTTAAAAATTATCATTCCGATTTTCACAACCATTTTAAAATGCAATACTATGAATGGTGTATAAGATAAATAATCAGGGCTATTAAAAAGTCAATTAACAAATGCAAGCAAGTACCTCTTCCTTTTTCTTCAGCGTTGCCTCTAATTCTTGTATTGTCTGGTTTAATTCTGTTTTATGTGTGTGGACCGCACTTGCTTGACTACTAACACACTCCAGCTCAGTCACCTGTAAAAATAAATACAAATAATAAATATACAATTATAGGGCCATATGGGACATTTCTGCTTTACTGAGCATCTGTATCACAGCATTACTGAAATGGTTTCATTAGCTTTGCACAGTATTTTATGAAATGATTGTGGAGCATTGTTTAAGTGCTGTGCCTGATGCCAGTGCTTCTAAAAGTGGCAAAGTTTGAATATAATAATGGGTTGGTTGGGAATTAAAGTGATAAATATAAACCTAAGAATGGCTTATTTTATTATTTAGACTGTTCTCCTTCAAACTGCACTCTTCTAGTTGACACCATATAATAGAACTAGTTTGCTAAAATCATTCACACAAAGCTTTTAACACCCCCCCACATTATTATTATTATTATTATTTATTGAATTTAGATACCGCCCTAAACTTTAGTAATTCATTAACCTCTACCACCCAAAGACTTCCCAAAAATTATAATTAACCTTTGCATTTTTCCACCAGCCACTGTGCAACAAAACCAATGGATGCTTAAAACAATGTGACTTAAACATCAATACTTACAATTCTACAGACCATGTGCATGTTGTCACTCAGGTGCTTGTAGAAAACATTAATAGAATTGAAGTATGCTTAACTTTCTCTAGATTGCACCATTCAGTGGCACCTAACTGTACAATTAAATGCTAATGTAGCACTAGGTTCAACAACTCATAAGCATGCTTAACTTTCTCTGGATTATGCCCGATGCTAATTTTTATTTAACGGCAGCCAAATCCTCTGAATGTGACTTGAGGGCATTAAAACATAAGCACAAAGGAAAAACTGCTGGATCAGAGGGTTCACCTAATCCAGCACTGTTCTGAGCAGCCAAAGGCCTGCAGAAAACCCACTAGCAGGCCATGAAAGAAACACACCTCCTCCATTGATTATTCCCAACATCTAGTATTCAGAGGCATACTTCTTTTAACTTCAAAGGTCTTATTTAACTATCATCATTCCACATAATAGCAAGCTCAGGTGTTTGAGTGCCTATCATTTTGGAAGCAAAATGGGGCCACTCAAATAGAAGGCTGTAATTTCTACATGCTTTGTGGACTCCCTAGGTACTCAGAAGTATAAAGGTTTGTAAAAGAAAGAGAAAAAGGAAATTAATAAAAAACAGCTCAACCACAACTTGTGAGCTCACAGAATGCGGTGGGGAGTTGAACCTTTAGAAAAGAAGAAGGAAACTAGAAGTCAGGCAGACTGTATCACTTTTCATAGAGGAGAAGAAACTCTATGCGATTAAAGCATGGCAGGGTCATGCCACCAAATTGACCTCCCTGGGATGCAAGCCTGGGCAGTGAGTATGGAGATCCTGGGCTGCCCAGACGACAAGATCCTTCTCTTGGCCTCACTGATGTGGTCCAAAGGAAAGCACAGCAATACGTTTGGTACCAGCTGGGCCTAAGGAGTTGTTGGAAGGAGGCGTACAAGGCACTATCCAACTGCCTTCTTGACCATTGGACCCACTATTGGTCTCATCCACTCAATCCACCAGAGCCTGTCTTTGCATGCAGATAAAAATTTATACTTTCTTCTATTTCTAAAACTCCAAATGAGAAGGTGTTACATCAGTTTAAATGGAAATCCTTTGGCTTGCTAAGATTATAGGTCACATTTCTAGGTATCCAGGAGGGAATGATCAACTTAAACTATGCATGGAAGGTAAGTTGTATGTACACCACTCAAAATCTACAAAACAAGTAATTGCATAGCACTGCAGTACAAGAGTTGTACAACTGAAAGTGGGAGCAAACAAACAAAAGGATAATAACCCCAGGAAAAATGTATGGATGAAATTTTGTTTTGCTCTGTTTCCTTTGCTTGTTTTTATTATAACTGATGTTCCAGGACCTGCGAAAACAATGCCATCTATCCTGGAACATTCATGATACTTGGGCAAGAAGCTGAAGCAGGAATTGGGAGAAACACTCCGAGTGGAATGTAGAATATTCAGAATGCTAACAGTACTGGGCACAAAACATGCACAGAACAGCTGACACCTTTAGCAGTTTGTTTTTTCACCTACAATATGAATGTATCAATTATGATAAGATTCTGCATTAATTGGGATTCTTCTCATGTGCATGGCTAACCTCAAATTCTACAATTCCAGCTCTTACGGTATGGACAAATAAAGAAAAAATAAGGGACACACTTTCCCTGGCAAATCAAGTCTTCCAGTAATGCCAATAAAGGACTATGAACAAAGATGTGCTTTGGGGCATTTTTTCCACCTGGCTGAGGGTGGAAGGAATACACTATGTTTTATTGCTTTAATATATTTAATATTTAATATTTTATTGCTTTAATTAAGGGATAACCAATGGTATCCGTTAGAGGCTTCTGTAAGCGAAACGGTAAGGGAGACAATTTCCCCCTTTCCCCTCATCCTTTGAGGATATCGCTATGCACCCCAAAATCTACTCTAAAGGCCAGCTGACCCTTTGCAACAGTGTGGGTGCAGAAGGAGGGGAAGCAGCAAACTTTGTTTCTCCCTGCATTCTGATGACAAGAGCCTTTACTGGATCAAAGTCTTCCACCAGCAGAAGGATGACAGTTGAATACAAAGAAAACTGAAGTTGAAATCCTATGCACACTTAACTGGATGTAAGCACCACTGAATACATTACCGGTATGACTTCCTTTGGAAAATACATGGATAGAATTACACTGCATATCAGTAAAGGGCTATAGTTTTATGACAAGATGGAAAAGGGAAAGGGAAAAATGCCTCAAAACCTGTGCTCTCTGCTAAGGCTTGCCTGTCACCTACTAAACATTCCTGAGGACCAATTCTGCCAGGGGGGAGAGGGCCAGAAAAACCTGCTATTGCTGAGGATGTGAGGATGGAAGTAGCCCAGGAAGGAAGGAAGGAAGGAAGGAAGGAAGGAAGGAAGGAAGGAAGGAAGGAAGGAAGGAAGGAAGGAAGGAAGGAAGGAAGGAAACAGTGTGTGGTCAGCCTTTTACGGGAATAGGCACATTGATTTCCCAACTTTACCCTGTTTTGCTTCACCTCTACAGCTATTGAGGTGATCACAAATTGAAGTTGATTTGTTTTTTAAATACAAACATATCATAGGTTTCCTTAGAGAGTTGGATTTATAAGTTTGGCCATGTCTGTCAGCTACGCTTAGTAATTCCCAAAGAGGACAGCACACTGCACGAGCCTTCCCTGGTGTGATTTATGGTCACGTTTATACACATTTATCAGCATAAACATGCAGCCAGCTTCATAACTAACCCTCTGTCATTGTAACTTAAGTCAATACTTTCACAAAACAAAGGAGACACTATACTAGGAAAGGAAGGAAAGAAAACTGTAGAAAACAATGTGGCAGGGAGGTATCACCTGCAAATCCAGCCTTTGCAAAATACTGTACACATTTTCTTATTTCTTTAAGTTTAAATTGTATTTATAAGCACATGAACATGCTTAAAAACATCTGGAGTGAATTGGACAATGTAGTTTCTTTATGGTTAACGAGAGACGCTCCCACACCTACAGTGGCCACAAAGTGCTTACTGTACCTGTAAAATATTCTGAAGTTTTTATTTATATTAATATTATGGAGGCTCTTTATGTAACTGTTTCAATCATCCTTACAGCTTTGACGTCTGTTGCTCCCAGAAAAGTGAGTGGATCAAGGGTTAACGACTAAGCATTGTGAAAGCTATAGGCCAGGCACCCCCAAACTTCGGCCCTCCAGATGTTTTGGACTACAGTTCGCACCATCCCTGACCACTGGTCCTGTTAGCTAGGGATCATGGGAGTTGTAGGCCAAAACCTCTGGAGGGCCGCAGTTTGGGGGTGCCTGCTATAGGCCTCTCAGCAATATTGTTTGTCAGCAATCTTGCTTGGATGGATTTTAGGGGAACAAGTGTGAAGAAGATCACAGTCTTTTAGAGACAAAAGGAATCACATGTGACTGCTGCTCCCCCAGCCAATTTTCTTAAGAAGATAGGCTTTGGGAGAGAACCATTTTGAGCAGAGAAGCATTAGATAGGGAGCAGGTGCTGAAGTCTTTTCCCATCAGACAGACTTTTTCCTTTCCAAATTATCCTAGCCGATTACCATCATGATGAAAGTATCTATTTCCTTGTAGCTGTCAGGGAAAGGGTTAAAAGCCTTTCCCCACTTTTCTACTGAAGATATGCCCCTCCCAACCCACTTTTATTCAGAAATGCAGCTGTCAGGGATTTGTTGCAAACATTTGCATATGATATGTAGTTTGCCCCTTAGACAGTTTCAGAACTTCCATCCTTTATCCCCTGAAAGGTTCTTATCACAGCGGCATGCTGGGATAAATACTTTGCAGTGATCCTCCCTGGAGAATGGGATAGGCATAGAAAAATCTTTTGCATCCAGTGATGTTGGGCTTTAACAGATTTGCATACAAAATACAGCTCCCTTTTGTCTACCACCATCACCCACCCAAAATTCCAACACATTTAATAAAACTTGATGTAACAAAACAGTACCAAGGGTGTTTCTAACAGCAATGCAAGATTGGCTTCCTTCCAGCTCTACAGCTGAAATGACAGACACACATACCAACAAATCATGTGTGAGCTCAACCAACATTCTTGACCTTCCCTCCCATACTTCAGATGGCTTTCCACTTTTTAATTTTATTTTAATCTACTCACTTGTCAACTCATAAATTGAAGACAAAAAAAATTCAAAAGCACAAAACTTCTCTAGGAGTATTTGCTTCTGGGTGACACCAAGAGGAACAGCCAGGAGTACATTGCAGGCTTCTGCTTTATGCTTGCAGAGCTATTTCCCTCCAGAGGTCAACAAGGTATGTTTGAACTGAATGTGGTAAATGTGCTTCCTGGGCAAATGCTCTTCTAAAAATGTTACGTATGTCTTCACCCTTAAAGGTAAAGGTAAAGGGCCCCCTGACCATCAGGTCCAGTCGTGTCCGACTCTGGGGTTGCGGCACTCATCTCGCTCTATAGGCCAAGGGAGCCGGCGTTTGTCCACAGACAGCTTCTGGGTCATGTGGCCAGCATGACAAAGCTGCTTCTGGCGAACCAGAGCAGCACACGGAAACGCGAACCAGAGCAGCACACGGAAACGCCGTTTACCTTCCCGCACACTTTGATGTGCTTTCAAACTGCTAGGTTGGCAGGAGCTGGGACCGAGCAACGGGAGCTCACCCCGTTGCAGGGATTCGAACCGCTGACCTTCTCATCAGCAAGCCCTAGGCTCTGTGGTTTAACCCACAGCGTCACCTGGGTCTCTGAATTAAGGTTCTTCACCCTTACAGAACCTTAATTCATGCAGTTACTTAACTTGCCTTAGTTTATCTTATTAACAGATCTAAAGAGAGAATATAGTTTAGAGTGGGAGGAATGTACTAGAGGATAAATGAAACAACAGGAGATAAAAAAAAAGAGCAGATCATTTTGAATATCCACAGTTGTCTACATTATGAGTTTATCGAATTAGTGCTCAGTTGAATATGAATCAATGCAGTATATAAAGTGAAAAAAATTGTGCTTGCTACAATTTCACAAGGCACATAAATATACATGGACAAAATGGCACTGGGCCTGCTATATATCTGGACTGAGATGGTTTGCCCCTGTACTTCTCCATGAATAAAGAAATTATTTTCCAGCTATTTTGTACTGGTTTCAGGTGTCTTAATGGGCACAAGCTCACAAAAGCAAACCTAGGTTGCAGCTCACGGTTTGTTTGGAGAAAGAAAAACCATGAGCCCAGGTTGAGACCTAATGCTAAACCAAACCATGGTTTAGCTTCCAGCAGTGAAGCAGCAGCATGAGAAGAAGAGAAGCAAAGTGCCCACGATTTTAGCCCCATGCACCAGTACAGTGCACATTCACCTTTGAACCAAAATAATGCTTAGCTATGGTTTAAAGTGACTCACATGCAGGCAAGTCCAAGTATACTAGATTAATCTTAATACATCTGACCCAGTGCTATAGACATCACTTAGTAATACATATTCATATGATTTGTTAGATAAAACTCAAACTATATAATAATATATATTACTATGGGAGAATTTATTACATGAAAACTTTATAATATATTTCATCAGAAGAGAAAATAAAGCTCCGCTTGCATGAATGCTCTTAATTGTCAGATGACCAGAAGGTTTTTACTGCACCTTTTTCTTAGTTCATAACATGCAGAGATCCACTAACAATATGTAGTCAAAAGCTTTAAACTTACCCGCTTATGTAGACGTTCTGCTTCCTCTTGATATGCAGCAAGCTGTTGTTTCCATTGTTTTACGTTGGCAGTGGACTCGAGCAGAGCTGCTGTAAGCTTGGCATTGTTACCCTTGAGTGTTGCAAGTTCTGCCTCCCAATGCTTGCCGATTGCTGAACTATGGACAAAAAAGCAGTTGTCACAATAGTGGAGACCACAGCATCACTGGGTTATTTTTGTTCTCTGGCTCATGCCTATACAATTGTCTTCAGAAGCCAACAAGTCTTGTGGTCCCTCCCAAGTTCTATGATTATTATTATTTTTCAAAGTAAAGCATGGATGCAAAAACACATTGCCTAGGGAATGGGGTGGGAGGAAGCTTAGTAGATAAGCACATATTTTTTGCATGTTGAAGATTCTAGGTTCAAACTCTGGCTCGCCACTTAAAAGAACGTCAAGGCAGGGAAAGACCTCTCCCTAAGATGGCAGGGAGCCACTGCCACATTAGCGGGGCAGAAAGCTCAGTTATTTGACTCAACATAAGGTAGCTTTGCGGGAGGCAGTGGAAGACAGGAGTGCCTGGCGTGCTCTGGTCCATGGGGTCACGAAGAGTCGGACACGACTAAACGACTAAACAACAACAAAGGTAGCTTTGTATATTAAAGACTGTTTGTAAGCAGGCTTTGGAAGACAAATATCTGACTGTGAATATGTGAATGATTTTTTTAATTTTCATACCGTGTTTCTCATATTATAAGTCATGTCTTATATTAATTTTTTCTTCAAAAAAACACGACATGGCTTATTTTTGAGGGATGTCTTATTTTTTAATAAAGTGCACGCGGGCGCTGTTTGCCGGGCTTGTCAAGCCCAGCAAACAGCGCCCGCCGATCTTCGGTGACAGGCGGGGGTGGGCGGAGAGCGGAGAACGATCTCCGCTTCCCCCCCACCCCCGCCTGTCACACAGGACAGGTCCGAAGATCGGCGGGCGCTGTTTGCCGGGCTTGTCAAGCCCAGCTAGGAGCGCCCGCCGATCTTCGGTGACAGGCGGGGATGGGGGGAGAGCGGAGAACGATCTCCGCTTCTCCCCCACCCCCGCCTGTCACACAGCACAGGTCGGCGGGCGCTGTTTGCCGGGCTTGTCAAGCCCAGCAAACAGCGCCCGCCGATCTTCGGTGACAGGCGGGGATGGGGGGGAGCGGAGAACGATCTCCGCTTCTCCCCCACCCCCGCCTGTCACACAGCACAGGTCGGCGGGCGCTGTTTGCCGGGCTTGTCAAGCCCAGCAAACAGCGCCCGCCGATCTTCGGTGACAGGCGGGGATGGGGGGAGAGCGGAGAACGATCTCCGCTTCTCCCCCACCCCCGCCTGTCACACAGCACAGGTCGGCGGGCGCTGTTTGCCGGGCTTGTCAAGCCCAGCAAACAGCGCCCGCCGATCTTTGGTGACAGGCGGGGGTGGGGGGAGAGCGGAGCACGATCTCCGCTTCCCCCCCCACCCCCGCCTGTCACACAGGACAGGTCCGAAGATCGGCGGGCGCTGTTTGCCGGGCTTGTCAAGCCCAGCAAACAGCGCCGGCCGATCTTCGGTGACAGGCGGGGATGGGGGGAGAGCGGAGAACGATCTCCGCTTCTCCCCCACCCCCGCCTGTCACACAGCACAGGTCGGCGGGCGCTGTTTGCCGGGCTTGTCAAGCCCAGCTAGGAGCGCCCGCCGATCTTCGGTGACAGGCGGGGATGGGGGGAGAGCGGAGCACGATCTCCGCTTCTCCCCCACCCCCGCCTGTCACACAGCACAGGTCGGCGGGCGCTGTTTGCCGGGCTTGTCAAGCCCAGCAAACAGCGCCCGCCGATCTTCGGTGACAGGCGGGGGTGGGGGGAGAGCGGAGCACGATCTCCGCTTCCCCCCCACCCCCGCCTGTCACACAGGACAGGTCCGAAGATCGGCGGGCGCTGTTTGCCGGGCTTGTCAAGCCCAGCAAGGAGCGCCCGCCGATCTTTGGTGACAGGCGGGGATGGGGGGAGAGCGGAGAACGATCTCCGCTTCCCCCCCACCCCCGCCTGTCACACAGGACAGGTCCAAAGATCGGCGGGCGCTGTTTGCCGGGCTTGTCAAGCCCAGCAAACAGCGCCCGCCGATCTTCCGTGACAGGCGGGGGTGGGGGGAGAGCGGAGAACGATCTCCGCTTCCCCCCCACCCCCGCCTGTCACACAGGACAGGTCCGAAGATCGGCGGGCGCTGTTTGCCGGGCTTGTCAAGCCCAGCTAGGAGCGCCCGCCGATCTTCGGTGACAGGCGGGGGTGGGGGGAGAGCGGAGAACGATCTCCGCTTCTCCCCCACCCCCGCCTGTCACACAGCACAGGTCGGCGGGCGCTGTTTGCCGGGCTTGTCAAGCCTAGCAAACAGCGCCCGCCGATCTTTGGTGACAGGCGGGGGTGGGGGGAGAGCGGAGAACGATCTCCGCTTCCCCCCCCACCCCCGCCTGTCACACAGGACAGGTCCGAAGATCGGCGGGCGCTGTTTGCCGGGCTTGTCAAGCCCAGCAAGGAGCGCCCGCCGATCTTTGGTGACAGGTGGGGGTGGGGGGAGAGCGGAGAACGATCTCCGCTTCCCCCCCCACCCCCGCCTGTCACACAGGACAGGTCCGAAGATCGGCGGGCGCTGTTTGCCGGGCTTGTCAAGCCCAGCAAACAGCGCCCGCCGATCTTCGGTGACAGGCCGGGGTGGGGGGAGAGCGGAGAACGATCTCCGCTTCCCCCCCACCCCCGCCTGTCACACAGGACAGGTCCGAAGATCGGCGGGCGCTGTTTGCCGGGCTTGTCAAGCCCAGCAAACAGCGCCCGCCGATCTTCGGTGACAGGCGGGGGTGGGGGGAGAGCGGAGAACGATCTCCGCTTCTCCCCCACCCCCGCCTGTCACACAGCACAGGGCCGAAGATCGGCGGGCGCTGTTTGCCGGGCTTGTCAAGCCCAGCAAACAGCGCCCGCCGATCTTCGGTGACAGGCGGGGGTGGGGGGAGAGCGGAGAACGATCTCCGCTTCCCCCCCCACCCCCGCCTGTCACACAGGACAGGTCCGAAGATCGGCGGGCGCTGTTTGCCGGGCTTGTCAAGCCCAGCAAACAGCGCCCGCCGATCTTTGGTGACAGGCGGGGGTGGGGGGAGAGCGGAGAACGATCTCCGCTTCCCCCCACCCCTGCCTGTCACACAGCACAGGTCCGAAGATCGGCGGGCGCTGTTTGCCGGGCTTGTCAAGCCCAGCAAGGAGCGCCCGCCGATCTTCGGCTCTGTCCCCCGATGCGCGACGGCTCGGGGAAGCAGGCAGGGAGCTCCTGCTGGGTCCCGCGCCTTCGCCTCTCGCTCAGTCGGGGCTACACGACATGGCTTATTTTCGGGGTATGTCTTATTTTTCACCAACCCTTAGAAATCCTGTCATGGCTTATTTTTTGGGGATGCCTTAAAATATGAGAAACACGGTACTAGATATTACCTAATCATAGAAGATAAAAACACCTATTGTTACATTCTCCAATAACAGGTCAGGAATTAGTAAAAAAAAATAGTTGCATTATATTAATTAACCATCTTACAATATGCGAAGAGAGAGTTTGAAAGTATGCCTAAGCCAAAGATTAGCAATATGGGAAATAACTTGGAGAAGCCCCAGGCTCATGTACTCTCCCTTCCCCTGCTCAGCCTCAAGGAAGATAGAAGCATTTGCTTCCGTTTGTAAACTAGCCACGGTTTGCCATTTAAAATTTATATACCACTTGATTGTTTTTTAAAAAAACCATTGAAGCAGTTAGCCAAACATAATAAAACAATAAATTATAAGTAAAAGCCATTAAAACATTAAAAAAAAATCAAAACCATAGATATGGCGTTGAGGAGACGCAGACTGTTGGTTCTGGGGGGACTTCGGCATCCATGTTGAGGCCATTAAATCTGGGACAGCTCAGGACTTCATGGCTTCCATGACAACCATAGCACTGTCTCAACAGGCCATTGGCTTCACACATGTAGCAGGCCACAACCTATACATCTGATTTCATCAACTGAGCAGAAATAGGGTGATCAGAGAGTGATTCAGTCCATTGTCAATATCAGATCACTTCCTGTTGCATTTTAGGTTTTCAGCAGCTCTCCCCCTCTACAGAGGCAGGGGAATGTCCTTGGAGGCTGAAGGATCCAATTAGTTTCCAGACCCTATGGAGGATTTTCCAGCTGACATGACTGGCCCTGGTTGCCTGTAGAAAACATGGATGATTTGGCCCACTGACACAATCCCCTGAGTTCCCTCTGCCACTTGATAGAACCCTGCTGGCTTCTTTGGTATACACCAGAGCTTTGGGCAATGAAACTAAGCTGGAAGACGACTTGAATGCAAGTGGAGAAAATCTTCAGGCGAATGCTCACTAGAAAACTAGTGAGTGCTCATTATCAAGTTTACTCAGTGGCTTATTTTGTTTCCAATGTGTTTGTGGGTTATTGGTTTGTTTTTCCTTTTGTTTATTTGGTATGCACAATATTTTGTATTCTCATTATTTATCTGTTGTGAACCACCCTGGGATCTTCAGATGAAGGGCAGTATACAAATTTAATAATTACTAATAATAATCTAGCTGAGCTCGCTCGCTATGATTTGTTTGCAGAGGAATTTGAAGATAAAGTCACTTGAATCAGCTGCTACCTCGACTCCACTATTTTAGTATGTGATTCTCAAGAGCCATCCAGAGTTGGTTAGTAAAGCACGAGGATGTGGACAAGGTGCTGGCATCAGCACAGGTGACCATTTCTGTTCTTACTCTTGCTCTTCAAGGCTGGTAAAATCGAACAAGGAGGCAGCAGCTTACTTGGCCATGCAAGAGGGGGCGGTCCTTGCTTGCCAAAAGGAGGTGATGGTGAGACCACTCATTAGAAAGAAACCTTTCCTGGATCCATAAAATCTAAACCATTAGTGACCAGTTGCCAATGTTTGTTTCTTGAGCAACGTTCTTGAGTGCATGGCTGCAGGTCAGATCCAGGCTCTCTTGTGTAAGACTAACTTTCCAGATCTATTTCAATCAGGGTTTGGGCCCAGTTTGGGCATGGAAACGACCTTGGTCACAAAGACCTTTGTCAGGAGAGATAGGCAGAATGTTACTGTTCCTTGATCTTTCAGTGGCTTTCTATATCATTGACCACAGTATTTGTGACTGTCCAAATTGAGGGTAGGCCGTGCCGCTTTTTGGTGGTTCCAATACAATTCGGGATGGATATCTTCAGAGGGTAGTGATGGGGGGTGTTGTTCAGCCCCCACAGTCCTCAGTGCTGCAGGTTTAGGTTTTCCTATGCTCAATGGGCTCACCCAGAGCTCTGGAGTACATTTTCAGTAATGTGCTGGTGATACACTGCTCTATCACAGCTGCAGAAGTAGTGTATCCAGATTAAGGGAAGTAATACTACTGCTTTATTCTACCTTGGTCAGACCCCACCTGGAGTACAGTGTCCAGTTCTGGACACCACAATATAAGGATATTGACAAGCTGAAGAGTGTGCAGAGGGTAGAAAGCAATATGAAGGGTCTGGAAACCAACAGTCGGAGTTGGAGACTGAAAGGTGATATGATAGCAATCTCCAAATATCTAAAGGTCTGTCACATGGGAAATGGAGCAGGCTTGTTTTCTACTGCCATGATGGGTAGGACCCATACCAATGGAAACAAATTACAAGAAAGGAGATTCCAACTAAATGTTAAAAAGAACTTTTTGACAGTAATAGCTATGCAACAGCAGAATGGACTCCCTCGGAAGGTGGTGGACTCCCCTTCATTGAAGGTTTTTAAGCAGATGTTGGGTGGCCATTGGCCAGGGATTCTTTAGTTGTGCTTCCTGCGTTTCAGGGGGTTGGACTAGATGACCATTGGAATCCCTTCCAATAGTTCTACGATTCTATGTAGGCGTGGCAATGAATCTGCTAGACTGGTGTCTTGCCTCAGTAATGGACTGGATAAGACCCAATAAACTGAAACTTAAATAAGGCCGAGGTGCTGTTAGTGGGTGTTTCCCTCCAATCAATGGCTAGAGTTAGGCCTGCTCTGGATAGGGATACACTCCCTCTGAAGGAGCAGGTGTGTAGCCTGGGGGTACTTCTGGAGCCATTACTGCTGCTTGATGCACAACTGGCCTTGGTGGAGCAGACTGCATTCTATGCAGCTAAGTCCAGATGGCTATCTGGACAGAGATAAACTGACTTATGTTGTCTACATTCTGGTAAACTCCAGTATACATTACGGCAGGCACCCCCAAACTTCGGCCCTCCAGATGTTTTGGACTACAATTCCCATCATCCCTGACTACTGGTCCAGTTAGCTAGGGATCATGGGAGTTGTAGGCCAAAACATGTGGAGGGCCGCAGTTTGGGGATGCCTGCATTACGGCAATGTACTATATACATGGGGCTGCCTTTGAAACCGCTCTTGGTGCAGAATTCAACAGCCAGATGGACTGAGTACATAACACCCATCCTGACACAACTGTACTGGCTACCAGTAAGTTTCCATAACCAAGTGCTAGTTTTGACCTATTAAGCAATATGTGGATCAGGACCCCAATACCTCAAGGACACCTCTCCCCACATGAACCAACCCAAACACCGTGTTCATCATCTGAGACCCTTCTCTGTGTTTCTCGTCCACGGGGATGCAGACGGTGGCAACACAAGTACAGGCTTTTTCAGCGGTGGCTTCCCACTTGTGGAATGCTCTCCCCCATGGAAGCACAGCTGGCACCATCATGGTCTACTTTTTGGCCCTTAATTTGGCGCTTAATCCAGTGGGTTACTAGTTATGCCTGTGGCCTCTTTTGTGCTCATCTTTTAAGGGGATGAATGAGTACTTGAATTACTGCTGTTTTGACATTTGGTTTTAATGTTTCTTGTTATCCCCCCCGCCCTAGGTGGGTCAGTTAAAGACACTTTGCTGTAAAAAGCAGCAAATAAATATAACATAAATGGTATTGAAAATGTACAAATTTCGTTTTTCATTGCCACCCTGCTTAAGAACTGGATTGCCCTACTTACTGCTTCTCTCTATGCTCAAGGCAGCAAAATATATTCACCACAATAAAAGCTGTTGGACACTTTCTTTAAAATATAAAAAATGCTCTATTGTTGCTAGTTAAATAATCCCTTATGTGTCAATTAGTTGCAACACCTTGAGTTATTATCTGTCTTTTGGCATGCAATGCAGGGTTTTTGAAATCTTCTCTTGGCTCTTGTAAACCTGGGATTCCCAAATGAGCTACCTTTGTACTATTCTACATCATGGAATGATTGAAATTTGATGCCAGCTTCATCTATGTGACCAAGAGTAGAATCTGAATCATGCCAGCTGCATCCCTTTTGGAGGGAGGTCAGATCTTGCCTTGATTGCTCCTGCAGCAGTCACATCTAGGCTGGACTACTGTAAAACACTCTGAGTGGAGCTACCATTGATGATGGTTCCGATATATCAACTGGTGCAAAAGACAGCCCCCCCCCAATGATATTTTCTGGTACCAAGCAGTCAGAACATATGACAGTGGTCCTGTACCAGTTGTACTGGTTATTGGCACATTTTAAAGTTCATAAGAGTTTGTGATCAAGTAGTCTGAAGGTCAGCCTACACTCATACAAGCCTGCTTGGGTACAAAAATGTGCTTCGGAGGCCATGCATCTAAGCTTGATTCAGCTACCAGGCACAAGAGATAGGGCCTTTGTTGTGATGGTACCCAAGTTATGAAGTTTCCTCCCCACTAAGATGGGCACAAACTTTTAAGTGGATTTCAAAACTTAATTATTTTGGGGCACTGCTTCTTAAATGCTGTTTGTGAAGAATGACTGGGCTATTTTTTTTAAGTGTTTTGGTATTTTCATTTATTTAAAATAAATCTATGCTGCTGTTTTATTTATTTATATTTATTTATATCTGAATGAACTATTTAATTAATACATACATTATATACATACACTGCTGCCATCTTAAAGTCTTTAGGTTTTTGTTTAAAAATATTTTGATAGGGCTATTACTGCATTTTTCTAACTCAAAGTAGATTGGGAAAAATATTTTTTAAAATGTGTGTGAAGAGAAAGCCACATCTCATATGGCATCTGGTATAGTGATTTTGGAGTATAAATAATTATGCCTTTCCTGGACGCTAAGATGTCAAGTGCTATCATTAGCGCCGTAATGAATGCAACTGCACGAGAGTCACACCTGTTCGACAATTCCTCCAATACTGGTCGAGGCAAAAGCTCGTAACTTCTCTCCTTGATAGTCAGAAATATTATGTGAGCTTCTGCAAAAGTTCTCTCAGATCATTTGCACTCTCGTACTAATATCAGAAGGTCGGCAGTTCGAATCCCTTCGACTGGGTGAGCTCCCATTGCTCGGTCCCTGCTCCTGCCAACCTAGCAGTTCGAAAGCACATCAAAGTGCATGTAGATAAATAGGCATCTGGCGGGAAGGTAAACGGTGTTTCTGTGCGCTGCTCTGGCTTGCCAGAAGCGGCTTAGTCATGCTGGCCACATGACTGTACGCAGGCTACCTTGGCCAATAAAGCGAGATGAGTGCCACAACCCCAGAGTCGGCAACGACTGGACCTAATGGTCAGGGGTCCCGTTACCTTTATCTTTACAGTATTAGTCATGTGTGTGTTAGTCATGTATGTGGCCCTTTGCCCCCCCCCAAATGGTAATAACCAGCAAGACCACTCCCTTCCTTTCACAATTTCCTGGAAGTTTGTCGTTTTACTTCTTCTCCAAACAGTGAAGTACATATACCATCCAATTCTTTTCAGTGTAAGAATAGCCCCTGCTTCTCTCCTTCCATTATGGATGGGAGGAAGAAATAGGACAGTATACTTGCAATGTTAGATTACCAGTAGTTTTATTGCAAGGGACCTGCAACAAAATTCTGCAGTGCGCAGTTCAGGGTTCCAACCATTCCACCCCCCACCACATTTTCTGTTTAATTTCCTCACAGTTAAATAGCATTCACTGCCCACTGAGCATGCTTAGTCATTATTGGGCTGTTTGCCTCCATTTTTTCTTTTTAAAAGTTCCGTCAGCTTTGCTGGTAACCTGCTGTTGTGTGGATAGTGTGACATTGGCTACATAGAGCATGAGGAGTTTGTAATTAGTGGTGTGTGATAGCTCAACTGGCTAATAACAGAATTTCAAGACTAAAATTTGTTGACAAATTTATTTATTTAAAATATTTACACACCACTATCCTTCAAAATATTCTCAAAGCAGTTTGCACGATCAAGTTGAATTCATTTTCTAGTTTACTGTTATTTCCTCATAAAAGGTCGTATAAACTGCCACAAAAAACACAAATGCATCCAAGGGCAGGGGTAAAGAACTCCATACCCTCCAACATTTCTCCAATGAAAATAAGGACATCTTAAGAAAAAGGGGACATTCCGGGATCAAATCAGATAAAAACTGGGATGGCTTCTGGAAAATAGGGACACTTAGAGGGTCTGGAACTACCGTACTTCCCATATTTGTGAAGGAAAAATATAGAACTCAAGAGAAAACCACATGATTGGTGTCTTGTGCAACCCATAGTGCCGTTATTGGCATATTTTCTTTTTGCCATAAATGAAGCCTCTTCAACTTGAATTATTCTAAAAAACAGGGTGGGGAAATTCCCTTTGGCTCTTGAGACACTCTCTAGGTTGTATCCTCTCTCTCCAAGCCACATGCCTCAGCAGCCTTACTTCACACCCTTGTGTGTTTTGCCTTGAGAGGGTATATCCTTGAGTTCTGATAATCACGCTTGTTTTCATGGAAGCAGAATAGAGAGGGGTATAGATAGAAATTTGCCTACTGTACATGCTCAGCATTTACATTCGCTACTATGAGCACTTTTACTTCTGGCCCTCCTCATCATTGACATGTAGCCCCCAGCAGGTTGCACAGAAGGGAGCACAGCCCTCTGGCCGAAAAAGATCCCCCTGTTCTAAAACTTCAGAGTTTGCCTTGCTGTTCCAGTACATAGCAGCAATGCCCTCTGTAAGGACTCTCCTGAACAATGCAGAAAGGGCTGTGTGGGGATGCAAGTTAAAACTTTCCTTCTGTAAACTTGCTTAACATAGTTTTGGTTCCAAGCCCAATTTTGGGAAATTCTGCTTTCCTCGAGCTGCTCAACTCCTCCCCCCCCCTCCCCCCTGATCCACCCAGTTTTGTTCAGGAGGGAATTGCCAGTTCTACAAAGAACATTTAATAAAAGCAGAATGCTTTTCGGAAGGGGGCAGATTGCTGCAAATGAAAAGGGGAGGGAAACTTTCCTTCTGCGAACTTCCTTGAATTAATTTCTCTTAAGATCCAAATGCTGTAAATGTTTGTTATATTCATGAGATGATTGAGATAAATGTATGATGAAAACCATTTAAGATTTAAATTACAGTGGATTCAATAAACAGAAGAACTTCTGCTTTAAATCGCAATCCTATACTCATTTACATGGGAGTAAGCCTCATTAAGCATAATGGGACTTACTTCCAAGGAAACATGCACAGGCTTCTACTGTTAGGCTACGTAACTACCGTATATGCAAGCCTGAACTGGAGGAGAACTCTGAAAATGAAATATTACACTACAGTAGTACCTCGGGTTACGAACACGATCCGTTCCGGGTCGCAGTTCGTAACCCGAAAAGGTCGCAAACCGAGCGCCATTTCTGCGCATGCGCAAAGCGTGATTTTCACACTTTGCGCATGCGCAAAGTGTGCGCACCGCTTATGAGCATGCGCAGAACGCGCGCACGCCGAAAACACTTCCGGGTTTGCGGAGTTCGTAACCCAAACTGTTCGCAATCTGAGCGGTTCGTAAACAGAGGTACGACTGTACTTTGTAAATTTGAGCCATTGAAGACTATGTATTAAAATACATAAACTATCTGTTATTAGACTTTTCCTGTGCTACTTTCAATTAAAACATATTTACACTGCATTATGGTTTTTAGGAATGTTGGTCAGCAACATGTTTATTAAACATGTTTATTATTGTTGTTTTTAAACTCTATCCCCTGAATGTAGAGTTCCAAAATGATGTGTGCTTTTTGTCTGCTGACGTGTAGATATATCACTGGTTTAATAATAGAAACCTGCCTTCTACAATGTCAGATGATACAGTGCATGTGGCTCACTACAGGGTTTCAGGCCAAGAGCCTTTTCCAGCCATACCTGGAGATGCCAGAGATTGAATTTGGGTTCTTCTGCATGACAAGCATGTGCTTTATCATTGAATTTTTGTATTTATTTGTAAATAAAATACTCCAGCAATTTTTACCCTGACTTTTATATTGTTTTTACTTATCATTTGTGGCTAGGCACCACTGCTTTTAATTAGTTTGCTTGCTGCTAGAAAGGACCTTCCTCTATATAGTACCCATAACATACGAATCAGCAGAAATATTTCCTGAAAACTAGCACTGCAATATCTGTGCTCATTTCCCCTCTGGCAAGAGAGCTACCCTTGGGGTGTCTGGCCAGATCCCAATAAGGGTTGACCACACTTTATACAGAAGTACTTTTGCTTCGTGGGTATGAAGCAAAGGAAGAAAACAATCTTGTTCAGAATTTTAATTCTGATAATTTCCTGAATAATTTACTTTAGAACAAAAGGCAGAATGTACAAGGATGACAACACTCATACCAGACCAGCTGGAGTTTTGAGTGCTTTTTTTCTGCAATGCATTACACTTCTATTTAATATAAGGCCTAGTTTGCTGTTATTTATATAAGAAAATGAATTGACCTAACAAAAGGATTTTGGTTGTGGTGATGGTGAAACTTCTGGCATCAACTGATGACGCCTTAATGTATTTGCAAACATTCTAAGAACTGAGAATGGGAATAGGAACCATGGAATGCACAGATGCAAGGTCCTTTGAGAGAAGTTGGTGAATTGCAGGAGCAGTTTCACAGAGTTAAAACTGTTCATGTGCACATTTGCCTCTCTTCGTATAGAGCAGGGGTGGCCAACTCCCAAGAGATTGCGATCTACTCACAGAATTAAAAACTGACAGTGATCTACCGCCTTTTGGGGGGTTCAGGTCAAAGTTGTTGAGCTTGTTTTAGGAAGGAGGAAAGCCCCGTTTTTGTGAGCTAAAGACAAAGTTGTTGAGCTTTTTTTTAGGGAGGAAGAGGAACAGCCACTCAGATCAGTATACTCCGTCTTCCATTCTGCAGATCGTGGAGGGTGGGCCAAGGGGGTGGGACAGGATTCTAATTTAACACCAGAAAGGGACCCAGCGATCAACCGCGATCTACCAAAACCTCCCAGGGATCTAACAGTAGATCACGATAGACCTGTTGGACATCCCTGGTATAGAGAAAAGACTCATTCATAGTCTAAGCCAGGCATCCCCAAACTTCGGCCCTCCAGATGTTTTGGACTACAATTCCCATCATCCCTGACCACTGGTCCTGTTAGCTAGGGATCATGGGAGTTGTAGGCCAAAACATCTGGAGGGCTGCAGTTTGGGGATGCCTGGTCTAAGCTGTATATTGGTGGTCAAGAATGAAACAAGAGTGTTGTACAACAAAGGATGCTGAGCATGAGCCAAAGTAGCTGATGGAAGAAGGAGCAATAAGCAAAACAAGGGTTTGAAGCAACTGTAAGTGGTGCAAGAACAGAACTTGGGGTAAAGGAGGAACCAAGGATGGAAAGGACTTATAGAAAAATTAATACTGGGCTAGGGTTGCTACATTTTTGCTTGCAGTGCCATTATATTGTTATAATCTTCTACCCTGGGACCTTATGGTGAAGGACAGGTAAAAAGCCAATTTATCTTTACCATTTATTGATGTGATTTAAAGCAAGGATAAACTACGCACACAGGAAGGTTGTGCAAATCGAAGATGATGTTTGGATTCAAATTTAAGGTATTTAAAGAATATAGTAAAGCCTTTAATTAAAAAAAAACTTTTTGCTAAACAGTAGAGTTATAAATGCCTCAGTACAAGCATAATACATATTTAAAAAATGCAAGCCAGTCTTCAAAAGGTAAATTTCTATAGTCATTCTTTAATCATAACCCATAGGAGGAAAACAGGGTCTTAACAAAATTGTTACAGTAATGGATATACATGCAGCATTATCAAATGGTTTGCTATACAGAGAATAAAAATTAAAAGAAATCCATGATCTAAAATAATCTCTTCACTATGACAATAAATCAGGTTTGTTTGTGGGGTTTGTTTTTTTTTTGCCAAAACTTTGAACAGAAAAAACAATTACTTAGGTAGGCAAGCAATAACATCAGTATAAATCTATTTCTGTTAGTCCTACAATGTATTCTCTAAACACACTATATATTAAAATGTTCCAATAAGAAGATATATGACACAGTTTATGATACTGAAAAGATACTTAAGAACATCTTCAAGTCCGTGTCGACAAGAAATTTTAACAGGACATCCGAAATATCTGAGAAGCTGCCTCCAACCTACTTTATTAAACAACATTCCACTTGTTTTCAAGCAGTGTTCTGGTTTTCTTGTAAAATGAACATTTAAAGGTTGATTTTAGAAGCATCCAAAATTGGATTCAAATTTATAAATGTGGCTAGCTTTCCAGCAGCGCCCCCCCCCAACTTTCACAATAATAAGTAAATTATGCACATGCAAAAACTTAAAAGATCTAGGATGGCTATTTTCCCCGCACATGGTCTCCTTTGAAAAATATCCAAAAACCCAATTAATACATTGTTTTTGCCAAAGTTTTCATATCGGGGAAAGAGCTCTATTGAAAATTTCACCTTTTTGTTCTTAAAAAGTGGGCAGCAGATACAACAGCAAGTATAAATCTTCAGCATTTAAGATCCATAGAACAGGGCATGCAATTCCCACTCAGTTATGTGTTCCTATCAGCACGATTACCACAACAGTCCATTTTCAGAAGTCAGTCTGAGATTCTTCCCCCACCCTCACATTCACTCATACACCTGCACACCCCTAACTTACAGAATAGAAACCAAAGTATTTGTGAACACAATTTATTTTTAATCTTCAATGAAACATACCTTTCTGATAAAAAAAAGTCCTAGGAGTTTCTAAAAGTCTACAAACTCTCTCCATCAAGAAGAGCCCATAACAAAGCAGTTGTCTATAAAAATCTACACTGAACTACAACATATACCAGCATGTTGACAGTCACCTCTGCATATTAAATCGTAACTTGCTGGTGAAATCTTGCTGTAAATAACTTAAGAAGAGACTGTTCACATGAGATTCAGGCAATAAATACCGTATTCTTTTGTTTAAGCAGAAGGTTCAGTACTGGAAGACCAATTCAAAATTTTGAAGCTCAATAGCACAATACTGTAAAAGATTCTCTCTCAAAGTGTGTATACATATTGTAGAAATGTACATAGATCAGATTTAAACCTCTGCTGCTAATGATACAGTTTAAACTGTAGTACAATTACCGGTACTTATTTTCAGGAAAATAATAATATTATCTGCTGTTAGTCTGAGTGACAGTTTTTAAATTGTTATTAAAAACAGGCACAATTTACCACAATATAAATAGGAATTGGTCATTTTGCAATAATCAAGATATGTTACCAAAGTCACTTCAACATAGTTCAAGTTATTTAGCGCAACTCATGGTCATATATTTTGATGGCTAGAGTAGTAAATGTGTCTGGACAAATTTGGTACAGTTTCACCTTAACCATAATCTGGATCCCAATATCCAGAACCCATATCTGCACATACTATTCTCATCACTGGGATGCAAACTCAAATTAATCAGCTGTTTGAGATGGGGATGAAGAGATTGTACTTTGGTCTTCTTCCCCCTTCACACAAGTGATTGGGACTATCTAAACCAGGCATCCCCAAACTGCGGCCATCCAGGTGTTTTGGCCTACAACTCCCATGATCCCTAGCTAAGAGGACCAGTGGTCAGGGATTATGGGAATTGTAGTCCAAAACATCTGGAGGGCTGAAGTTTGGGGGTGCCTGATCTAAACTAATCTTAGAATGCTAATGTTTCTTCCAATGGGAAACAGGTTCTCTAATTGGAAACTACAGCAGCTCAAAATAATTCAAACACTCTGCTTCAACTTAATGTGCTTTAGTGCAATATATAAAAATTACATTAGAAAAGTTAAAGTTCAGCCCTTCTAGATGCGAAAAGATGGTTCACTATATAATAAATGTCAAACACCTGCCTGCACATCTTCATGTGAAATATCACAATTCTGATTTCATCAATGTTTTAATCATCAGGCTGAAGGTATTATATAATGTCATTTTTTCCCATAAAACATACTTGTTTTGGATATTAGCATTTCCTCTGACATTCAAGACCTGCTTAAGTGCCATTTTTAAGTGCAAAAGAGAATAATACCACGTAGCTCAATAATTTGAATTCTCATTGCCCGCAAAATACACACACTAGACGAATAATTCTTGAAGCAGTATAAAATATTCTTGTACTGTACACTAGAAAGTTAAAGGTTGCAGCATAGCGTGATCACTCATCCTATATATTAATAGCAAACTCAATTCTCCTAGTGTGGATCCTTATGTAGCCGTAATAGCACCATCCACACACAAGAGGGAGGAACCTGCCAGCTGGGAGGAACCCATAGGGCTGCAGAAGTACAAGCAATCTTTAAAGCCACTTCCCCCCAAATAGCCCAGCATGCTCAGTAGGCCTGGAATGCTGACCAACAATGAGAGTGGGGGGCGGAGAGGAAAACAGGGGATAGGAGGTAAGAAGTTAAGAATCATAGAGAGTTGGAAGAGACCACAAGGGCCATCCAGTCCAACCCCCCTGCCAAGCAGGAAACATCATCAAAGCAATCCTGGAATGGCTGACTGGCACCCTGGACAGAAGCACTCCACACTGCAACATTTTGTTGCAGCTTCTACTTTTTCTTCTTCTTCTTCTTTTAATCTGCATTTAGACCAAAATATTAAAGTCTCAGAGGCATCTGTATTGTGCTTCCCAGACAAAAAAATATTGAAGTTGAAAAGCAGCCATTCTATTCCATTTTCTTTCCTTAATTTTAAGAAAAGGGTAAGACTAACATACATAGGTGGGCTATGCACACAGGAGGGCGAAACATGTGCACCGGTGAAGTGAAGCTTCTTGTTTTTGCTGCAGTGGTTTCCCTCCTGAAGAGACAAGGTTCTTTTTAAACTGAACAGTAGCCCCTTAGTAATAGTGTGGCTCCTTCACTGCACCCTCTGCCCACATGCCTCTTTGGACACAGATCCACACTGCAAGCATTAAGTCTTTTAAAATTTTAAATTAAACAAATGGAGAAAGAGGCCATCTTAACAATAAAGTGCACATGTATTACTTAATAAGGATGTGTGAATGAAATCTGTACCTATGCGCAAATGGTAATGCATTCTGGGTTGGTTCAGCCCTTGGTTCTGAGTTTTGCGTCACTTCTGGGGTTGTTCTTTCATCATCTGTTCCATTAATACTCTCAGGTGTAAGAGGAGATTGAATATCACCTCCTGCAGATTCCTTTAAAAAAGAAAATTATGGTTATACACTGAGTTATGCAATAATGTACTTCCAATAAGAGACAAACATCCAAGTACTAGAGTTGAATTTTATACCTATTACACACTTAGCATATATAAGGGTGGGGTGGGGTGGCAGCAATGTTTTCCTCCACCATTTGAAAGAAAAACAAACAAATTAATTGGTGATCTTTACTTCCATAGGGAACTGGCCTAGAATGCCCATTAAGACCATTTAGTTTTATGTGGTAGAGTACTGGCTTCTGTTACAAAATAAATGTCACATCTCACCATAAGAGATCAGATATATGCCCATGTTTCTCTCTTTACTAGTAATCAGGATGCCTTGGGCCACATGCATACCAAATTACAGCTTTCTGGTTGATTTGGAGTACTTTAACAATTTTGGGTTAAACTTCAGACCCTTCGCTTTGAAGGAGGGAGGGACAATTTTCAGTTTTCTCTAGTTAAGCAGGGTGTCTAGGATAATGTGTGCTCCAAATTTCAATTTCGGGAGTGGCATGGTAGTACTCCAAATATTATGGATACGGTAATGTTTCCACTTTGGGGACTCTGGATCCCATTTTCTGACTTTTCTAGTAGTTAAAGACATATACACCACATTTAAGTTCCATCTTGTATGGAATTAACTAACAAATGCAAAAGAACCTATAGTAGTTTGTATATCCCATTGACTAAAACACAGTTGTTATTACATTTGCTGTATTTAAGATGTTCCTCGTTATATAACAGATATCCATTTAAATCAGTCTTTGTGTACCAATATGAAATGGGAGTTTTACACAACAGCTTAAAAACATGTGTACTAAAATCCAGAGCAAATGAATACAAAATTGTCCCGTACATTTACATAAATGACTCAAGTTCTATATGTCAGGTTGTCATAGGAATTTTTAAAAACCCAAGATAGATCAAATATTTATTGTCACATATTAATAAAAATCACATTCACTGGAAAATTCTTTACCACCTGGTTGGAGCATACAGCTTTTTAAAGATGCCTTATCACCTAAGGCTAGGTCTGAATCAAATGGAAATTTCCCCCTTCTCTCTTCTTCCACACCCACCCACATCTCTGTGTGCTTGAGAATCCATATGATAGTCAGGGAACTTACAACACCTCATGAATTAATAGATTACTGCAATGCATTATATGTAGGGCTACCTTTATTTTTTTTAATATATATATATATATATATATATATATATATATATATATATAAAGGTTTTTTAAAAACAATTAAAAAACATTTGAAAAAATACAAAACAGAATAAACATACAAAACACAAAAAATACAACAATACAAAAAATACAAAAGATACAAAAAAATGTAAAAACAAAAAATCAAACTTGTAACCCTTGTTACTAATCTATTGACTTCCTCATTTCTCCTCCTTCTGCGATTCTTTACATATCATCAGTAGTAAACTCTAAATCTTATATACTTCTAGTTGTTACTTAATATTACCTTATTTCTCTATCTTTTACATCTTAACCTTTTATATTCTCTCCAAATCTTTCTTCTTAATTAATTTATCATCAATTTCTAACAATACTTATTTTACACCATAGTATTATCTACAACCTCTATTTATCTCCCTCACTTCCACTAATTCTAATCTATTATATGCTTATTCTTTAAATAGGTTTTAAATTTCTTCCAGTCTTCTTCCACTTCTTGTAGGGCTACCTTTAAAGACAGTTCAGAAACTATGGTTGATGCAGAACTCAGCAACCAGATTGTTGGCTGATGCAAGATGGTTTGAGTATATAAAGCCAATTCTGGTAAATTTTCAATTAGCTTTCAGACCCATTTCTAAGCTTTAGACCTTTAAAGCTTTATGGGGCTCAAGACTGCAATACTTCAAGGACCACCTACCCCTACACGAACCAACGCAGACCCTACATTCATCACCTAAGGTCCTTCTCTGTGGAATAGGGGAAGTACAGAGGGTGGCAACATGAGGAAGGGACTTTTCAGTGGTGGCTCCCTGCTTATGGAATGCTCTTCTCAGGGAGACATGTCTGGTGCCATGACTAGCTACTTTTAGGCACTAAGCAGAAACATTTCTTTTCAGCCAGGCTTTTTGGCCTTCAACCTGGAGTGCTTTAAATATTGTGGCCTCCTTTAGTGGATGGGATGTGTTAGACCGTATTTTTTATATATGAATGTTTTAAGGGTTTTCTTGTATTGGTTTTATTTTTTGTATTATATTGTAAGTCACTTTCAGTTTACTTTTTGTAAAAAAATAACACAATATTTCTGTTAGTAACTGAAATTTATTTAGGGATTAGAAGCACAGAATGAATCGTGCAATGCTGTCAGCAAAGGTGATTGTGCGATTGTGATTCTTCTTCATGTTGGTATTTAACGTTAATTACCTAAAACAGTCTTCACCAGTTACCGTACATGTAAACAGAAAAAACTCATGAATTAGGAAACAATAAAGTTGCCATATTTCAAAAAGTAAAAACCAGGGCACCCCAAAAATAATAATACAAAAAGCACCACCTTTCAGAAATTCCCCCCGAACATCAATTGTGCCTTTGAAATCCCAGTAAGGTCTGGAATAATCCGGACGTATGGCAGCCCTGGGAAACAATACAATTCAAACTGCATACTGCCAATTTTCTTATGTTCCCTGTTTCACTATCATCCATTCACAGGAATAAATATATGAGTCCTGGGTCCTGTATGAGGGAAAACTCAAGACACTCACTGCCATTTAAAGCAATGTGATTCAGGCTGACTGGTCAAGGAAGTTTACACAGTGTCCTGGATATTGCATGAACCTAACCCTTTGGGCCAAGCTAAAGCTAAAGCTAAAGGTACCTCTGACCATTAGGTCCAGTCGTGGACGACTCTGGGGTTGCGGCGCTCATCTCGCTTTACTGGCCGAGGGAGCCGACGTTTGTCCGCAGACAGTTTTTCCAGGTCATGTGGCCAGCATGACTAAACGCATGACTAAGCCACTTCTGGTGAACCAGAGCAGCGCACGGAAACACCGTTTACCTTCCTGCCAGAGCGGTACCTATTTATCTACTTGCACTTTGACATGCTTTTGAACTGCTCTGTGGGCCAAGCTACTCTGTGACAAAAGGGTGACCAGTTTCTACATTCCAATTGTAGGAGTGTGGCGGGGAGGGGCAAATGATTACTGCTATACAATCATTTAAGTATCAGAACATATTGCTATTAGTATTTTTAAAAAGTATTTAAGGCATGCACTAGGTTCACATTTTCAATATTTTATTTTGTAACTATAACAACCGAAGTGTTCCCTAAGTAAAACCAAATAGCAGTTCCTTATTTTCAAGAAACTCCAGACAAAGCAACATGAAATTCTGCATTTTAACAGAAAGTTGCCTGATTTCTAAAAGGCTATATTTTGTATTTCAGAGCATATTGAACACCTGAGGTGCTTACAAGGAAGATAAGAAAACTGACAGGGGCAATGATATTATAATATTCATTGGATATACTTAAAAGCTTTCCTCTAAGCTTTTCAACAACTATTCTTAAAGCTGCAGTGCCAGAAGACTTATAGGTAATAAAGGTATGGGGTTGCACAGACAAATAAAAAAACATAACTGACCATTTCTACCAGCTATTTAAATTAATGTACCAGTAAATAATAAATAAATAAAGATTAAAATATAAATACCAAATGCCACTCATGAAAGCCTTGTTGATACTTGCAAGTCAATTACTACATAAGGAAAAGAGTTAGAGGAGATATAGTCCACATGCAACACTGCTCCTGGTTTTCCAACATATTTATAACATCTTCCTTCTAACTGAAGAATTTTCATATTGAATTTTTTATCCGATGGAAGCTTCCACAGAGCAGTAACATGCATTTCGCACCACACATAAACATTACTTTTTTCTCATTGTTGAGGGTAAGCTTTGTGCTAGCTCAAGAACTCTATGTTCTTGAGCTAGTACGTAACACCAAACTACAGCTATAGTTTCAAGTGACTTCACCTCAGCCAGGAAAATTATGCATATACTGTATAAGTGTCTTGGCAATTGTCTTTCCTAAACGTTACCTGCTAGGACTCCCTGCTAGAATCTCAGTTTGGGCAGGGGAGGACAGAGAGAGACTCCAGAATACCGTGTTTCCCCTTTTTTAATACGTAGTCAGAAAGTAAGCCATGGCAGGGTTTTTAACCATTTGAGAGCTATAAGACATACCCCGAAAATAAGCCATACTTCCGCACCAGCTAGCAGGACCCAGCATGCCGGCCGCGACAGAAGGAGGAAGCCTGCCGGGTCGGGTCAGTGCCCGGAAGCGGCGGTGGCTGCTTTAGTGCCAATAAAGCGTGCAGCAGTGCCGCACGGAGCACCAGCCAGAAGGACCCAGCTCCTGCAATGCCGGCCGCGGCAGGAGGAGGAAGCCTGCGGGGTTGGGTCGGTGCCCGGAAGCGGTGGCGGCTGCAGCGCTGACAAAGCGTGAAGCAGCGCCGCACGGAGCACCAAGGGCACGAGCGGCAGGAGGAAAGAGAGAGAGGCTCGTTACTTGCGGAACTTTAAGAGAAGCAGCCAGAACCGATCTCCACATTCCGAGCCTCCCTTTTGCGCGTGCGGGCAGGTTAAAGCCCCGATCAGTTCACTCCCCACTTCTTCCTCGCCATCCCTCCCTTTCACGCGTTGCCTTGACCCCGCAGCCCCCCTCCCTGGCCATCTTCCCCTAAGTGCAGCGCTGCTTCGTGAGCGCTGCAGCCGCACGCTCTCTGTGTGTGCGCGCGTCTCTTTCTTTCTCTCCCTGTGCGTCCGTCTCTCTCTCTCTGTGTGTGTGTGTGCGCGCGTCTCTCTCTCTCTCCCCCGTGCGTCTCTCTCTCTCTGTGTTTGTGTGCGTCTCTTTCTTTCTCTCCCCGTGCATCCGTCTCTGTGTGTGTGCGCGCGCGTCTCTTTCTTTCTCTCCCTGTGCGTCCGTCTCTGTGTGTGTGTGCGCGCGTCTCTTTCTCTCTCTCCCCCGTGCGTCTCTCTCTCTCTGTGTGCGCGCGTCTCTTTCTTTCTCTCCCCGTGCATCCGTCTCTGTGTGTGTGTGCGCGCGTCTCTTTCTCTCTCTCCCCCGTGCGTCTCTCTCTGTGTGTGTGTGTGCGCGCGCGTCTCTTTCTTTCTCTCCCTGTGCGTCCGTCTCTCTGTGTGTGTGCGCGCGCGTCTCTTTCTCTCTCTCCCCCGTGCGTCTCTCTCTCTCTGTGTGCGCGCGTCTCTTTCTTTCTCTCCCTGTGCGTCCGTCTCTCTCTCTGCGTGTGTGTGCGCGCGTGCGTCTCTCTCTCTCTCCCCCGTGCGTCTCTCTGTGTGTGTGTTTGTGCGCGTCTCTTTCTTTCTCTCCCCGTGCGTCCGTCTCTCTCTGTGTGTGTGTGCGCGCGTCTCTTTCTCTCTCTCCCCCGTGCGTCTCTCTCTGTGTGTGTGTGTGTGTGTGTGTGTGCGCACGCGCGTCTCCCCCCCCCCACAGAGAAAAGGTTCCGCTTCGGCTCGCCATTCAGCCGCGCGCGCGCCAGGGGCATGGGCCCAAGCCTCGTCCCCCTCGCGCTTCCCTCACAAGCATCTCGGAGCGGGACGGGTCACGGCCTCCCTCCTCATTCCTCGGCCGGCGTGAGAGAGCCCGGGGAGCAGCCTCTATACCTCCACGCGCACACACACCCGGCCGCCTCCAAAGCCATGGAAGCAGGAGGAGAAGCACCAGAAGCTGCTGAGGGAGATGAGCAGCCTCCCGCCCAACCGCAAGTGCTTCGACTGTAACCAACGCGGTCCTACCTACACCGACATGACGGTGGGCAGCTTCGTGTGTACCTCCTGCTCCGGCATCCTACAAGGTTTAAATCCACCTCACAAAGTCCCCCCCCTGTGTGCACATCTGTCTCTGAGGCAGGTGGCCATCCAGCCTCTGCTTAAAAGCCTCCATAGAAGGAAAGCCCTTGACTCAGGATGGGTAGGAGGGGAAAGGGAAAAAATAGAAGAGGCAGAAAATGGAAAAGACCATAACAGAGTGGCAGAGCACCCTGTGCTCTGTATGCAGAAGGATCCCAGGTTTAACCCCCAGGTACCCCCAAGTTTGAAATCCTGGAGAGCTGCTGCCAGCCTGGTTGACAGTAAAACCTGGATAGCACAGTAGGCTAGAGTGTGGTGTTTATAATGTGCGCGGAAGAGAGCACCGAGTGTCCTGAGCCAGTGGGACCCAGTTGTACCAGCACTTTAAAAAAAAAAAGACACCCCCTGAAAATAAGCCACCGTGTGTTTTTTTGAGGAAAAAAAGTTATAAGACGGTGTCTTAAAAAAGGGGAAACACGGTACACACAGGAGGATATTAGAGTTTATACATATTGCACTGAGGCCAAAGTGCCCAAGGATGTTAGCAGCTAATTAAGCACCTCAAGGCCCCCAAAACACAAACATGTCCTAGGGGGAATTGTCTGTAATGCAAGGTAGAAGCAGTTATCCTATGGAATATCTAGCATGTACTCTTGCAGGGTATTATCATTTGATTTCCATTATTATTCATGAACTTGTGAAATAGAAATATTTTGCTGTAACAGTTTTAGTAGAAACATGTGCTCAGTAGGAAAACCTGTGCAGTTCTGTCATTGGTATCTAATATCTTACACTAAACATATTGCATCCCGGCTGCATACACACTGCAATGGAAATTGATGTATGCCATGTGTGCATGTTTTTCATGTCATCCCACACAAAGTTGTCCTCATTCAAATGGCAGCCCACAAGTTCCCCCCATTTAATTCAGTTTTTCTCCATCCATGGATAATGTGGTAAGAAAAATATCAAAGCTGTGGACACACTGAAGCATATTGTGTAGGTGGCTTGGTTTTTTTAACTTCTGTGGTGATGTTTTCCCATCTGTCACCACACCCTCTACTTCCTTTGGTGCAGCATACACATTTTTAAAATTATTTTTTAATCCATTGTTTTGTTCAAGTCTGTTTTGTGAAAGTCTGTGTAAGGGTGACTCCCTACAGGGAGCCAGCCCCCACCATCCTAACGTCCACCTCGCCAAGCACAGGGAGCGGCAGTGGGTCTGAAGCAGCCAGGGGGGAGGGGAAAGACTCGGAGGGAGAGAGAAGCGTGTGGAACGATGGGGAAACTCAGAGGAGGGGGGATGAGCCCTGCCACCGCCTTGACAGGGGGGAGGCTGAGAGGGCCTCGCTCCTTCCAGCGCAAGAGTTAAGGAGAGCACTGCAACGCAGGTCAAGGGGGAGGCGTTTTGGGGTGCCCCGACTACTTTGCTGGCGTAAGAACAGACGTACGCCATTGCCGGATTCTGATTCAGAATGACAGATCATGTTTTAAGCTGTCTCTGCAATGTAAATACTTTGCACAATAAAAGTATTTAAAGACAAACTGGACTCAAGCGGGGTTACTCTAGTGTAGCCACGACGACCCTCTGAAAGTCTGGTATATTGGAAAGCTTGTATCTCTCTCTCTCTCTTTTTATGGCCACAGGTAAATGAACGCATGTGTGTATGCCCCAAAATGGACCCCAGGTTTCTGGAACTCAGGAAGGTAGGCAGGTACTAACTGAGGGGAGTAAACCACAACACTACAGGCGGCTACATTCCATCAATAACTGCCACCAGTTTGGACTGGAAAAACTGATTGAGAAAAACTGAAAAAGTTCAATGGAAAGCAGTCATTTTTGGAGAAATATGCTCAAAAGCAAAGTGAGAAACTGTCACTAGCTGTTGTGTGAGACAAAGCAAGGACATACGGTAGTATCTTTAGTACTTCCTTGCTTTTGCTTGCCTGCTTGGCAGCCATGCACAGCCTAGGCAGATAGGATCAAGTCCTAGTCTTCCTTGCAGGTGTCCCTGTGCCACCTTACTTCTCTCAGGATTCCCTGCCCTAGTCTAACCCTGGCAAGCTTTTTGAGGAAAGAAATAGCTATTGAGGGCAAGAAATAACAATTTGAGGCCAGGAGTGCCTAAGCCGCCTTTTTCCATCTTCCACAGCACACCTCTCCTCAGCATCATAGCTGCCAAGTTATCCCTTTTTTAAAGGGATTTTCCCTTATGCTGAATAGGCTTCCTCGCGAGAAAAGGGAAAACTTGGCAGCTATGCTCAGCATCCCCCACCAAACACCCACTTTGCTTAGATTTGCCCTCCTCTATTACCCTCTCTGCCCTTTTCCATAGCTCCTCAGTTGCCCTAGATTGGAGATAAGAATGCAACTGCACACTGCAGCCAGTTGCCAGTCTAGGAAATAATCCTGCTGTCCTTCCCCTGGTCCCTACAGTTTCTTACAGTATTCTAGAAAAGTTGCTATCTGAATCCTGAATAGGAGTACTTCTGCTAGAGGCAATGATGCATAGCAGGATTTTGTTGCAGGTCTCATTTGGCGCAGCATGAAAGTTAAAACCCAAGCTTAGGTATTTGCGATTAGGTTAACAGGGGCATGGAATCATCTTCTTACGAAGGGTCATTGATTGACCCATGGGGAAAAACATTGCATGCATGTCTTCTATGATGAGTGAAGCCAGAGCCAAAAGTGGGCTGAACTTGCAATACTGAAGGGCTGCATGCAAGCTCGCTCTGCCATCCCAACCTTAAAGGTAAAGGTTGGACCCCTGACTATTAGGTCCAGTCGCAGACGACTCTGGGGTTGCGGCGCTCATCTCACTTTATTGGCCGAGGGAGCTGGCTCCGGGTCATGTGGCCAGCATGACTAAGCCACTTCTGGCGAACCAGAGCAGCGCACGGAAACGCTGTTTACCTTCCCACTGGAGCGGTACCTATTTATCTACTTGCACTTTGACATGCTTTTGAACTGCTAGGTTGGCAGGAGCAGGGACTGAACAACGGGAGCTCACCCCATTGCGGGGATTCAAACCACCGACCTTCTGATCAGCAAGCCCTAGGCTCTGTGGTTTAACCCACAGCGCCACCCACATCCCTTCCAACCTTAAGACTATATAAATTACTGCTACTTGGGCTGCATACACACCCCCACAGAATCTATTACAGAGCATTCTTCAACATAACTATTGTCAAACTAGGTAGAGGACTGTGAAACAGTTTGCATGCAACTAAGCACCTGTGCTTCCCAACCCCCAAAGTAAAATGGATTAATGAAGCCCATCTGCAAAGAAGTTAGCAGCATTCAGAATCCAATCTGAACAGAGACCAGAACAAACGCACCTGTGAGGGTGTACTTGTTAATTCCATCTTTTCTTGGGATTTTTCCTTAGCTAGTCGTGCAGCTTCTTTAAATTCCTGAAATTTTTCTGCAAACTAAAGGCAAAGATTATATAATTATACACTGTATATAACATAGTGTTGCTAAGCAGAACATATTCTATATAATAAATTCGGCTAGAGAAAAATATTTTCTTTCCAATAATAACAGGGGTTTATAGAGAATCTGAAAAGACCCATTTTTGAAATATCATGTTCTAGTGCTGGTGGTCACAAAGAATCTGTCTTCTGTTTGTCATTCTATCTGCAAAATGCAATGTGGCTCAGCTATTCAGATTGCCATCTCTCAAGAATGTCCTAACCCATACTCTTCAAAAACTGTCATCTAGTCTGTAGCCCAGCCAGGTGGGTGGGGTATAAATAATAAATTATTATAACTATGATTATTATCATCATTGGTTCTCACACGTAAGTCACACTCTGAGCTGGCGAGCATATACAGTGGTACCTCTACTTACGAATTTAATGCATTCCGAACGCACATTCGTAAGTCGAAAAAAATTGTAAGTCCAATCCCATAGGAATGCATTAGGAGAAAAAATTCGCAAGTAGAAGCAACCCTATCTAAAAATTCGTAAGTAGAAAAAATCTAAACCGCATCCAAGATGGCGGATGGAGCTCCATTCAAAAGTAGAAACATTCGTAAGTAGAGTTATTCATAAGCAGAGGTACCACTGTAGAAGGTCAGATTCCCAAGGGCCAGTGGGGAAAGTTGAGAGGAAAGAGGACAAGCTTTCCTTTATCTTCTTTAATTCTTTGTTGCATATAAACCTCTGGCTTACTTGACCATTTTATCACCAAGAATTGTCCCCACATGTGTGCAGGCATCTATATTTGAAAAATAATCCTTTTGTAATTTGCCAAGAAGCCATTTTTGTTCCCAATCTAACTGGCTTACACTTGCTTTTACATTTGTTTAATTTTCACTACTCAAGCACCTGTCTGGTTCCACAAAACTATCTGTTTCAGCAATTTTGACAAGCAGGCAGCACAACCATTTCCAAATTCAATGCTTTCTTCAGATACCATGCACAAAGCCAGATGTACCCCACTACATACTTCTCTGTAGAACAGCTGCATGCTGTAACAATTCAAAAGAATGTGCAAGAAGTCAATGTTCCCTGGGCTACATCTGTTCAAATACTCTGCTCCATTTATAAGATACTCCTAAAAACCTACTTTCCCCACACAGAAACTAATAGCTCTATGAATAGATCATAGCTTAGTGGTAGGGAACATGCTTTGCATCTAGAAGGTTTTGGATACAATCCCTTGGCATCTTTAGTTGAAATGGTCAGGTAACGGGAGATGAGAAAGGCTTGAGGCCCTGGAGAGTCACAGGCAGTCAGAGCACACTATATTGAACTAGATGGCAAACAATATGATCTAGTATAAATGCAGCTCCCTGTATTCCTAGAGCTCAATCTACACTGTAGCACTATTGGGGTTAAACCCTGACTTATTAAGTGCCCACTGCCAAATCTCTCTTGCACCAAAGACAGCTCTGTTACCATGGCCATTGTAGGTTCTCAGCTGGAAGGGGGAGTGTGAACTGTGGGACTGGGCAAATGCTCACTAGAATAGTCAAGGACGGTTTTAAGAGGGTGTCCTCCATTGAGATCCCATGCCACTTTAAAAGTGAATATAAACCCATTGAACAATATTATTTGGAGAGCTGAGGAAGACAAGATTATATGGACAGCTGAGGAAGACAATATCAGTGCTCTGATTATGTAGCTCACTATTGCCTCTTCTCCAGCTTGGGTCTTTGCTTCATGCCTCACCATCATAAAATGAAAGCAAGCCAACCAAAGCAGAAATCAGAAGAAAACCTAAATGAATTATGGTCTTCAGTGCCACTGGTTTGGTCAATTCAAGGAAACCACTCATTGGCCTATGTAACTTGTACTGACTCCAACCCAACACATAAGGTTCACCTTCTCCATCAGGTTATATAACTAAGACTGGATGAGAGCACAGGGAGAAGTGCTGCTAAGTCCAATGCTGAACAAAGTTTAAGAACTTTGAATGTTGAATGGGTTTTGGTCATTTGGCAAAGAACATGATGGCACTCACCCCATTCCATGTACAGAAACTAACCAGAATGGCAATTGTATCTTAGTTTGACTGTAGTGATAGGTCAAGCATCTTCCACTGCCCACGAGGGCAGCAAGCTCATTTATGGGGTTCAGGGCAGGCCCATGCAGCTCCAATGTCTTGCTGCTACTTCCTGCACCACCCAGCACTTGCTACCTAAGGCAGCTGCCTCACTCTCCCTAACAAGAAGCCCAGGCTTCTTGTTAGGCAGGGTTCTGCAAATTCATGATTGATGGCTTTAGTAGTTTTAGTAACTTTTTATAGGTTAAAAAAATCTATTTCAGTCTTTGGAATAGTAAAATATCAAAAGAGCAAAAGATTGAATTTGAGAATTAATGTTTATATGGCATTATTCTTCCCAAACCTGCAATTATTTTGCTTTTGCTGGTATGAATTGAAGGAATATAGTGGCAACTTATGGTTTCCTTGGTGAGTCTTCCACCAGGGCAGGGGTAGGGAGGCATCTTTGCAAACACACACTAGACAACATTTCAAGATCATGCTGAGATATTACCTTCCCTTTTACTTACTTTTGAGAGATGGTGTTCAGAGGAAAATCCCAAGCCATAAACAGTATTTGCTCTGCTATCTGCCCACTGACCAAACTTCTGTGATGTTTTAGTGAATGTCATGTTGGGAGTGATGGTGCTGTTTATTATTGCCTGCAAAAAAGAAAAGAAGTTATGAAATAACGAAGTAAAGCAGTATACTCATAAAGCTTCCCTTAACGTCATGGGCCAGGAATCAGCTTCACATGTTAAACAGCAACATGAAGGGGGAGAAGGTGGAATTTTGTTAGTGACTAACAGATCAGTGTAGATCCAGCTATGGATTCCAGTTCCCGCTTAAAGAGTTTTATTGACCTTCTTCTTGCTCTCAGCTTGCCCTCTGTCACAGAGTAATTGCAAGGATAAAAGGAGGGCAGAATGGAAGACTCAAAATTTGAGGTCCAGTCCCTCAGGTTTTTTGCTGTGCATGCTGCACTTTTTCTGTTGTTCTCCTAGCCTTTAATTAAAATTTAATTAAAAAACAGGGACACCTTCAGCCACAGCCCTGCCCACCCCTTTGTAAAATGGGTGTAATGACAGAATCTCCCCCCCCATAGAATTAACAGAGATAAATATGGGGGGGGGTATGTTGAAAAGCTATGCAACCATTCCCCAGAAGAGTTTTTTTTCAGAGATAGGCTACCAGCAGCAACTGAAAGAGGCAGAGCAAGCTACCTTTTTTTCTACCCAAACTCCCCCTGAACTTGCTATCCTGGGGATATTCTCTTAGGAAGCTTTTCTCATTACAGATATTTGCTGACAGGTCTCTAGCCTTACTCCAGGTTATTGCTAGTTAGACTTGGAAGCAGCTAGATCTGCAGTGGACACATCACTCTATTCCCTTACAAGTCCCTAAATAGCCAGAGACTTTGGAAAAAACCAAAGCCTGTACCTCTGAAGCAGGTAAATGTTTATATCCAGATGGCATTCAGAAAACCAGAATATGGAAAATGTTAAAAATTTAGAACGGCACAATCAAGTGCACTCTTTTTATTTACAATGAAGATTGCAATCAATTCCAAGTACAGTTTTTAGAAAGAGCACTAATTAGTAAGCCATTGTGTCACCCTTAAAAATCATGATTAAGGCTTTTATGGAAGGTTGAGACCAATCCTCTTGAAAGAGTCTTACTACAAAGATTCAAATGAAGGTCACTCTCTATTAGCCTGTTGTATGATAGCATCACTACACTAAAAATGTTGGAGATATTGAAGTAATAGAATTACAAACCCATCAGGTTTGACAGATAGCACCTCCTTAAAATTAGAAAGCTAGCACAGGATTGGCAGGAACACATCTGGTGCAGCACAATCATTTCATGTCTACTCTACTCAGAAGTAATTTCCATTAAATTCAACAAGGCTTGCTCCCAGTTAATTGGGCACAAGATTATAGCCTTTTTAAAAAAACAAAAAACAAAAAAACCTGCTGAGGTGGCAGAAACAGTCATCAGAAAAGATTCAGAGAGCATGTTATTGCTTAATTCACATGGTGAGATTTGCTATTAGCAGCCTTCCTGAAAAAGCTTACTGGGGTTATCATTGTTTTAAGAGACTGAACAGGCAATCAGGAGTGTTGTGCTTCCCTTCTGCAATTGCTGTAACATCAATAGCACCATGTGCAACTGTGTGTAGAAAGGGAGGAGTTTGTATTGGAAGGTTTGTTTCTTCTGCCTGTATGCACCAAAAAGGCATTGTTAAAAGGGGCTTTGAAACATGTTGCATTCGTTTTAAAAATGACTAGATAGAGAGTAGGAGTTAAAGTGTACATTCCACAGAAAAGCTGTAATTCAGTTTTCTAAAACACAGTTTTCCTTTCAATTTAAAGCAAATACAGGAAAACACCAAATTTGCTCAAAGTTTGTGGGACTGAGTGAGGGTCGCTTAACTGTCTCATCACAAAGCAGCCACTATCCCCAAAGGGAGAAAAAGTTACAGCACCTCCCCCCTCTGCTGGGCTAATAGCAGCTTTGGGTAGTAAGATCAGGATAGAGTTAAATAGTCCCACATCTTCAACTTTGAGCTCTCCTACAGTTGCTTTGAAATGCTGTGTGATTCGATCCATAGATCTTATGCATCACATGTAGTTCTGTAATGTGCTCTTGTATGTGACCCTTTGGATGCAACTGTTGAGCAAAAGTCAAGAACAAGATAGCAATAAAACTCCACATTTAATTTATTTCAGAAACCTAGTTTAACAAAACCTAATTACAGGTAGGTAGCCGTGTTGGTCTGATGTAGTCAAAACAAAATAAAAAAAATTCCTTCCAGCAGCACCTTAGAGACCAACTAAGTTTGTCATACGGTAGGTATGAGCTTTCGTGTGCATGCACACTTCTTCAGATACACTGAAGCAGAAGTCCCCAGATGCTTATATATACCGTAGTCATATAGCTAATTAAGCAAGTCTGTGCCATAAACTCTATTCTGTGATTTTCAGGTTTTTCAAAAAATGTAGCTTGTATGCTATCTATGCACTTTGTTCTAGTAAACTACAGCTCAGAAACTGGAGAAGGTTCATTTTAAAGCAATAATTAGCTCTGAATTTAGATCAGGGCCATGGGAAGTTTGACACCTATAGTCAGATCAGTTCCTGAATCCAAAGGTCATCTTCCCTGGGATTAGAAATCGAGACTTACCACAGCAGCTTGAAATCTGCCACTCAGCAAAACTGGAGAAAGAAATACTCATTCAAACCTCAGTAACTTTAAATTGCGCCTCATTCCAAGGAATAGGTTTTCAAAAGATACAAATGACACTGAAGCTACTGAAATCCTAATTAAAATGCCCAGGTCAAAGGTTCATATTTTTGCATTGATGGCAGCTGCCTTTCATCCAGATGAGGAGTTGGTACCATATAGTTGTCGAAAAATGAAGGAATACTTTAGCTTTCTACATTTAAATCATCCAGTTGGTGGTGCTAGATAATTGTGCAAACTGAATCCTTACATGAAACACTGCATATTTATTCTGGTGTCTGCAAGTGTCTACTACAGCATGAATGAAATTGAATGGCAGTGGAAATATTATCAGAGGTTTACTTTGTACCTTACCAACAGGATAAAGGTGAAGGTAAAGGGACCCCTGACCATTAGGTCCAGTCGTGACCGACACTGGGGTTGCGGCACTCATCTCGCATTATTGGCCGAGGGAGCTGGCATACAGCTTCCAGGTCATGTGGCCAGCATGACAAAACCGCTTCTGGCGAACCAGAGCACCACACGGAAATGCCATTTACCTTCCCGCTTGGAGCGGTACCTATTTATCTACTTGCACTTTGACGTGCTTTCGAACTTCTAGGCTGGCAGGAGCTGGGACCAAGCAACGGGAGCTCACCCCGTCGCAGGGATTCGAACCACTGACCTTCTGATCAGCAAGCCCTAGGCTCTGTGGTTTAACCCACAGCGCCACCTGCGTCCCTACCAACAGGATACAATAGAAAAATTACATGATCTTTTATTGTTTGAAATATATCATACAGCATCCATATCTGCTTTGCATATTGGCATCAATTAGTTTTCTTAATGAATTAGCAGACTGATTTACTCCAAGAATACAAACTGCTCATAATACTGGAGGCAAGGCAGCTGGATTTTCTAAGTGACTGATCATGAAATCAGCACATCTTTAGACACCCCAGCCCCAATAATTATAGGACAATTTGCAAAATGCCATTTTTTTAAAAGAAAAAAAACTTTTCCCACCACAGAGCAAACAATGCAGATGCTTTAATAGTATTCTATTGTCTCTCCTGCTATCAAAATTTAGATTGTGAACTCCTTTGAAGCAGGGAACTCCATTTTTCTTTTGCTTATGTTACACCATGAACTTGGGTGACATAATCTATATTTTCTGTACAAGTATGCAGGAAGTTGGCCTTTTCCTTGAAGGTTTCTTTTTTTTTCTCTAGTCAGGAAGGACGAGTTTTGAGTAATGTAATCTAAACACATTGATGAACCAACTTACCTAAGATACAGTATATTTGAACCATGTCAGGATTTTAAAGAAGATTCAGAGAGAGGGGGGAAATGCCAGTTGGAGTAATCAAGCGGTTGGTTTCCAAATGGTAATTTAGACTTGAAATCTTCACATCCAATATTATCATCATATCTATCTATCTATCTATCTATCTATCTAATCTATCTATCTATCTATCATCTAACATATATCCTGCCCTTTCTCCCAGTGGAGCCCAGGGTAGCAATCAAATTTTAGTAAATGGATCAATTGTTGAGCAGATTGATTAAATGCAAACATTAGAACATTCCTCAATATGCAGTGTTATGTTTAGTATAGATGTTTTGACATTCTGGCACACAGGCAAAATAAGACTAGATTTTCTGGTGGAAAATGGATTTCTACATTAATATTAATAAAAAATAAAACTACTCAACATAATATCTGCCATATTTCTTAGGACTAAAGATATATACTCCAAGCAGAATGCCTTTTAGCCTCCTTCCTCCTTTACAGTGAATTGAGAGACAGAAAAGTCAAAGGAAACAAGCAGTCCCATAACATCTCCTACAGGTTTCTCAACGAACTTCAAATGTATTATATTGTATGTTAAGTTCCAAGAGTGGTGCTCTCATTTTGCATCACTTTTCAGCAATGTTAAAGGGGGGCATATTAAATGTAGAAGTTTACCTGAGTTTAAACTGTCAGATAGCTTACCTTTGAGCCATCCAAGCTGATTATCCTATAGACATTTCTTGTGCTGTCATAGAAGTAGGACACAGTAACAGCATGCTTGCTGGTGGGAACCCAGTTCTTCTTCGTGTTAGGGTCAATCTGGAAGACATGAGCTCGGGTGCTGTAGATGGGTTGCTCCCTGAAGGGCAAAAAGTAAAAGTGATGAATCTGATTTGGACGCAATATGGTTGTACACAAGTCATTTGGATATTCCATCCATTGGCCCCTATGAACTTCACTTTGCATGAGTAGCGTACTTGGCCCCCACAGGCTTGAGTGTCTATATCTGTGAAGCACATGAAAAGTACTCACAGGGAAGGGAAGCAAAAGTCTTTTAAAATAAATTGAGTGGCCAGCTGTACAGTCAGATAAAGGAGGCATATCTAAATATAGAGGCACTACTGATACACCACCTCCCCCTCCCTCATTCTCCATCTGTCAACCTCTTTAACACTAACTGTCAATAATAGAAGTGTAATTTTCTTCCATTGAGCGAAACCTAGTGAGAGGACTTTTCTCATCCTTTTCTTAATAGCCTAGAAGCTCTAGATATCATGAGCTATGACTTACTGAAAAGTATTTGTTGCTTTCCTGTCAAATGCTTCACATGGTAGATCACAGCTACTGCCTCTTTTAGCATGCTTCACATGGTAGCTCACAACTACTGCCTCTTTATCTCACAATCTAATATTATAGCTGTTGAGGCATGTATAAAATATATGCTTATGTCTGCCTAGAGAGAAAAAAGTACAGAATCTCAGCTGTCCATTAACACCAATTAATTCATTAATTCAATAATAGTGTTGATGTGATCAGGAATCTAGTACTTAGTAGTTTGCTTCTCTCCAAACAAGTCATGATGCTAAGCTAAGGTTTGTCCTTGGCTTCCCAAACTTGGCTTGTTTGGACAGAAACAATGCACTAGTTTGGACATCAAAGTAAGTCAAGGCTTGTTGCTTGCACTTGAGGAGAATCTGCACAACAGGAGCAATTTGAAAGTGATAGCAGAGAATCATTTGTAGTATTGAATAGTTAAGCAATGAAATATCAAATTAAGTGTCTTATATGTGATTTAATCCCTTAGATCAAATCTGTAAGTCACAAATCTGTAAGTCACAAAACTCATTGGATAGCCTAAGGCAAGTGTAGAATGTCCACCAGCCAACTTCATAGGATTGTGTGTAAATAAACGACTTATGTAACTTTGTACATTTAAAAGATCTAAACTAGAGTATTAATGATACCAGTTTTTTCTCTTCCAGGTTCAATCCTTTACATTTTTAAAGTTTAAAAGATGGAAAGATTTTTTTCCATATAGACTGTCTAGCATTGCTGATGTTATCTAGTAACTACTCATCAGTGTTCTACTACTGAACTGCAATTGTAATTAACAATCTGAAGACTTTAGCGCCATTCTCTAATTATGTAGGGGAGAAGTAGCGACTGATAGGTCTGTAATTTTCTGGATCCTGTCTCATTCTTTTTTTTAAAAAAAGCTGGTATTACATTGGCTATCTTCTTATATCCTCTTATTTTAGTGATGTGGCATAATTTATTTACTAGTTCAGCTACTTCACATTGTATGTCTTCACACATTAGAGGTAACTCTCAGGTAAATGCCATCTGACTCCTGTTATATCATATTTTCACAGTTCACTTGCTTCCAACAAAGTTATTTTAATATTTTACAACAATATCCTAAGCACTGAGAGCTGCTACAACAGCTGCCGCAACAAGGCTTAACATTTACCACCCTGAAACATGCTTGTACACACAAAGCAAAAATAATAATCAGGTTTCTGGGCAGGGTCTTTCTGCATTCTTCAATCACTGTCTCCAAGCATTAGCAATGCCAGAGGGAACCTTTCTGCCCCTTCATCTTACCCAAGGTACTGTATTTTAGTTACAGAATGTATATGTACCCTTCACTATTAAGAACAGAAAATACCATTTGCATTAAAAAAAAAATCAAAATTCTAATTAAAAATAGCAGGTTCAAATCTAGCATCCCCGACAGGCATGATAAAATAGAAACGTTTTCGCCAGATATGTAAAAAAATAGCAGAGTATGTACTAGGTGAGCCTCTGAGGTGAAATTTTTCTTAGGAAACAGTTGGGGCCAGAGGTGCCAGCTTCCAAGGGTGATGGGGGGGGGAGGGACACTGTGATGTCATGCCTGTGAACACTGCACCTCTCTCCTTAAGCCGGGCTGAAGCTTCCTGGGCTCTGGGAAGGAGACACCAGGGAAACATTTAGGAGACTAGCCTTGTCCCCTTGACCACACATCACTGCCATGAAAGGAGTCCCACAAGAGTTGCATGCAAGTTCTGCAGCGTAAATGCCAGCTCCTGGGGGCTGAGGCACTTTGCCCCCTCCCATGTTTTTTTTAAGGGGCTGGTCCCATCAATGTTCAGAGGCTCCATTAAGCCTCATTTCCCCACCCTAACTACAGCCCCAGTTTGATCCCAACATCTCATTTGGTACTGACTTTGGAGACATGAAAAACGAAGTAGTTTTTTGACCAGTAGTAAGCAGTAAACCATGCCAAAGATCCTTTTGAGCATGCTTGTAGCTGTTCTGCTTGTGTATAGTTTCCATTTTTGAAATACAACTGTGATGTGACTGAACAGACGCATTTTAAAGAAAAAGTATAAAGAAAAAACCCCAACACACCCAGCCAGCCAGCAGGCACCATCTAGTCTCATCTCCTGTTCTCCTAATAGCATTATTGCCAACCCAGAGTGGGTGGCTGGCTGGGCTGATTTTTCCCATTTCCATTTGCACTGAAGGAGCCAGAGTGCTATCTAGAGTTATACTAAGAGAAGCCTCAAATACTTCCACACTGTTTGGCATTAGTAAAGATAAAGCTAGATTATTGTGTTCACGTTAGGTAACGTCTCCTTCAGATGGATGGTGCTATGTACATTGATGACACTACAGTGGTACCTCGGTTTATGAACACAATTGGTTCCGGAAGTCTGTTCATAAACTGAAGCGTTCATAAACTGAAGCGAACTTTCCCATTGAAAGTAATGGAAAGTGGATTAATCCGTTCCAGACGGTCTGCGGAGTAACCGTTCATAAACTGAAGCGAACTTTTCCATTGAAAGTAATGGAAAGTGGATTAATCCGTTCCAGACGGGTCCACGAAGTACTTAAACTGAAGCGTTCATAAACTGAAACATGGGTGTAATTGGTTTCGGAAGTCTGTTCATAAACTGAAGCGTTCATAAACTGAAGCGAACTTTCCCATTAAAAGTAATGGAAAGTGAATTAATCCGTTCCAGATGGGTCCGCGGCGTTCATAAACCGAAAATTCATAAACCGAGGTGTTCATAAACCGAGGTTCCACTGTATCTATAATTAAGGAGAAAAAGGATGGAAAGGGTTTAGGAGACAGAGGAAATAAGGGCACCAAGAAGACTTAAACATTACCGGTAGTGAGTAAAGCACAGAATTATAGAGTTGGAAAGAACCCCAAGAATCATCAAGTGAATTAATTCATTATTCACAGGTTTAAATCTAGTAAGGTCACTTTTGGAACTTGGAATCATTTTCTTAAAATGCTCAGCCTTGAACATTAAGGTAAGAAATAACTCTTTAAAATACTTAAAAGCCTGATTATAAAAAAATGATACTTGAGAGAATTCCTCCTACCACTTAAGGATAGGGTGAGAAGGAATTAGCAAGCACCACTATCACTGACCTAATACAGTAATTCTTTTTTGTTAGTAGATTACTGGTTAATAGTCCTTAATGACTGGTTGGTGCTTTTTTATGGGAGTTCATTGTTTCTTTATATTGAGACCTCTCTTGTTTGGCAAAGGGCAAGTCAGAATTTGGGGGAGGTGACCAATCACACCATCTCCAGCAAAAGATGTGTGTGTGACAAGGCTCAGGTCCCTGGCAGTAATTAGTTCAAACATCTAGTTCACCAACTTCTCTTTAAGACCCTCACAATACCTGCCACCACAACCTATTGAGTTAGTACAGAAGAACACTGTATATTTACTGATATAGCCTAATCTAAAATTACCAATTTTCCTCCTTACTTTTTACCTCTGCTTTCATACACTTTCTCACAACTCCACTTCAACTGTAATTCTCAGGCACTCTCCACCTGTCAGTCACTCTGACTCCACCCAGCATTCCATCACACTCCATGGCACTCAGTCATTCTTCCACTCACTCTTCTGTTATAGCGTATCTGTAGGGGTGGACAGATTGTCTATTTCTGGTTCATGTCACTTCTGCATGCGATCATTCCTTAGTCTGTGCCATCCTACTTCTGCATTAATCTGATTTTATGAAAAGTCCACGCAGAAACACAGATTTAAATATGTCATTGGTTGTTGACATCCACATGTATCAAGAGACAATGGAGTGTGCCTCTGGGGGTGAAGGCAAACCGCTGGAGAATCACAGCACCTCCTGTGCCTGCAGATACCGGTAACACGTAACTGCCTCCCATAGTTTTTGCTATGTTAGCTACACAGAAATGACCTCTCCGGGCAGCGTGTATGGAGGTCCAGGGTTGCCTAGATGACAATAACCCCTGTTCATCCTGCTGGTGTGGTCCAAAGGGAAGTAGAGCAATATATCTGGCACCAGCTTGGCTGCAGGAGTTGCCAGAAGGAGGCATACAAGATTCCATCCAATTGTCTTAGGGACTCCACTCTAGATTTGCGTGGGGTTTACTCCTTAACCTTCTCTTCGAGCAACCATACTGGGCAGGGCAGGGGTGTGGGGGAGAAGATGGGGATTTATTTAAAGCAGGTCTTGGACCACCTTGTAATACTATAAATATGTATTTAAACCAGGAGTCAGCAACCTAAGGCCCATGGGCCAGAAGCGCCCCACGGAGGTCATTTGACCGGCCCACAAGCCGCTCCCAAACTGAGCTGCTCGCTCTTGCACTGCGCTAAACCAGCGCAGTGCAGCATAGGGACTTGCTTCTGTGGCGCTGAAAATCATGCCTGCGCAGATGCAGATGCCGAAAATTGCGGACGCACATGTGCAGACACAGAAAATTCGGCACACAGAGGGATCTACGCAGACCAATCTGGCCCAGGCAAGATATACCTTGCTGACCCCTGGTTTAAATACATATACCGCTGGTTTAAATACCGTGGTAGATGGGCGGAATTTGAACAGAACTCTGCACTGAACTCTTTGATCACCCCTGCTTGTGTGCACATGCATGTGTGTGCATAAAGTGGGGTGCATGTTTGGAGAAATAGCATTTCTAGCCATTGGAGAAATAGCATTTCTAGCCATTGGAAACAGGTGGAAGCAGAGAAAGCAAGAAAGTAGTGGATGGCACATGTGCCTCAGGATCTCTTTCTGGGGAATCTGATGTGGGGATGTGATTTGCTGCCTTGCAGGTGTGCCTGTTGTTTGCTCTCACACACTATTTGTGTGATTGTAAATAAAGTCAGTGTTACAGAAACTCTGCAAGTTCCCAGTGTTCTTTCCTTTCTCACTGCTCAAAGTGGGGAGGGTGGAAAAGTCTATTCATGAAGCTACACTCTATCCAAGTCTAGTAGCTGGGTGACAAAGATGGCAATTTTGTGGCTTACGTTTATACTGCTCTTCTTTCACAGTGGATAAAATGAGTAGGCCTTAAAAAAATGTACGCTATGCATTATAATGCTTCATCAGTAGAGAAGGTACAAAGGGAAAAACCTAGTGAAAAAGTTAGGGTGAAGAAGACAGGCATAAATATTTAAAGCAGCTGAGCCAACTTGGAAGGGTCCTCACTATAATCAATCAAAATGCACCTCTCTTTTAAAGGCCAAGCAGTCCACCTGAAACATGGGAGGTAACTACAGTACTGGAATATACTGAATTCACTGATATGTGTAAGCTGTTATTCTCATTGAGAAACTAGGAAAAAGCTGGGCACCCTGCAGCCAAAATACCCACCAAGGGGTACCCATTTTTATGTCACACATATTTTCAGCATTGAAAACAAGGAAAGCTGTGCTGCTGCTGCTTCTTGAGCAAGTTCTGCTCCCTACAAAATATTAAGCCACAGGGTGTTTAACAAACCATTTTAAAATGAGTGGGGAAATTGTGTGGGGAAAACGGATGGAAGCAGCTGCTACATGTACTTGGTAGTGTAAACACATTGCAAATATCTCACAGCCTACTACACTTCGCCATGCCTATAAAATTTCATCTCAAGCCAAGCAATGTAAAGTAATGCCCACAAAAATCCAACTTAGATAACAGGCTAAACAAAACAGTAGACAATATGCTTCTCAGTTAAGGTCATTGTGACCCAGGCATCTGTATCATGCACTCGTTTTCTCCTCTTATGGTGTGAGTGTATAACATGGTATCTTATGTGGAATGCACCAAGGACATATGACAAGACAGTTTTAAAAGCAGCATTTGATAGTGATATTTAAACAAAAAAGAAGACTAGCAACAACTCTAAGGTATATTCAATTGGCAAGTCAACCTTAAAGCCACTCAAAGGGCCCGAAATTCATTTACAGCTGCACTCTGCTATGCATTTCACACCAATACAGTACCCACTCAAATTTAAATGGGGAAAAAACAATTCTGCTACCAGTCCTTAAAGAATTTTAGTTGGTTAAAATATATGTTAAGACCTTGCTTAGACTAGCACTCCAGTCACTCAGGTCAACAACCCAACCACTAAACATATTCTATTCCTGCTTCTATGAGAAGCATTTGGCAATCTTGCCAGCTTTAAACTGCCCCTTATGAAGAAAACCACTCGATTTTAAAGTGTTAAAAAACACCACTAGTTGGGAGCCTCATTAAAAATTATGCAGTTAAGAGATCTGAAACTTAGGAGTTGTTGCTTAACTATTCTAAAATTCTATTCTAAAATTCAGTTGGCAATGTATTTAACAGGACCCACCAAATTCACACAAAAACAAAAATTGTCACAAGAAGTTGCACAAAGCAGTGGTTGTGGGGTAGAAATCAAGGAAAAAACCAAAAGGTACAAGCATTGTGTTGGATATTTTACCCATGAGGTCAGCTATGAAAAATCCTGGATGCGATACACTTTTTGTCGTAATATAGGTATTGTCCAACTGTGGATTTTCAAGTTCTTCCTCATGGCCAATATGACAAACCTTTCTTTTATGTGCCTAGCTATTGTCTTTACTTAAAGAATACACCAGCCTCCCTCACACTGGAAACGTCCAGATGTTTTGGGCTCAAAACATCTGGAGGGCACCAGCATGGCAGCAGAGGCTGGTATATACCATATCATAAGGAAAGCAATGGACGCTAGAACTGCCTCTATCTTTTCATAATCTCCAAAACACTGGAACCTAAAAATGCAGAGAATATTGTTTCTACTCAGGATCACTTGCCTATTTTACTGATGTACTGTCTATCCCATGCCACAGATTTTCTCTAGGAGAGCTTGTTGAGTTGGTTTCGGATATTAGAATTTGCTATGGATAATTTAACCACTCATGGAGACCAGACTGGCTTGTGACTGAGTTACCCCTGGAATAGCTACCGGTTTGAGTCTATTTCTTTTTATAACCAGGCCACCACATGGGGCAGGACACAATATGAACTGGGAATAGGGGAAATGTTCTTTTGGATCTGAATGTATGGTGGGGAAGCCATTTTCATTGTCAAATCTTTCCTTATAAAGACACAAATCTTCATCCCTTTAGGGGTTGTAGGTAAATTAGCAAGTTTAATGTACACTCAGATTCACAGCTAACTAGATTTCAAAAGATATCTGGGGGAGATACATGTTTAGCTTGAGAGCTACCAAGTCTAATTCACATTAGTTCCTCTGGGGTCAAAAGGAGTCTAGAGAGAAGTACATACTTTGAATATACAGTATAAAGATCCCAGTATCCATGGTATTTCCAGTTAAAGCATCTCATGCAATAGGACTGAGAAAGACATTGATCCAAACCCTAGATAATAACTGCCAGGAACATTATAGATATTGTTCAAGTAGACAATGGCCTGACTCAGTATGAAGCTAGGGTTCCAACATAGTGCCCACAAAGCCTCTAAGCACCACCACCTGCCATTGTTCCCTTTGTCATAAGTTGGAGAAAGTAGTTACCTTCCGCACCCCCATCCATAAAAAGTACAGAGCTAAAGGAGTAAGAGTAACATCCTTTCCCACAGCCCTCTTTCAGCATTGTGTGCTCATCAAAGCACAGATTGACACCTGAGCAGTTGGAGAGCTGGTGCAGCAACCAAGGGTAGGAGGAAAAGTGGAAAGAGGAGTAATCTGGGAGACTGGGGAGAAGGAGGAAAACAAGAGCCACCAAGAAAGAGAAAGAGGCATGCCACAGAAAGAAAGAGCACACACACCCATGAATACACATACACATACATCTTATTCAGTAAACTGGATCCCCTTGAAATGGCATCATTTTTAATGGGTTCTTTCCCCTACTTTTCCCATCACTAATCACCTCTCTTTAAAAAAACTCAGTGCAGGCATAAAGGTAAAGGTACCCCTGACCATTAGGTCCAGTCGTGACCGGCTCTGGGGTTGCGAGCTCATCTCGTGTTATTGGCCAAGGGAGCCAGCATGTTGCCAGCATGACAAAGCCGCTTCTGGCGAACCAGAGCAGCACACGGAAACGCCGTTTACCTTCCCGCCGGAGCGGTACCTATTTATCTACCACACTTTGACGTGCTTTCGAACTGCTAGGTTGGCAGGAGCTGGGACCGAGCAACGGGAGCTCACCTCCTTGCGGGGATTCGAACCGCCGACCTTCTGATCGGCAAGCCCTAGGCTCTGTGGTTTAACCCACAGCGCCACCCGCGTCCCATTCTCAGTGTAGGCTTGGATACTCATACCTTTTACAAAGGATCTTCTCAAAACTGCCACTATTAAATAGGCCACCACTTTTCCACACAAGTGTTCTCCGATTTGCTGGTGATTCTATTGTCACCCTATGTTTAAAAAAATATATCATTGAGATACATGCCTTTGATCAACGTTTTTGTGGTGATGACAATAACAAGAAGTACAATTTTACTCTGTAGTCTACCAAGGTAAGCTTTAATTTGATGGTGTTTTGAAGTTCACTGTGTAAAATCAGGCAGATTCATGAGAATCAAAAGAATATGTATGTGCACTCTTTCTCTCCTACTGTCCCTGTTTTAACTGTAACACTATGGAACATGGGGAGAAAAGCAAATAAAGGGATGGTGCCCACTCTAAAATTCCAAATGTGCCTGCAAGACTACAAAAATTGGCAACTTCTGTTATAAAGGTAGATTTTTAAAAATCTTAAATGTATGTATTCTAACATACCAACAGACAAAAATAAATAAATGCTGGAAAGATTGTCTCAACCAGCCTGTCACTTGGCTGAGTAAAGCTCTTGATGAGCCATTAGGCTCTACAGCACCACTTGCTGAACCAGTTCCAGATGGTGATTCTGAAAGCTTTTGAGAGCTCAAGACCACTCTTCTTCAGGTTAAAAGAAAGGCATGAACAATGAACTTCACCACCTGCATCTTAAAGCTCATTTACACATTCTTTACGAATCAGGTTAATCCAATAATTTTTCACATTCTCCAATACTGCAGGTTTAATTTGCCACTGTTGAGAGACTTAGTCATTTGTACACCGACTTGTAGCTAAGACAGTAGGGAAAATAGGTCTGCTGTACAAACTTGATTCTAAGGATAGTAGTGAGTAAAAACCTGTTGCATTATTTATTTTATAGTCTTCCTTTAGGAGGGTTCATTGTACTTGTTTCTGTGCACAACTACTTTGCAGAGGGGCGCTACTTATTAACTGAAGTTAACTTAATTGTTCTACAAAATTTAAATATACTGATGTTAACAGTTGCGAGTTTAAAAGTGGAGTTGTTGTTATTATTACTTTGAAATAACCAGCTGTGTAAACACTATTATTTCAGTAATGTCTGTTCTTCGAAAGCATTAATTGCAATTTCTACCTCAGACATTGTCATATTCTTCCATCAATTCAATGATATGCCCCAAAACCTTGGATATGGAATTGTTCTCAATGCACATATACATAGACAAAGAGAGATACTCATCTAGATGATACTACCATGTTTTCCCGAAATTAAGACACTGCTTTATATTTATTTTTCCTCAAGAAGACACACTATGGCTTATTTTCGGGGGGTGTCTTATTCCAGCGGGAAGGGCTCCGCGTGGCACGGCATGGCTGAGGGCAGCCAGCTGTTGCCGGGAGGCGCCGTGTCCATGTCTTATTTTGGGGGTATGGCTTATATTGCGGAGATGCATAGAAATCTTGCTACAGCTTATTTTATGAGTTTGTCTTATTTTTGGGGAAACAGGGTAGGTGTACCAAACTGCAATTGAAATCACCACATTTAAGCAAAAATAATTAAGCAGTTAAGTCTCAGTGGGATCACTGTGACTTCTGAATTGTACTAAACCTTTATTAAACTCAATCACTTTCTTACAGGATAATAAAGCTATTTAGCACTATCAAGACTAGCAAACTTTAACAATTGTTAGGAATGTGCTTTCTGCAGGATATAGACCAGTAACATTTAGACTGTAGAACACCTTTACTATCCAGCCCCAGACAGCCCACAACCCAGAGCTTCCACTGTCTAGCCCTGTTCCCCCAGACACACCACAATTTGATGCCACACAGAGCATCAATATTTCTACTTCAAACTACAATTATTGTAGCACTTTACCATTTTCTTGTGTAGGAGAGAGAAATTTCTATTAGTTGCCATGAAAGAACTAGCTATTAAGGTTAGGGTAAGATTTTGAAGTTGGAACGTGTAGGGGCTTGCCTAGGGACATTGCCTTCTTTTGGTATTGGAGGAATGAAAGGGAATAAATAGGAACAGTCAGGGCGAAGCATGAAAATCAGATTTTTTATATACTGTATCCAGTTTGGGATTTTTAAAAGCCAGGCTTCCTCCACTCTCTTGTGTGAAGGAAAGGGACACTTGCATGCCTCCATCAAAACACCCATGGGATGCTGCCTTTGGAAGGAGTTGTGCATACTCTGAAACAACAAGGGTGGCCTGCTCCCACAGAGAAGCAAACCTGGATGCAAATCTCTCTTTGTTTGCTTCAAGCTTTTATAAGCCTCTAGGTGCTGATGCTCCAGGCTTGGTATGTGGCGAGCCATAAAATGGGAGGAAAACCTCCAGGCTCCAGTGACCACCAAAGATGCTGCCTTTGAGCCTGAAACAATCTCCTTCAACAAGCCATTGTCTTCTTTTATGACTGGGATGTTGATTCTTAATTTAGTATCCAAATCTTAATCTTTTCCACCACTTAGTAGCACAGGTTTTTATCTCCACAGATAATATACTTAGAATAACAAATCCAGTTGCACTTCTTTTCTAATAAGAACTGAGATTCTGTGCACGTGGCAGGGTGTTGTTTTTTGTTTTTTAAATTTATTTTATTTCAGCAAGCCTTTCTAAACACCTACCAAGTCTAGATGTATACAGATTTGATTTTAGCATATTTAGAGTAAAGTAATGTTCAAGACAGCTACCCTGACAAAACTATTGTGGCGTTAGGTTCTCTTCTGTTCTAGTCCTTTTTAATACTAGTGCCATTTTTAATCAGGAAGTGGAAGACTCCATTTTGAAAACTCAGTAACTTTTTCCACAATACTGTACATTCTTCATTATCTTGAAAGTTAGGGTTGCCGGACTCAATAGAGGACAGGACTTCTGTGCCTTTAATTGCCCTGCTCTCTTTTGAGTCTGGAAACCTTAAAGAGAAACCAGCAGACCCTTTGCTTGGAAATTAAACAAAGGGTCTGCTGGTTTCTCTTTAAGGTTTCCAGACTCAAAAGAGAGCAGGGCAATTAAAGGCACAGAGGCCCTGTCCTCTAGTCTATTGAGTATGGCAACCCTATTGAAGGTAGGAGGAGCCCATGTCATGTCTTCGGCTTTTAAACGATACCAGAATTGGCACAGATAGCTCTGGTTGTATTTTTACTATGTATGTATTTCAGTGTCAACCAGCAAGCAGTTGCTGAGAGACAGCTGTAGGTTTTCAGTGTGTTTAAAAGGAAAATGAAAACTATAGTTCTGTTCCTAAACAGAAGGCACACGCATCTGGTTTGAATGCATTCTTGCTATACCAGAACAAAACAGTGCAAGAGAAATTTCCATAGCTGATAGTACTTAGCATTAAGGAGCTACCAGGCCTACTGCTATAATCAGCTTTAGGAGGCTCCAGTGCTTCGGTTATCTTCACAGCATTTATTTTAAATTTATTTTTCAAGTGCTTATCTGAAGCTCTTTATTTCTCAAGGACTGGTGCCTAGCATTATAGCTCTTAAAAGGTCAAGTTCAGCATTATTACATGGGGAAAAGACCACTGTACCCATGTAGTTTGCAATCTGCTAGCTTTCGAGTATGAGAGTTTTTATTTAAAATTTGTATTTAAAAAGCTTTATATTTTATATTTATAAACATTTTGCTAAAAAGCTTAGCTTACTCCAACTAACTTAAATGGCAAAATTATACAACTTCAAAAGGCAATATAGAGGCAAAACCCCATGTCTTCACCAAAAATCAAATCACCTTTCCTTAGTAGGAATCACAGAAATTCCAAAATCCAGATGTATTATTTTAGAGGAGTCAACACACCAGATTTAGAATACAACCAAATGAAGTCAAGTTTTATGCATCACGATGCAAAAGTACATTTGATGTATAATTCTAGATCAGGTAGCCAAGCTTAAAAAGAAAAAGATTTTCTTATAGAGGCAACAATCCTGAAGTAACCTAGTGAGATTCTCTACGCTTCAGAGTTTTCTACAGGTCACTTCCTATAATAAGACAGAGTTGTCAGAGTCAAACTACAAGATATACCTTTTTTTTCCTAACTGAAAAGGAGTCTTGGGACTTGCCAAAAAAGCAGAAGACCTGTTGCTTATCAGATTCCTTTCTGTGGTTTCTATTTTTCTCCCCACATAGGGAACCAGAAAACCTATACTGTAGACTAGACTGACTCATTTAACTTGAATCATCCTTAATGCAAAAAGAATCCCATGCACATAGAAAGTTATCATAGGGAAGGTTCTGGGCTAGGCTTTGTCTAAGAGTAAGACAAAGTAAATTCTGGGGGCCTGGTGTATACTTCCCCTAAAACAAAATACCACAATCACTTATTGCTTTAGGGATGACATCCAGCTGGTCTTGCTCAGGCAATCACTAATCCTATAGTAATGAGCATGATCTCCAACTCAATACCCTTAGTACCTCATTACATTATGCACCTACAATTGTATTAAAAGATAAGCTGGGGTGTCTGTCTGAGAGTGTTCCTTTGTGAGCATGTGTTAGAAGGGTTTTTCACCCGCTGCCAACTGTTTCCAAGGACCTCTGTGCGTGCCTGTGCCCATCATTCTGGCCGCTACCCAGCATTGCTAATTTCCATGAGTCCCCACTTGCTATGTAATATACTCATATATAGTGTTCAAATTCTGACCTATTGACCATGTGAGGATGCCTGGGCACCAGGATAGCACCTGACATCTCCACAATCTGGAGGTGCTTGCCTGGGGATCCTTGGATCTTGACTGTTTTCACAGACTAACGCCTCAACCTGTAGAATTCTATCAGTTATATTTTATCTGCACAATCAGGATGAATTTCAGGAACCAAAATGCTTTTTCTGTGCAGCCTGAGCAGGAGCACCGGACAATGTTATAGTTAATTGTTGTAGCTTCTTTTCACTTACCCCCACCCCACTTTCCTGCTCACAGTTGTAAATAATATTTCTATATTATGAATGGTCTGCATCACTATTAGGAAAAAGAGGTAGGAATACGCCAATCAATCTATATGCGGACTGTCCCTGGATCAAGTGACTTTTCTTAATTTCTCAAAGGTTGCTAGACAACTAGCTCAAGGTTGTCAACTGAACTAGCCAGATGTTTCAGTCACAGTTAGTCCATCACTTGAAATATAAGACTTTAGAGCAATCTTGCCCCAAAATAGCTACTAGACATTTTGTTCTAGCGACTGTAACCGTGGTTTAGGGAGCCATTTGGCACCTATACAGTATATCTGAGTTTCTAACACTGCTCCTATAGCATACAAAAAGTGCTTTACTGTTAGCTTAATAAGTCTGAACAAGATATTTAATATTAGAGAGAAGAATGGTAACTGATAGCAACTTATGCTCAAGGCTAAAAGCATGACCTTCAACCCAGACAACTTGCATCCATCATCCCATCTACAACACCACGCCAGTAATTTCAATTTCAATTAATGAAATTCACCAATATGAAAACTGACGTCAAGCATATTCCATTGCAGCTTATCCAAAGGATCACTAAAAAACATGTGGTTTTGCGTATATTTATCAATGACCATTACAAATAGTTTGGGAATGCCAGTGGCTTTAACCAGCATTGACAGTAGCAGAGTCATATCCACGTGTTCCAAATGGACAGTTCTGCTATGCCAAAGGACATTATCAGAGCTAAGTCTTGGTCATGCAAGTGAGAAAAGGGAGGAATTCAATGTCACACTATGACAGATGATCTGCTCTCTTCTCCCACCCGTGCACTGTTCCAGGGCCACGGTAAAATGTGATGGGGCAACCCTGTTACACTAGCTGGACTTGTGCTGGCTCCCAGTAGGGTGTCAGGATTCTGTCAGCGGCTCCTGGCTGGTTGCCCAGGAAAGTATAAAGACAAGGAAAAGTTTCTTACCGTCCGTTTTTACTTCAATCTTTCAAGAGAGAGGCTATAGAACCCAGCCTCTTGGATAATGGCGTTGTCCCGAGTGAATCTCCACCCCTCCCCGTCTCTTCCACTTCCACTTCCACATTCGTCATTCTCATCTCTTCTACAGGTGCTGCTACATGCCCTCTGTCTTTGAGCTCTTTGCTCTCCTACTTTTAAGGCTTGCTGGGTTCTGGGATAATGGAGGGTCTGGAATGCTTTCTAATGACAATGTGTCAGCTGGTTGTTGTATTCTAGACAACAGTCTCCTATCCGTATTCTAGATCAGTGTTTCTCAACCAGTGTGCCTCCAGATGTTTTGGGACTATAACTCCCATCATCCCTAGCTAGCAAGACCAGTGGTCAGGAATGATGGGAGTTGTAGTCCCAAAACATCTGGAGGCACACTGGTTGAGAAACAATGTTCTAGATAACACACTGAAGCAGGAACATATTGTGCTTCCTCCCCCCCCCCAAAAAAAGCTCTACAAGTTGATAGCAACAACTGAGTATAGAAATTTCATGTGAGAGAATCTTCCACACTGTTTAAAAAGGACAGAGCATAATACAGTTTGACTTGGGACCACATGTCAAAACCGGGACACTAAATTAGTTTGATACAATTTGGTACTTTTCAATAAATTGTGTAACCGTTTTACTGCACATTCAGTATGCAACTCATCATCTATGTTACCATGCAAAAGACATCTTTAAGTAGTAGGACATGAACAACAATAAGAAATTACAATTTATTCACCACAAGGTGAATTCAAGACATATCAACATGTCAGTTTAATCATGTGAATTCGTGCTGCATGACCTTGCTGCCAAAAGCAATTTGTATATAGTTCATGTACTGCATCTCTATGCAAAAGGCCTGACAATCTGGCAGTATTCTATCAAACAGAAGATTCCAGGACATGGTCAGTGTTCAACAACTCCAAGACTATGACTACCTCTTCCATGCTTCTGCTCTCAGGCAGAAGAATAATGCAGGAAGGTTTGTAAGTACTCAGTACACCTTAAACTAGGATTGGTGTGACATGAGATAACCTGGCAATTGACACAGCTTCAAGTGCCAAGCAACTGCTCTACCAACTGAATCATGTGACTGGGTTGTGCATCAGCAACACAAATAAACTCTGCTGTGTGCCCAGGAGGAAGCACACAAATATTGCCTCTGCAAGAGAGGTGCACAGCTCCCATGACACTGCTAGCAGATGTAGTCTTCATTACTTCAACAGTGTCTTCTTCCATTTTCTATCTGCATAGATCTATTTAGACAGTAACTTTTATGATGCCAGAGTGTGGCATCTTTAATAGCACATAATGATTAACATCAAATTCACTAAACATCCACTCTAAAATTTCATAGTAGCAATGGTAATGGCATTTCATGCCTCTTCCCAGGCAAGATTCTTCAAGTCAAAAGTGTGTCAGACTTAACCCATATGCTTCTGAAGCATTAGGGAGAGCAGCCAAGCAAAAGGGTTCCTGAATCGAAACAAAATCTGTCCCTTTGTTCTACTAGGTAAAGGTAAAGGGACCCCTGACCATTAGGTCCAGTCGTGACCGACTCTGGGGTTGCGGCACTCCTCTCGCATTATTGGCCGAGGGAGCCGGCGTACAACTTCCAGGTCATGTGGCCAGCATGACAAAGCCGCTTCTGGCGAACCAGGGCAGCACACGGAAACGCCATTTACCTTCCCGCTGTAGCGGTACCTATTTATCTACTTACACTTCGACGTGCTTTCGAACTGCTAGGTTGGCAGAAGCTGTGGCACCTTAATTCTAATCTTCAACTGGCAGAGTAGCAGCAGGTGTGATGGCGTTCTGTGCGAGAGCACCAATACCATGAAGAACATGATGGAACACATTGTCTACACTTAAAGGCCTGCCTCTCCATCACCAGCACAATCTCTTACCGGTTTTAGTAACATAGAACAGTGGATTTAGAGACACTGTTAACAGCAAGTAAAACTGAAGTGAATGGCTGTGTCTCGGCCACCTAGCAGAGGAGGCCACTATATTAAATATCCTACTATATTCCATGGGCTCAGGCCAGCTTAGAGCACTTTCTCAATGCTAACAGTTCTACCTCCAAGGAGCTCATAATAGCAAAGTTTTCTGACAACATATTAAACCAGCGACGGTTTGTCTTATGTGCAAAGTGTGGCATAGCTCTGCCAAGATTCTGAACCCCTCTGCAAACCTCCAAAGCAATGGTCCAGTCTTTGACCTGTCACTCACAATAATATCAATACATTTCCAGTGACTGAGATGATTCTCTCCATCTTTCCTGCTTAGCCTGTCATAAAATTCACTAGCAGTAGATCCTGATGTCTCCAAGGGAAGGAAACAGTTAAAAACAACAACCCGAGCATAGAAAAGGGAGGCAGGGCAGGATGATTCCTCTTCTCCCTGCTTTCTCTCAGAAACCACTGTGGAGGCAAAATTTAAACAAAATTTAATCTCTCTAAGCCCCTGAAGGTGAAATCTAGTGGGGAGGTTCCTGCAATAGACCCAAGCTGTTTGCTTCTTTGAGAGTGCAGTTTCATTTATTGCTTCCCTCCCTCCCTCAATATGCTTGCATGTGAGAAAGAGAGGAAGAAGGATTTTGTCCAGGTACATTGAGTGAGGTAAGGAGGGGGTCTTTTTTGTAAACTCTTTACTTTAGAAATTGCTTTTACTTTAGAAATTCTTGAGAAAATTAATGGAAGAACCCAGCTTTCTCTTTTGCTTAAATGGCTGTGAGAAAAGGTGGACATTTGCTTATACAGGCACCCGACCCCCTTGTCTGTGATTGGCATGTGCATGATCGCTGATGCACACACCATTTTTTGTGCAGAAGCCACGTGGCATGTTCGACTTCCAAGGCGTGTTTGAAAACCGAAGCATTTACTTTTGGGTTTACGGTGTTTAAAAACCAAAATGTTTGTCAACGGAGACGTTCGAAAACTAAGGTACCATTGTCATCTGAAATAATCTAAAACTGATACAATATAATCTACCCTGCCAGTCTCAACCGCTTTTGTTGTTCTGTTCTTCTGAACCACCATTTCTTCTCTGTTGTTGTTGTTGTTGTTGTTGTTGTTGTTGTTGTTGTTGTTAATAATAATAATAATAATAATAAATTTATATCCTGCCCTTTCTCCCAAAGGAACCTAGGGAGGCAAACACACCAACGATGACACATCTAACGCATCTCCAATACAGATGCAAGCTAGGAAAGATCACAACTTAAAAGGTTATTAGAAGAGGGTCTTCAGTAAGCGCTCAAAAGGCAACAGAGATGGCGCCTGTCTAATATTTAACAGGAGGGAATTCCAAAGGGTAGGTGCCACAACACTAAAGGCTGGTGCCTATATTTTACAGAACTGATCTAATGATAAGAGGCATCTGTAATGAGGTCCTTTCCTGCAAAGCACAATAATTGACTGAATATATGAGCAGTGAGACAATCTTTCAGGTATCCTTGTCCAAGCTGTATAGGGCTCTACACACCAAAACAACCACTTTGAACTTAGCCTGGTAGCTACCTGCCAGACAGCACAATTCTTTTAGCGGTGGTGTAGCATGGTGGTGATACCCTGCTTTGGGGGAAAGTTGAGCTGCCCCATTTTACACTAGCTGCGGCCTCTGAACAAACGTCAAAGGCAGCCCTACATACAGCACAGTTCAGTAATCCCACCTGGAGCTTACCAGTGTATGGATGACAATAGTTAGGCCACCCAGTTCAGAAATATCAGCGGCTGTCTAACCAGCCAAAGCTGGTAAAAGGCACATTTAGCCACTGAGGTCAGCTGGACCTCTAGTGACAAAGATGGATCCTGGAACATTCCCTGACCACAAGCCCACTCTATCAGGGGAGCCCACTCTTTCCAAAGCAAGCAATTGACTAATTGCCTGGACAGCTGTCATGGTTTAGAGTCAGTTTACTGGCCCTCAACAGCCCACCACAGAGTCCAGGCACCAAACCAGGGCTTTCATGGCATTTCCTGATTCATATGTTACGATTAGAGGTGGGTATCATCATCATCATCATCATCATCATCATCGTTTAATTATTTATTGCTTTCCCTTCACCCTAAGACCCCAATGACACCTTACTCCGTATTACTGTTTGTCAATACAATCAACACAAAACGTGTTGTACATACAACTTACACCATTTCCCCCCTAAAAGCAGCACTGAGAAAGAGAGAATGGCTGACTCAGGACCATGAAGTAGCATTTATGCCCAAGAAGGAATCTGAACAAGGATCTCCACAGTAAACTCTAGTACTATGGTAATCACTCTGCCACATTGCCTCTTGGGTCTGGAATTCGATACCCCAGAACACCTATGTGATGCCACCTCCTTGCCAAATCCCCCTTTAATGAAGCCACTGCTTAGTCTTCTATTTCTATCCCCAACTCCCACCACTGCATTTCCAAACACCCACCTGACCCTGTCCTTGCCTCTCTGAGTACTCCGTCCTTCTGTTATTTTCTCTCTGCCAGACTTTACACTTTAAGCTGCATGGGGAAAGGGGGGACTACTTGCCTTTGGGACAAGACAGATATTTCAAATAAGAGGTTAAAGTAAACAGGAGTCCTATTTACAAAGGATTATGCACTCATAGAATGCCACCTAGATAACTGAAGTTTCAGCTAATACTATGTATCAATGGATCAACAAAAGAGAAAAACATCTGACAACAGTTAGAAGAATTTCAGGTGCCAAACCATGCTGAAGAAAGGGCCATGGTAGTGATGATAGCTCTCCTTGTGTTTAAAAAATAATACTCCCACAATCACACAGAAAAGAGGGGTGGGTTTAAAGAGGAAAAGTGGGCTGGAACAGTCCCTAATTCCAAGCACATTTTGTCCAACTGAGTATTGTCATTTCTGGTACAGACGTCTAGCCAAGGAACACAGTACTTGAGGAAGAGATGCTGCAGGAAGGAAAGTACAGAGTTCAGAGCCCCACACTAATGCACACTTAAGTCAGACCCCTATCTCAGGCACCTCTACCTCAAAAAGTAGCCTATAAATACTTAAAAACAACAACAAATATGCAATTGGAGCAGTTCTGGGTTTTAAACTCAAGTAGGAGCCACCATCACATATAGCCTGGCCTTTTTAGTAACATGATTTTAGAGCTTTCATTAATATACTCTGTAGAAACATGAAATGTTAGCCAGCAGTGTTATGTCTGTAGCAGCTGGCTATCATATATACCTGAGTCAAAATTAGAGTAACCCGATGACTGATGGGAATGCAGCCAGGTGCCAAAAATGCTTAGGCAAAATTCAACACATAACTTGTTGTGGATATCTGCTTCCATTTGTATTGGGCTTTTTATACATACAGTCTATGGAAGATTCTCTAGGTGATCAAGCATGCTCATTATAGCTTTTGCATAAGAGTGGAGAAAAACAACCACCATTCCATGACTAAGAGAATTATACACTCCAGCAGTTGCTGGTCTTTAGCAAGCCATACAGGTTCCACAAAGGTTCTGTTTTGGGGTTTTAAAAAAAACATATTCTACCAGTCTATACTATTGTTATTTTCAAAGGGTTATGCATTCACAGAATGGCATCAAGATAACAGAAGGGTCATTCCATATCAAGTGATCCATCTTTTTTACCTCATGTCATCCGATTTTCTTAATATTTTGTACACTTGTTGGATGATCAAAACTAAGTTTAAATCTAAATTTTTAATTTTTCATCTCATCCCGTTTTTGAGTTATGACGGTTTGAAATTTCAAAAATTCGACAATTTTGGCCTTGCCAGACTACACAAAAACCTTTAAAGTTTAGCCCAGGATTGAGATACATCAAAACTAAAAACACCAATCTCTTCAGAACTTTGTGGGCTTTAACAGGATATGTCACATGGTGGACTTATTTTAAAATGTAAATTTTAAATTTAAGTTGCAAAATTTAAAAGTGATGCAAATATGATTAAAAATACCAAAAAAACTGTGTTGGTTATTTAATATTTCTAATAGCTATCTGCAAAATTTTATCTTAGAATCTCAGTGGGATTTTATATATATAGTATCTATCTACCGGTATCTTTCTATATATTGTACATACATGTCTGCCTTATTCGCTTCAATTTAGGATAAATGGGTCTTCTTTGAGAAAAATATAACAAAATAAACAATACTTCAGCTATAATATTAGTCACTACAGACATTTCTTTAGAAAGTTATTCAATTAAAAGGTGTCTGAAAAGCTTTTCTTTTAAAAATGTACAGTATTCCAAAGCAGATTGACAGCTTGTTGCATGATAGAATTAACACTTCAAAAGAATTCTTGTTAGTACTTCATCTTGTGACCATTACAACAAAATGCATATCAAACAAAATTATGGGGGAAATGTGTAAGAAGGTCACAATTGCTTCTTCACTTTCATAGGTCAACAACCATGTTTGCTTGTATTCACACAGGTCGCATACCCAGTTATCTCAGCCATATCCAGAGATTTTGTACCTCCTTCAATGTCAAACTTCTCCCTCTCATTGCTAAAGGAGTACACCTTGGTCACAATTTCTGTTGGACTGGATGTAGCAATGAAATCCTCGTGTTCCCTCTTGATCACTTTCACTCTTTCAAAGTGTCATTTTGGGAGCATTTCTTCTTTTCTGTACTCATTTGTTGAAAATAAGAACTAGATAGAAAGGATATTGTCTTGGCAACAGCTAAACAGTTCCAGCAGTGTCATAATGTTGTTTGATATTTATTTTGCTGTTTTAGCTTAGTTTTGATCATTCAACAAGTGTACAAAATATTAAGAAAATTGGATGACATGAGGTAAAAAAGTTGGATCACGTGATATGGAATGATCAAGAAATTTCAGTTAATTTATGGATATGTATGGAGAGAATGACAAAAGAGAAAAACATCTGACAAGGATTTGAGATGTCAAAACACACTCCCCAAAACTAGTCTGGCCCACTTTGCAGTAAATACTTCCATTACAGTATCCCCCATAACTGGCCATGCTGTCTGGAGTTGTGAGAGAGCTGGAGTCCAACAAAGTCTGAAGTGAACCAGGTTGGGGAAGTACAGTATTTGGCAAATCTACAGAACATGAGGGGGGAACTTTTCACATGGGTGGCTAAGGCAAGTAGCAGACAGAAAATAAATGACCTGAATGCTACACAGAGGCATTTTAGAATGGGCAGTTTAACAAAACTTAAGATCAGGGAGCTATATTCCCTGCATGTATATGCAAATGTTTGCTTCTAGGTGGATCCATTCGCCAACTAACAACTTCCTAAGGAATATTTACCACTTAAGTCATGCCACTACACTTTCCCTCACATTTCTGGGTTCCCACACATATGACAATTCAACCACAGCAGTTATATACTGTAGTAAAATAGTCATGTTTTCTCCATTGGCTGCTACTAGCAGAAATGAAAACCATGCTAGTTTAATCACTACACTTGGCTTGGGATGTTCAAGGCTAGAGGTATGCCAAGAATGGCAATCTTTTTGTAACCTTGACAGCATTTCAAAAATTGGCTATCCTAAAGTACATGGCGTATACATTTTCACAGTAGGTGAATGGAAAATGATATATGTATGTACTCTCTAAATAAGACTGACAAGATCCTCACCTGGGGCTACCAGTTCTGATAATGACGACTCTTCTCTTCTGGCTTTATTTCTCTGTCACATTAACTTTCTCAGAAAAGTAACTGTAAAGCTTCAAGGTCCTTTGGCAAATGGGAATAATTTTTAATGCCTAAGATTTTCTGTGCTTTGCATACAAAACATATGCAGTATGTTGTAAATATCCCACTGATTTCACTGGAATCCACATTCTAATAACTATGCTGGCAGCATTTAAATGTTACACAAAAAAGCATGTAAGTGAACACTAGAATATTTTTTGTTGTCCCAAGAAAAGCCATGTTACAGAAGCAGTGGGGTCATCAAGGCTTTTTGCATGTAACATAGATTTGGGCCTTTAGATTTAGGATGTAATAGATTAGGTTCTTCAAGGCCAAAAGCAGGTTTTCTAAAATAAAACACAAACCATTCAATGGCAATACTGAAGCTCAGATCCAAGTAGACCAAAAGCAAGGGAGAAAGCAAAGCCACAAAATTCCATGAAGTGGAAAAGCCATGGAAATCTACAGGCAAGACTGATTGTCCCAGCAAGCAAAGAAAACATAAGCATGCAGTCTCAGGTTTCAGAAAAGACTGAAGATGGAAAGTTGGCATTCTACTACTTGGTGTAATCAAGGTACGCTAAATCTCAAGATATAAATTAAGCAATATTTTATAGTTATTTCTTCTTACTTTTTTAAAAAAAACCAATGCCTATGTGGGTAGGCAGGAAGTGGCTGCTTAACCCTTGTTACTCCTTTCCCTATCCTCTCCATCTCTTTCCCATAGATAAAAAGACAGCTTAGGGAGGGAGTTTGTGAACTGAAAACCAACAGCTTCTTTCTGCATGCCCTTTTTTCCATTGAGATGCCCCTGGCTGGTTTAAGCAGAAGAAGAAAGGAGAGAAACAAGACAACACACAGTGACTCTAAGAGGAAACAGAAGAGAGGTGTTCATCTACTCTGCTAAGGTCTCTGGCTTCCTAGCAATTACGCTCACTGAAAATTCACAGCACACAGGGATCTACTGAAGAGAACGTTAAATTATGATTAGCTTAGACCTGTACCCAAAATATTACACATGCAGATGAATCCTTTCACTGGGTTTAATCAACTAAAGAAAGGTCTAGAATGGCTTGCAAGCTCATTATGTATACTTGACAATGAGGAACTTGGAACATATCTCCCATTAGCCTAAGATATTGCCTGGTCTCCTGAGCTGCCAACTTGAAGGCAAAAACAGAGGTGCTGCAAGTTATATTTGCTGCAACAGAACTTGAATTCAGGGCACTTTAGGGCGTGGGGCTTCAGGTGCTGGCCCCTCCTTTGCCTTCTTGAAGAAACCATCCAGGACAACTAGTTAATTACTAGAGCCCTACAGACACCGTAAATCATAGGAGAACATCCCAGAAACCATAACAGTACTACTGTATTTGTTGCCTTTCACTAGTTAACCATGACATGCACTTTACTATGTAAACTAACCACACATGTATTATCTTGATACATAAAAAGCATCTAGATTACAGTTCATTTCACACATAGAATCATAGAATTGTGGAGTTGGAAGGGACAAGGATCATCTAGTCCAACCCCTGCAATGCAGGAATTTTTTGCCCAACGTGGGGCTCAAACCCACAACCCTGAGATTAAGTCTCATGCTCTACCAGCTGAGCTATCACATGATCCTTAGATTCTTGGGGGGGGGAGAGGGGAATGTGTAAAATAAGAATATTATTAACCAAGGATAGAAAGCAGAATATCATCTTTAAAAACAAAACAAAAAACTCCATGCACATTCCATCCAATACAGATTCCACAACTGCAAAAATACACATATGTATACTGTATGCATTAAGTGGCACTTTCAAAAACTCTCATACTGTAGCTGTACTGGTGGTTGGCACCATCAACGAAAAGGTAGTACATTAGTGTACAAACTACTTTGGAATAGCCATTCACCCAACCCACAAGCTCTTAAGGAGCCATTTTCCTCACTTTTGAAAGCAACCAGCAGGGCTAAAAAAAAAACCCCAGCATTTTAAAATATTTTGACTAAAGAGGATTTTCTCAGAGTGTTAACTGCTGGCAGGAAAAGAGTCTGTATATTCCGTTCCATTATCTTTCCGATACTTATGGAAAACAGGATCACTGATTAAGTGTCAGACCTGGCGGACAAAACAAGAGCAACAAATGTTTCCTGTTTTATGGCTGAAGCATTCCAGTAATATTTTACGTTATCCATATTCAAAGCTGAATAAATAGGTCTCTGGTTTCATTGCCGTTGTGACATTTCTCAGTGCCGCTAACCAATAAGCAAGATATTTACTTAGCTATTACAGAAGGTAGTCTTAGTTCTGATTTAAATTCCAACATAGTTACCTACTGTATTACAGTGCCTCTCTTACAGATAATAGTGGAAATGACGTGGCCTACCTTTAAAAGGCAAGCATGCCATGCTTCATGGAAACTGGACATGTTAAAGACACCCACTTCCCTCCTTTACAACTCCTAGATTCAGTATGAAATTCTTACCCCATGATGACCAATGGAGACGTGCTATGTGAGTCGTTTAAGCAGACCAATTCCTAAATGGATTTGCCTTGCACTTTTACAACGCGGCAACTGGACCCCAGCTAGTTAGCAGTGCTGACACTCCTCTCGGTCTGGTTTTCTGCCTTTTCCTGTAGTAGATCCCAGGTGTTTCCACGAAATCCACGGGGCCCTATAATCCTTCTCAGCAGAATTTTAAACGCTAGAGTCTACAGGCATGTGGGAGCGTGGCCGGAGGTGGGGTGGGGGGAACCCTTATGTAGAGAAGACAGAGAGTCTGGCTAGGGAGTCGGCCCGAGGGGAATCTCCCCCATAGCCTCCCGGAGCCAGTCTCCTCCGCACCCCCTGCACCACGGGGTCCAGGGGCAGCTCCAGCTCCCTGCCAGGAGGCGGCGGACAGGAGATAGAAGCAGCAGCACCAAGCCAACTCTCCTTCTGCAGGGAGGAGGTGGGGGGATTAGAAACCCCACAGCAGCGCTTACGCCGTCGGCAGTTAATAGAAATGCCCTGGAGCGGCGAGAGCCCCGGATCGCCGTCCGTCTCAGGTGCAGAGCGGGATTGGGGGGCTTGCGGTGTGCGCAGCGCTCCGCGCCGCCCTTCCTTCTAACACCCCCGCCGGCAGCAGCAGCAGCAGAATGGGGGGTGTCGCTTCATTTTCCCAAGCAGCGGCGACGGCGGCAGCAGCAGCGGGAGGCGGTGGCGGCGGAGGAAGAAGCCGTTTCGCCGGCGCTGACATCGGGCTCCGGTAAAACGGCGGCTGAGGCAGGGCACCGGCCGCGCATCCCTTGCAAGGGCGGGATGATGAAGACGTGGGGGGCTAAAGGGGGAAAGGCAGCAGCAGGAGCTGTGGCGGGTCCCCCTTCAGGCACGCCTGTTTCTGCAGCGGGAGAGCATCTTCCTCCGGCTTGGAGCTAGCAGATCAATCATTCACAGCAGCAGCAGCAGCGAGGCGGGAGGAGAAAAGGGAGGAGTGGCGGTGGTAACCGCGTCGATAGCAGCAGAGCCCCCTCGCGCCCCTCTCTGCAGCAGCGGGGGCACAGCGCGGGCTGCTGCGGCGACAGTGGGGGGGGGAGGAGGAGGGCGTTTGCCCCTACAACACCTCAGGCGTCGTTCCCCGGGCGGGCAGGCAGGCTGGCAAGGCGCGGGGCTCTCCAATCGCAGGGTCAATCCGTGCCCGGCCGCTCAGGCTCTTCCCTGCCCGCAAAAGCCTCTCAGCGCCGCCCGCTCACATCCTCCCGCCTTACACCTCCTCCTCTCCCCGCCCTCGCACACGCCTCCGCCTCAGTCAGTCGCTCCCTCACTCTCTCCCTCTGCCGGTTTCCCGCGCAGGACAGACTGGGGGCGTGAGGGGGGAGAGCCGGGAGGGCGGCGCTCAGAGGAGGCGCTGAAGGCGCCAGAGAAGAGACGGGCGCCCCGCTCTCCCTTCGCTCCGTCCCTCCCACCGGCGCCCGCAGCCACCCAAACCAAAAAATAAAATAAAAAAGCGGGCGGGAGCGCGATGGTGGAAGGGAGCGAAGGCGGCTGCAGCGGCGTGCAAGCAGCTCGAGCTAGGCGCGGTGTCTACTCCTCCACTCGGGCCCAGCTCTTTCCCTGCGGGGCTGCGCGGTGCAATGTCTTCTCTCGGCTACTCCGCAACCACGAACCCCCCGCGTAGCAGCACCTGCTTATTCTGCCTCCATCCTCTACTTGGGGACCTTTAAATAGGGCACGTCACCACGCTCCCCTACGCATCGCCGTCACACACGGCTCCCGGCGCTGACGTCACCGGGGTGCGGGGGATGATGTCAGGTTGGTCCACGCCGCCGGAAGCGCATCTATATTAGGGAATGGAACAGGGGCGCGCGCGAGTGCAAAGAGGAAAGGATAGGCTGGGCTGCTGCGACCCACCTCCAGGATCTTGGCTTGCCCCTGGTGCGTCGTCTAACCAGCCACCTCCATAGCTACCCACAAAAAATTGCTTGTCTAGAAAGAGAAGTTCTGACTCTTCCTTTTCCACCTAAAGACTGAAAACATACCGTGAAAGTAGCAAATATGCCCTGAAGCAAGTCAAATCCAGACTGATGCTGGGAGTCAGCGTTGCAATTTGAATTGCAAACTAGGCAGGCAGCTAGCACAATGCTAAAAGGGTCACCTCCTCTTTGATGTTGTTTATACAGTATGTTGCTTTGGAGATTTTTACTCAAAGAGCAACTCATAAATACTTAAAATAAATAGAATATTATACTACCCTCAGTCTAAGGATGAAGTGGGCAACAACCAGATTGCACTGTAAAATATTTTAGTAGAATTTCATGCATCTTTGGGTTTTTTGGTTTTGTGTTAAAGATGACTTCTATGATTGCATATACCGTGTTTCCCCCTTTTTAAGACACTGTCCTATAACATTTCCCCCCCCCCAAAAAAAATCACAGGGTGTCTTATTTTTGGTGGGGTGTCTTGTTTTTTTTTATTAGAGGACAGTACAAACTTGTTTTTAATCTGCAATGTTTATTAAAAATGTAGGTACTTTGTAAATGAGAAAGCATAGCAATTGAAATCAAAAGGGAAGGGGGCATCCAGTGAATGTTGGGAAATTCAGGACAGATGAAAGGAAGTACCTCTTCCCACACTGCATAGTGAAACTATGGCATTTGCTCCCACAAGGTGTAGGGGTGGTCACCAACTTAAATGGCATTAAAAGAGGCATTGAAAGAGGCATTAAAAGACCATGGGCTCTGATTTTAGTGTAGAATTTTGATGGAGCTACAGGTAAAGAAAAGGCATGTGGAGAGACTGAGAAAGGGCAATCATAAATGCTCCTAAACTTTCCTTCTCTCTTTGATTCTCCCTAAAAAGACCTAAATAATGACCATTCAATTAATTAAATTCCTCTGATAAAGTATCACAGAACCATGTGTTTCATATAGTTTCAAATGCAGTTGGATGTGACAGTATGTAGTAAAATCTACACCAGCCTTCACAAACATGACACACTCCACACCTAGCAACAATCCCTACGTCTGCACTGGAGATGCAAGTTCCCTCAGGCTGGACAAATAATAATAATAAAGCCTAGGAAACCCAAGCAGATAGGTGGTGGTGGTTTGTGACAGAACATAAAAATTAGCTCTAAGATTAAGGATGCAATTTTACAAGTATTTATCTAGAAGCAAGTCCCACTTATTTAAAATGGGTAAAAGTGCACAGGATTATCCCATAAAGCAACTTGCTGCCATCGGTTCTGGGTCTCACTTCTTTTACGGTGTAAAAAGGAAAATAAACTCTATCAGCGCATTTTAGCGGCCGGGCCAGGCGGAGGCCGCTGGCTCCGGTGCTCCGCCCGCCCGGCATGGCAGGGCGCTCCAAGCGCTCCGCGCTGCTGAGCACCCGGTGCGCTCCGCGCTGCAGCTGGCAGTTCCGGGCGGCGGGGCGGCAGGCCTCCTCGGTCGGGCCAGGCGGAGGCCGCTGGCTCGTGCTCTGCCCGGCGCAGCAGGGCGCTCCAAGCGCTTGCCGCTGCTGAGCGTCCGGCGCACTCCACGCTGCAGTCGCCAGTTCCAGGTGGCAGGCCTCCTTGGTCGGGCCAGGCAGAGGCCACTGGCTCCAGTGTTCTGCCCGGCGCGGCAGGGCGCTCCAAGCGCTCGGCGCTGCTGAGTGCCCGGCGCGCTCCGCGCTGCAGCCACTGGTTCCAGACGGCGGGTCTCCTCGGCCAGGCCAGGGGGAAGCAAGGCTGCTGGCTCGGGTGCTCCGTGCGCTTGCCGCAGCAGCCAGTTCTAAGCGCCAAGCTAGCAGGCCTCCTCCTGTTGCTGCTGCTGCTGCTGGCATACTGGGTCCCGCTGGCTGGCTGGGGTGCTCAGCAGTCTCGCTCCACACATGGAGGTATGTCTTATTTTCGGGGTATGTCTTATTTTCACGAATGCATAAAAACCCTGCCATGGCTTACTTTATGACTATGTACAGTGGAACCTCGGTTTATGAACACCTCGGTTTATGAATTTTCGGTTTATGAACGCCGCGGACCCATCTGGAACGGATTAATTCATTTCCCATTACTTTCAATGGGAAAGTTCGCTTCAGTTTATGAACGCTTCAGTTTATGAACAGACTTCCGGAACCAATTACACCCATGCTTCAGTTTATGAACGCTTCAGTTTAAGTACTCCGCGGACCCATCTGGAACGGATTAATCCACTTTCCATTACTTTCAATGGGGAAGTTCGCTTCAGTTTATGAACGCTTCAGTTTAAGTACCCCACGGACCATCTGGAACGGATTAATCCACTTTCCATTACTTTCAATGGGAAAGTTCGCTTCAGTTTATGAACACTTCAGTTTATGAACAGACTTCCGGAACCAATTGTGTTCATAAACCGAGGTACCACTGTATTAAAAAAGGGGAAACACTGCAATAAACATATTTTCAAACAAAAGATGGATTGTATGATTACAGCTTAAATTAGAAAGCAAAGGTAAACGTACCCCTGACCGTAAGATCCAGTCGCAGACGACTCTGGGGTTGCGGCACTCATCTTGCTCTATAGGTCGAGGGACCCGGCGTTTGTCCGCAGACAGCTTCCAGGTCATGGGGCCAGCATGACAAAGCCGCTTCTGGCAAACCAGAGCAGGTCACGGAAACACCATTTACCTTCCCAACCTACTGTATTTATCTACTTGCACTTTGACATGCTTTAGAACTGCTAGGTTGGCAGGAGCTGGGACCGAGCAACAGGAGCTCACCCTGTCACGGGGATTCGAACCGCCAACCTTCTGATTGACATGCCCTAGGCTGTGGTTTAGACCACAGCGCCACCCGCATCCTGAAATTAGAAAATATGATGGCAAAAATGTTAAAAATTTAGAAAGAAGCCAATGCTGCTAATTGCTAAAGAGAATCCTCCTCTTGAACTGGAACACAGGAGAAGCTGTTTCTACCAAGTCATCAACCAACAAATCAGTTCCTCTTGGGCAGTATTGTGAATGCTAACCAGCAGCTGCTTGCCAGGTGTCAGACAGAAATATTTCCCAGTTCCTATCTAGACACCAGGGGCGGAACCAGGGAACTGAATAGAAAACTACTAGAAACCCACTTTTCATGTATCAACAGATATAATTTAGTTATCAGCATTAAACGTTTTACTGATTTTATGTGTTTTTGTTAATAATAATAATAATAGTTTTTAGCAGTTTGCAGATTTTAGCTGTGTTTTATCAATAATTTTATTATGTATGTACACGACATAGAGACAGGAGGGGTGTAGCAGCTGTCTAAGGCAGTGGAAGCCCCCAAGGCGGCATTCCTCCAGGAGCCCCACCTGCCGTGCCGCCACCTGTGGAGAAGCAAGCACCAATTTTCTGCAAGATGTTTTCTGGAAGAATTTGTAAGCAGAATTAAAATAAACTGCTACTACTGTTCCACAAGAGTTCATGTAATACTATATATAATAGGAAAACATTTCTGTATTGGGATCCTGTAATGCTAATTGTTTGCATACAAATACAGTGGTGTCTTGACTTACGAAGGCGATCTATTCAGCGGCGTTCTTTGTAAGTCGAAACCTTCGGTTGTCGAAGTGTCCATTTTGCGCATGCATGAAGCACGATTTTGTGCTTTGCGCATGTGCAGACCGCGCGCGCCACTTCTGCGCAGGCGCAGAACGCACGCGCAGCGAAAAGACTTCCGGGTTTGCCGACTTCGTAAATCGAAACCTTCGGAAGTCGAGGTACCACTGTATACGGCCAGGAATTTACACAGATGAATGAAAAGAAATTGAAGCATAGCATTCTGTAACATGATAGAAGACTAAAACTGTAATTTTTAGTCAAAGGAAGGGAATAAATGCAGTTCAGCTCTCCCTACATGCATGTCAATGACCTGTAGCTTTTGTTTCCTTTCAGTTTGTCATTGTTTAGTCTTTTTTCTTTTTATTCACTTGCTTGTGGTTCCTTTTTACCTCATTCATTCTTTGCTCATATTGAGACGTCTTTGGTGCTCTTTACACACATATCCCTGCCGTTTACTCTTGAGATGTTCTTGTGCTGATTCTTCAAATCTCTCAACAGTCTCAACTGCAGTCCCCATGGAAACCTCTAGATTCTAGAACCTTCTAATTCCAGAAGCAGATTAAAGAAATAATAGTTTACAAAAGCACCTTGTTTCAGACTTGTTTAAGAACAGCACATTCCAAATGAGGCAGGGAAAATTATACATTTGCCTTGTAAATGTCATGGCTAAAATTGGCTGCTGTTTCTTTAATGAAAAGAACTAAGTCAGCATGAGTCAGGGGTCTACAATGACTCATGCAACCTTTTACCTAATTGTACCTGTATATATAGAGTGGTCAATGTTAGCGTTGGGTAGGTAGGTAGGTAGATAGGTAGATAGGTAGGTAGAAAGAAAGAAAGAAAGAAAGAAAGAAAGAAAGAAAGAAAGAAAGAAAGAAAGAAAGAAAGAAAGAAAGAAAGAAAGCTGATTGTGTTTGATGTGTAAAGCTGTTGATCGTGGTTGGAGACGTTTTTTGTTTTTGCAATAAAAACAGCATTCTGCAAAGTACTCTTTTTCAAGGACTCTTTGTGCCGACTAGGGTCTGAGGACCAGGCAAAGGAGGTCAGAACCTTTTTATTTTTTCCTAAATACTGACAGTAAAGGCCATCAGCCAAAGTGGGAAGAAGTAGATTTCCCCACATCTGATCCATTAGTTAACTCAAATCTACCTCAAGTTCTGATTAGCTAATAAAAAACAAAATGTCTCACGGGAAACATACATGCTGCTATTTATAGACTTGCTTCCCCTGCCGCTTTTTAAAGGAGTATAAAGGAAACAACAAAGAAAATTAAATGGGTAACAAGCTTTCTAATTTGAAAACAGTTTGAATTAACTACATTGTTTAATTGGATGCTTTAATTTCCATGCATCCATTCAAAGTTTCAAGTACATTGGCCTCACTACATGGCCTTACATCGATACCTATTGGCTCAAGCAATAATAATGAACTGAGGTATTCTAATACTAGTAATACAAGTGCATGTAGAAACATGTATTAATTGGCATTTAATGTCGGTTACTTTGAAACTGTGAAGGAAGTATGTTGTAATCTCTGTTTATTGATAAGAGAACAACAGAACCTGTGGAGGCTGCTGTCTCACAGATGTTCCATTCTCTCTCTTTTTAAAGTAACTAGCCAGTCCATTAAGTTCCAGAAATATTAATCAGTAAACCTTCCAGTTCCCAATAATCCAGACAACTGACTGCAACACTCTTTGGATGACTAATAAACACTTAAAGACGTTTTTTGAAAAGCTTGGTTGCATTTTTAAAAAATGTTATTCAAGTATACAAAAACCAAAATACCTTTTAAAAAACCTTTGACTATTTTTTTAAAAAAAATCAATTAAATTAAGTAAATTAATTATATATCCTGCCCATCTGGCTGGGTTTCCCCAGCCACTCTGGGCTGCTTACAACATAAAACACAACAAAACATCAAACACTAAAAACAAGATATCCTATACAAGCAACAAACCAAGCAATAAATCAATAAAAACCAATAACAATAAACAATTTACAGGTATACCCAAATTAAAGTAACCACCAACTAAACATTTAACCAACACCAATCCGACAAAAATGAAATGATCCAAAATTAGAACACTTTAAAACATTTTAGCCAGTTATCCCAACCCAAGAGTTGTTCCAACAACGGCCCTCTAGCCTCCCAGGAGCCTTTTAGCTGTTCAGGGTGAATCTGGGCCCTGCTCCCAGGCCAGGTGGAAATGGGCCTTGCAGCAGGGAACAGTCTTTCTTCCAGCAGCAATCACAGGTTTGTGCTGCTTTGTGTCTTTACATCAAACTATACACAACTATTAAAATTATATGATAAATCTTTTTTGCAAAATTTTAATGCCCAATGGTAAAATCCTGTTAGTCAGAATGTAAATGATAAAGAAATTGTTGATCCAATGGGAGGAATAAGGGGATGCACCAAATGCAGGAACCAAAGGGGAAGGAGTTCTCAAAGATGCATAAAGACTACTTATTGCCCAATGAGCTTTGAGTAGTGAAACTTTTCTTCAGAGGTGATTCAGATGCATGTCTTTCAAAAAGAATCCAAAATTGTATTCCACTAAATTTAGGATATGACTTTGCAAGCAAACTTTAAACAATGTATCAGAATATATGGACTACCATAATGACACCCAATCTCTGTACAGACATTCATTGAAAAGCCTTCATATGCATTAATTTATCAGCATAACCATTTCAAAACATAAAAGGCTTATATAGAATTGATTTCCTTTGCATGATGTTGTGCTCTCATGTCACTAGGACACCCATAGATCGAAGCTGAAATGTATGGATGAACTACTTATGTAGGTGATGGGGTACACTGAAAATCTAAAACTGCCCTTGATATAATTCAAAAACACTGAAACTTTGGCAGATTGTAGCAGAGGAATGTGGAGAAAATGTTGCTGTTGTTCGTTATTATCTAGCCATTGCAAAAGCTGCATTGCAAATATAACTCACAGAAGCACCAGTTTATGACAATATTTTAATTTGCTTTGGCCCATTTCATATTCAAATGGCATACTTTAGTTCACTTGGTTATTTTTTAGAGCCTTCATGAGCTGGGAATATATTGTGTGCATCAGGAGTCTTGGCATCAGGCTCCACTAATGGATTCACTTCAAGCACTACAAAAGAATCCACATATTGTTAGCAATAGCCATGCAAATTTTGCATTTTTGAAGTTTTGTACATTGTAATGGTCCCATTTCAATAGAATTTATGAACCTTCTAAAACTGATTGCTGAGCAGCCTAATCAACACACATTATGTGAAATGTTTATAAAACAACACTCCAGAGCTCTAATGGATAAGTATTAAGTATTCAAGAAATTGCAATCACCATCATGGATCAACTTCAAAATACCAGATGACACATATTGACATGGCTGGATTTTTACCGATTATTTGATAGATCTTGCCATACAAACGATGTTGACCTTTTCAACTTTGCTCTTGGCAAAATTCATTCAACACTTGTTGCTCCTTAACACCCACATTTATTTTGCTGTTTGGTTGACTTAACTGTAGAAGACACTGCAAACAAGGTTGCAGCATCACAACAGGGAGGCATTCATGCATTTATTCACATGTGCTGCAAAGAGGATGATGGTGATATGCATTTCAGTCAATATGCCTTTTAGTTGCCCATTATAAATGGCAGGCTTTTCAATGTGCAATGGTGCTTGCGAAGAGTAGTGATGTGTGAACATCTCCATCATCACCATCCAGCATGCTTTGAAAGCCATTTGGGCAATTTGACCATTTCCTTCGAGTGCTTTTAAAACCACAAAGTTTTGTTCAAGTATTTTAAAGGAAGATTTGAAATAAATATATGGTGCTTCAGCTTCCTTCCCTGCATGTGTGTCTGCAAGGGAACAGGAGAAACAATTGTTCTGGATGAACCATAATCCTTGGATTTCCAATTTTAATTAAAGAAAAAAACACAACAAGTCTCAATTTGTTGTATGCCCCAAGATTCAAGGGGAAAGATATAGGTACAATTCTGCCCATTTATTTTGTAAGAAACTAGTCGTCTACTGCCTTTCAGTGTTTTTAGCTGATGATTCATATTTAGGAATCAGAGCTAGCTAATTAGACAGAAATAAAGTTAGAGTGCCACATCTATTGTCTGGAGAAGGAACTTGCTGGTTTATTTTTAAGCCATTTGCTGCTCTTCTGGGGTGGAGAAGTGACTGATTCCACATAGTAAACAAATCAGAAATCTAGGATTTTTGTGATTAGGCAGCAGTGTGTCTACCAGAAAGCAAAAGATAGCAGTAAAAACAAAGAGTTCATGATATTTCTAACTCAGATCTTATTTCATACAAAAAGTGACATACCCCATTTGATTACACTGTAAATGCCAATGGATACAAAGCCTGTCATTATATTGCAGAGGGCAGAGCTGTGGCTAAGAAAGCATTTGATACACCAGCCCTTTCCTGCTGTAGAAGCAGCAACAAATTCTATGATAATTCATGATTTCAGTAGGTGTGATTTTGATAGGAGTTAAAGTAATCTGTGAGAGGCATTTCAGGGCTTTCCATTTACAGCACGCAGAGAGGAAATATAATAATAATAATAATAATAATAATAATAATAATAATAATAATAATAATACCCCACCCATCTGGCTGGGTTTCCCCAGCCACTCTGGGCGGCTTCCAACAAAATATTAAAATCTATTAAACATTAAAAGCTTCCCTAAACAGGGCTGCCTTCAGATGCCTTCTAAAAGTCTGGTAGTTGTTTTTCTCTTTGACATCTGATGGGAGGGTGTTCCACAGGGCGGGTGCCACTGCCGAGAAGGCCCTCTGCCTGGTTCCCTGTAACATGGCTTCTTGCAACAAAGGAACCACCAGAAGGCCCTCAGTGCTGGACCTCAGTGTCCGGGCAGAACGATGGGAGTAGAGATGCTCCTTCAGGTATACTGGGCCGAGGCCGCTTAGGGCTTTAAAGGTCAGCACCAACACTTTGAATTGTGCTTGGAAACATACTGGGAGGCAATGTAGGTCTTTCAAGGCAATCTGGCCATGTGAGATCTTTGCATTACCAGATCACTTTGTTTCTTCAATGTGCACTGACAGGGGCGTAGGAAGATAGGGGCGGAGGGTGGTAGATCGCCCCGAGTGATGCGATCCCAGGGGTGCCATCGCCGCTGCCCGCCCCGCCCCCAAAACGCGCGCCCCGTCATTGCGCACGGCGCACCCCGCCCCCAGAACGTGCGCCACGTCACTGGGGGCGGTACGCCTGCTCTCCGCCCCCGGTGGCAGAGCATGAAGCTCCGCCGCTGTGCACTGAGAACGAACAGCTATAGCTGGATTTGGAGGAAGAGAAACCTGTGCAATCCAGGTTCCTGATTGAGGGGAAGATTTCAAGAGCACTTGCAAATGACTTGCTTATTGAGCATGCATCCGAATTTGTTTGAGGGGAGATTAGATAGTGTTGTGACAAAGCAAGTGTTATCCCACACTTTCCAGTGCATTTTCCCATCCCTTTCCTTATCACAGAAGTGAAGTCTTTTGGGGAAGTGAGTTTGTGGCACAAGAATTCCCAATCAACTATAACTGCACACCCTGAATTTGCTGATATGTGATTGACTCCCACTCAAAAACAGCAACAGAAAAGCTTTAATGCCCTAATATGGCTATTCAGGTCACGTGTTCAAAGAACATAAAGTGCAGAGTAGTTTAGCAGTTAATCTTTCTTCCCCGGGAACTCTGAGAATTTTAGCTCTATGAGGGGAACAGCAGTCTCCTAACAGCTCTCAACACCCCTAACAATACTTCTCAAGATTCTTTGCAGGAAGACTGTTTAAAGTCCTAGGATGCTGCTTTAAATGTACAGTGCAGGTAGGGCTATAGACTCTCCATGTAATTTAGAACCCTGATTACACAGGGTTCTAAATCCCACAGAAAGCCCATGTGTGCAAGGCAAGTTCCCTGCTTCAGACCTTCCAGAACTTATTGTTTCCATCCCCCCCCCATGAAGCCACTCTGGCAAGTACTTAGCAACAGTCCTCTTAAACTTTGCAGCTGTTTCCTCCTCCCTTCTAGTTTTAGGATCTGTTTGGAATAATCTTCTGTGTTGTGGGTCATGCTGACGTATCATTTGGACTAATAGTGTCAGAAGTTGCATTGGATTCCCCGCTGCCCCCGCTGCTGCAAGTGATAAATGTTTCAATGCTTCAAAATTTGTAACAATAATTATTTTTATAAAGAAGAGAGATGTAATGGCCTCAGGATCAGACTCTCCAAGGTCAGGAAATAGTCTCATGGATTTCTAGATGATGGGGCAGGGGAGGGAACTATGACCCCAACTAAGTCCCCATTCCCAGAAGCCTGGAGGTTGCACTTTCATTGTCCAACAAAGTCTGAGGAACGTGCCTATGCCATCTCTTAACAATTCCCCTGGTGCAGAGAGCAAGTGTCTGATCTAAAAGACTCCCCAGTGTGCCTGATACAAGTTAAAAATAGGACTGTTATGTACACCCCAATCTCTGGGTGGTGCGATTTCGGGGGGTTGGGGAATATCACCATGTTCCTGGTTATACATGGCTTTATTTACGCATATAAACTGAGCATAATATGGATGGGTTCACAGCATTAGCACTCCAGCAGATCTTGCTCCCCCACTGGATTTTGGGTGGGAGGTTCCAAAACCATAGCTCTGCCCAAGGTCATAGCCAAGTGGGGATTTGAACCCTGGTCTCCCAGGTCCTAGCCCAACACTCTAAAACCACTATTCCACACTGAGTATTTTTGTACATTAACCAATCATATCATCTCCAGATGACATCGCCTCCCACTGCTAGAGCTACCCAATAAGTTTTGACTATATGTGGTTTTGGCTTTAGGCGTGATCCCCAGAATGTAAACCCCCGTGTAAGTTGAAATCAATTAGACTTCTGAGTAGATATACATAGTAGTGCAGTTAGATTTTCTTTTGCCAAAGACATAGGCACACAACATACAAATTGTGATGAAAATAATACAGAATTGGAATGGCATTTGTAAGAATCTCAGACTGTGGGTGTGTTCCTGTAGTTCAAGAACTATAGCTAATCTCTGGTCCCAGCTATGCTTTTGTTAACTATGTTTCAAGGGGGGGGGAACCTCCTGTAGACTTGGTGTTTTCTGCTAGGTCCACGGAAGGACATATCTCAGTTTCATTTTTCATTAATTCTAAGCTTTTAGATAGTTCTCATCCCCCAGTGATCTGAAAACCTTATTTTAGAAAATGAGGCTAGTAGTAGAATCAATGGAAAACATTGTATAGGCTGAATTCATTATAATGCACAACTGCTGGGGCACACTTTTTTATAACAAAAAAGTGGTTTAGTATACTCTTTGTAGGCATTTACCTCACATGAAAGTTTGTATGTTTGTCCAAATATCAAATTTCAAAGGATGGTTGTGTTTCAGTTCTTGATTTTTTACAGAAAGTGTAAATTATGTATTGTATTTTTCCATGTATAAGACTAGTTTTTTAAGGGAAGCTTTTAGGGAAGCTTCCTGTTTAGGGAAGCTTTTAATGTTTGATTTCTGTATTTTAATGTTTTGTTGGAAGCCGCCCAGAGTGGCTGGGGGAACCTGGCCAGATGGGTGGGGTATAAATATATTATTATTATTATTATTATTATTATTATTATTATTATTATTACCAAAAAATGGTTTAAAATTGGGGCTCGTCTTATACACGTGTAGTGCTAAGGGGTGTTTTCTTAATTTGGAGTCCCCCCAAATTGGGGGGGGGGTGTCTTATACATAGCAGTGTCTTATACACGGTATGTTCCCTTTAAAATGCAATGAATTTAATTTCTCCTAGGGAATGATGGCAAGTCATGGCTCTGAAGGCACTGTGGGAGAACTGAATTAAAATGATAGACACCAACCAAAGCCACTGGTGCTGCAGCACCAAGAAACATGTTGCACTCAGGTGGCCATAACAGACATTATGGGATCATGACATATTAGGTGGCGAAGCTTCCTGAGAGCTTCGGCTTTCAGCAACTGCCTATTTAATATTACAACTGCCTGGTGGTACTGACCCCCGGTTCCAGGCCTGGCTTTAATAAATGGTTATTACTCTAGGAATAACAGTGGATCTATTACTTTTTATTCTCTCCCATTTCTTATATTCATGCCTGGGTGCCAATGTTTATGTAGCCAAAATGGCACTGTCTACACAGAAGAGGGTGGTATCAGCAGGCTCAGTGAAACCTCAGGATTTTCAGAAATGCAACAAATATTTAGGGGGGAACCCTCCCCTCATACAACCTACAAAGGGTGCTCAGACCACAGAATGCTGAGCAAATTTTGGGTGGAAAATAGCAGAGTATGGCTGTCAGGCACACTCCACAAGAACACTCCACATTGCTACATTTTGTTGCAGCTTCCGCTTCTGGCTACTGCTTGCAATAGCTATGACACCTGCTGTGCTGTCTTAACTAAAGCTTATAACTCAAGATACCCTATTTACTTTGAATGCTTGTAAGTGATGCCAATAAAGGTTTTGATACTGGTAACTCAAGATATAGAGTTTGTGCCCATATAAGGATTAAAATCACAAATCAGTTATTAAAGCTTTTGGGCATAATGCATATTAAAAACTGCGGCCCTCCAGATGTTTTGGCCTACAACTCCCATGATCCCTAGCTAACAGGACCAGTGGTCGGGGAATATGGGAATTGCAGTCCAAAACATCTGGAGGGCCGAGGTTTGGGGATGCCTGTACAAGACTGATAACAATGAACAAAGACCTACAGAACCATGCATCAGAGAAATTTAAATATAATAGTATGAACAGCATGTTTGGAGTAATTAAACACTGGTTAATGAAATTAATAATTCAAAGCTCCTATATAAAGCTGATCAATAAAGGGGGTAATTAAACCCATAGCATATTGCATATATTAAGAGTTCCTGTTACGGTTGCCATAGAAACCTTAACTTTGAGTTCTCTTCCATTTGCAGGTTTAAATTTTTAGCCTCAGTGTTGCATTAACATACTATTTTTTTGCATTGAATAAATTTGCCAATAGAGGATTATTAAGGAGCTTGACATTTCTAAAGTGTCTAACCCTGTAGTTAATCTGCACATCAACATTTTAAATCACAAAAGTATTAATACTCAGCTCACAGAACATTCAAGATGTTCTTCCTTTGATGTGCTTATGCAAAGTTGGTCGCCATTTTAAGGCTTCAGTTGCACTTCCTGAAAAAGCTTCCCCCTTTCTAACTACATGTGCGCTGGGAAAAGGTGCAAACTTAAAATCACTAGAGCTAAATGTAGGTGGGGTGGGTAGGTGAATAAATAATCATTGACTACAAAAAAACAAAACCCAACCACATGCTGCAATACAATAAATCCATGCACAATTTATTAGCCCCATCCTAGAATCATAGAATCATAGAGTTGGAAGAGACCACAAGGGCCATCCAGTCCAACCCCCTGCCAAGCAGGAAACACCATCAAAGCATTCCTGACAGATGGCTGTCAAGCCTCTGCTTAAAGACCTCCAAAGAAGGAGACTCCACCACACTCCTTGGCAGCAAATTCCACTGCCGAACAGCTCTTACTGTCAGGAAGTTCTTCCTAATGTTTAGGTGGAATTTTCTTTCTTGTAGTTTGAATCCGTGGCTCCGTGTCCGCTTCTCTGGAGCAGCAGAAAACAACCTTTCTCCCTCCTCTATATGACATCCTTTTATATATTTGAACATGGCTATCATATCACCCCTTAACCTTCTCTTCTCCAGGCTAAACATACCCATCTCCCTAAGCCGTTCCTCATAAGGCATCGTTTCCAGGCCTTTGACCATTTTGGTAGCCCTCTTCTGGACACGTTCCAGCTTATCAGTATCCTTCTTGAACTGTGGTGCCCAGAACTGGACACAGTACTCCAGGTGAGGTCTGACCAGAGCAGAATACAGTGGTACTATTACTTCCCTTGATCTAGATGCTATACTCCTATTGATGCAGCCCAGAATTGCATTGGCTTTTTTAGCTGCTGCATCACACTGCTGACTCATGTCAAGTTTGTGGTCTACCAAGACTCCTAGATCCTTTTCACATGTACTGCTCTCAAGCTAGGTGTCTCCCATCCTGTATTTGTGCCTTTCATTTTTTTTGCCCAAGTGTAGTACTTTACATTTCTCCTTGTTAAAATTCATCTTGTTTGCTTTGGCCCAGTCGTCTAATCTGTTAAGGTCATTCTGAAGTGTGATCCTGTCCTCTGGGGTGTTAGCCACCCCTCCCAATTTGGTGTCATCTGCAAACTTGCTCAGGATGCCCTCAAGCCCATCATCCAAGTCATTGATAAAGATGTTGAACAAGACTGGGCCCAAGACAGAACCCTGTGGCACCCCACTAGTCACTACTCTCCAGGATGAGGAGGAGCCATTGATGAGCACCCTTTGGCTTCGGTCAGTAAGCCAGTTACAAATCCACTGAATGGTAGCATTGTCTAGCCCACATTTTACCAGCTTCTTTACAAGAATATCATGGGGCACCTTGTCAAAGGCCTTGCTGAAATCAAGATAGGCTACATCCACAGCATTCCCTTCATCTACCAGGCTTGTAATTCTGTCAAAAAATGAGATCAGATTAGTCTGACATGACTTATTTTTCAGGAACCCATGCTGACTTTTAGTGATCACAGAGTTTCTTTCTAGGTGCTCACAGACTGTTTGCTTAATGATCTGCTCTAGAATCTTTCCTGGTATTGATGTCAGGCTGACTGGGCGGTAATTGTTTGGGTCCTCTCTTTTCCCCTTTTTGAAAATAGGGACAACATTTGCCCTCCTCCAGTCTGCTGGAACTTCGCCTGTTCTCCAGGAATTTTCAAAGATTATTGCCAGTGGTTCTGAAATCACCTCTGCCAGTTCTTTTAATACTCTTGGATGTAGTTCATCTGGCCCTGGAGACTTGAATACATCTAAACTAGCCAAGTATTCTTGTACTACCTCCTTACTTATTCTGGGCTGTGTTTCCCCTGCTGAATCATCTGCTCCATATTCTTCAGGTCGGGCGTTGTTTTCTTTCTTAGAGAAGACTGAGGCAAAGAAGGCATTGAGGAGTTCTGCCCTTTCTCTGTCCCCTGTTTGCATTTCACCATCTTCTCCTCTGAGTGACCCCACTGTTTCCTTGTTTTTCCTTTTGCTACGGACATACCCATAAAAGCCCTTTTTGTTGCTTTTAACCTCTCTAGCGAGCCTGAGTTCATTCTGTGCTTTAGCTTTTCTGACTTTGTCTCTACACGTGCTGGCTATATGTTTGAATTCCTCTCTGGAGATTTCCCCCCTTTTCCATTTTTTGTACATATCCCTTTTAAATCTTAACTCAGTCAAAAGTTCTTTAGATAGCCAGCCTGGCTTCTTTAGGCACCTTCCATTTTTCCGTCTCATTGGTATTGCCTGAAGTTGTGCTTTTAATATCTCCCTTTTAACAAACTCCCAACCATCATGAACTCCCTTCCCTTTTAGTATTGCTGTCCATGGGATTTCACCCAGCGTTTCCCTAAGTTTTCTGAAGTTGGCTTTCTTAAAGTCTAGAATTTGGACCTTAGTATGCTTGGTCGCTCCTTTCCGCTGGATAATAAACTCCAGAAGAGCATGGTCACTCCCACCTAATGATCCTGCCACTTCTACCCCACTAACCAAGTCATCACTATTGGTTAGGACCAGATCTAAAATGGCTGATCCTCTTGTTGCTTCTCCCACTTTCTGGACAATGAAGTTGTCTGCAAGGCCAGTGAGGAATCTGTTCGACCTTATGCTCTTGGCTGAGTTTGACATCCAACAAATATCAGGATAGTTGAAATCCCCCATTACTACTATCTCACTTCCTTTGGAATGCTTGGCCATCTGTTCCAGGAAGGCATCATCTGTGTCCTCAGTTTGGCTTGGGGATCTATAGTAAACTCCCACAATGAGATCACTGTTGTTTTTCTCTCCCTTAATTTTGACCCAGATACTCTCAATTTGGCTTTGAAGTTTTAAATCCTGGATCTCTTCACAGGTATACATATCCCTAACATATAAAGCTACTCCTCCTCCTTTCCTGTTTGGTCTATTTCTCTTAAATAGATTGTATCCCTCTATTACTACATTCCAGTCATGAGACTCATCCCACCAGGTTTCAGTGATGCCTATTATGTCATATTTAGTTTGCTGTACCAAGAGCTCAAGTTCATCTTGTTTATTTCCCATGCTCTGTGCATTAGTATACAGACATTGAAGACCGTTGATCATTCCCCCATCTCTCTTATTTAAGGATATTTTCGTCCCACCACTAGGTCTGCATGCTGCTTGCTCCATTTGGTCCTTGACATTTGGATGATCATCTTCAGCATTTGATAGACTCCTACCTTCAGGACCACTGTCTCCCTCCCCCACATAAGTCAGTTTAAAGCCCTCCTGATGAGGTTTTTGAGTTTTATGGCAAAAACATTCCTCCCAACTTTTGTGAGGTGCAGTCCATCACTTGCCAGAAGTCCATCTTCAAGAAACTGCAGACCGTGATCTAGGAATCCAAACCGTTCCTGTTTGCACCATTTGCGAAGCCAGTTGTTCACTTCCCCTATTTTTCCCTCTCTCCCTGGGCCATGTCGTTCAACTGGGAGGACAGAAGAGATGACAATTTGTGCATCTAATTGCTTCAGAGCAGGGTTGCCAAGCTGGTGCCCTCCAGCTGTTGTCACACTTCAGCTCCCATCAGCATCAGCCAGCATGGTGAGGAATGAAGGGAGCTGTAGCCCAAACCTGTTCGGTTTCTGATAATTTGTTCTCATGGGAAACTTACAGATTCTTGCTTCACACAGTTAACTCAAGGCAGTGTCAATTTACTCTTGGCAGAAAGCCAAGGTCTGCCTGGCCTGGCAACAGCGCTCTGATTGGTTAATGACCAGCACTGAACTCTGTTATCTAAGAATGCTAGGACAGTTGATTCTTGTTGGGTGTTAGGAGTAGGAGTGCTGCGTATGGTTGGAGAGAGAAAGAGACAGTGAGGATTTATTTTGCTTTGCTTTGTATGCAGAAACTCTGCTGGTTTTATTTTCTTTTAATAAATCCTGTAAATAGTTATTCTGCGCCTAGCCGACTAGTCATTTCCACCTCAACTAGCTTCTGCGCTATGCAGGAAAACTCTGCTACGTTTGGGCTAAAGCCACTAGAGCTATGCCTGACACTTCAAAATTCTAAGAAAACCTTCTGCAGGGGAACACATTTGCTATTCCTAATCTAAACTAATATCCTGGACCAAAACCCGAGTGTTCTTTATGACTGAGGAATCCTCAGCAATATCAATGGGTTTGGGGAAATAGGATCTTATTGAAAGGAGGAAGGCCTCGAAACAAGGGGTTCCTTGGCCCTGCCATACCTTCTAGCACTGATCCAAGAAGGGCTAAATTGAACCATAGATACCTGACTCTGCCACTAATGAATCCCTGCCAATTATCAAGGAGGTGGAGCTAGGACCCCTGCTCAGTTCCAGTAGGGATACCATGTCTCTGAGGGTCAGCAGGCGAATCAACCAGAAGTATCTCCCAGTTGTGCCTGAGACAGCACGGGAGAGGCTGTGCAGAGAAGTGCCCAGGCACACTTTCTATTTAAAGGAAACTTTCAGGAGATCCAATCTGCTGGGTGCAAGGCCAGTCTTTTGCAGAGGTTTCAATGTGATGCAGTTCTTTGAAGACTTGCAGCATCTACCTTTAAATGAATGCTTAGGGAAACTGAAGAGAACAGTAAAGTAATGCTAGCCAGATTCTTTAGTCTGATCTTATATTGTGTGTGATATGCACAGAAGGATACTGGAAGTCACATTCCAATTTTTGCCTATTAATTTTTTAGCCTTTAAAATAAAGATAGGTTGTCATTTAGAAGCTTTGTTATTTTCTTGTCGGGCTCTGTTATTGCCCTGTTTCTTAAAAGTCCATTTTAGAATTGCATTTTTGGTACTATTAAAGGCCTAAATTGCATTTTCAGAGGGCTGCTTTTTTCACTGGAAAAGAAAATTTCCTTTACTGCTAGCTAAGCTGATCTTTTGGCTTTCTTCCCAGAATGAACTTCAAAGTACTTCATATGGGTATTATATTATGAAAACTACAATTTTCTCTGTGGAAACTGAACGAAATTAAACCCAATTAATGTAATTTATGTCTGTGCTGCTAGAATAGAGTATTCAATATGTTTGGTTTACTAGGTCATATTGGTCCCTCTGATATATCATATAAATTAAATTATATGCAAAAATATCAAAAACATCTTGTTGCAAACTGGCAACAAGAAAGAAGTGTCATGTTCGGGCTATGTGCATTTACTTGGGAGTAAGCCCCATCAAACCTTATTGCAGTGCCATTTGAATGTAAGTGCAGCCCTGCTGGATCAGAACAAAGGTCCATCTCAGCCAGGATTCTCTTACCAACAGCAGCTAGCCAGGTGGTTCCCAGAAGCCAATATTTAGGTATAAAGCCTTCCTCCATTCCTCACCATGAGCCACTAACATTGAGCTATGGTTACAGTTTCTCTGAACCTGGAGTACCCATTTAGTCACCATGGCTAAGAGTACAGTCAACTGACTGATCCTCTATGAATCTGTCTAATTCCAAAGTCATGTAAGTCAGTGACCCTCACCATATCTTAGGGCACTGAACTATGCATTGTGTGAATAAGTTATTTTCTTTCGTCTGTCCTTAATTGATATCAAGTCAATTATATGTCCCTAAGTTCTATCACAGAAAAAAATGCCTCCATCTACTTCTCCAACACCATGCATAATTAAAAAAACTGTTATCATGTCTCCCCCACCTTAACTGTCGCTTTTCTGAGCTAAAGGTGACGATATAAGGTGCTCCAACCCCTTATTTTCATTTCTCACTGTAATATCTCTTTCCTTTTGAAATGGAATGACTAGAACTGTACACAGTAGTCCACACCAATAATGTGATACTGCTTGTTTTACTCCATCCCTTTTCTAATAAATACTGTGTGGCTACTGCTGTGCACTGAGTTGACCATTTCATTGATCTGTCCACTGTGATCCCAAGATAGCTTCCTATTTAGTTAACAGCCAGTTCAGATTTTATCACTGTGCAGTTGGGATTCTTTTTTTTGCCCCAATATGCATTGCATTGTATTTATTTATGCTGAACATTTGATTTGGCTGGTATCCCAGAAGGAAGGCTGAATCTTCAACCATTTTGTTGTTGCTTTTGGCAGAAAGGATAAAAAGGACCTTGTTATTGCCAGTTCAGCCTGGAAATAAGTAGGTATTGTGTACCATAGTTAACTGGTAACCGCTACTTACTTATTACCTTTTATATCCTGACTTGGCAATGTAGTTGGCCAGGCCTTTGTAATAAATATTCAAGGCAGCTAGCAAACCAAAAAGCAACAACAAAACTGAAAGCAATACAGAATAATAAAACAGCAAAGATATTAGTAAAACTACAGAGCAATCTGCCACTAAAAGACAATAGCATCATAAAAGACAGCTTAAAGATGGCACTCTGCAAAGGCATTATTCAAGGAAGCAATATCGGGGGGGGGGGGACCCAAAAGAACAAATATGTGCAGCCAATCATATACAGAAATTAGGGGAATATACCATGATCTCTCACAAGACTGTTAGTCAAAAATACAAACGTAACTGAAATTTTAAGGAACACATTATAAGTGCTATGGATTTTGCTGTTCTGTGAATTTCTGTGAATTGGACTGTTGCTGTGTTTTTGCTTTGTGATACTAGATGTCTTGGACTTGACAAAGGAGTGTGAATAGCCCAGTACAGGTGATGTATACTCATGGGAAGATGTATCCTATGGAAGGAAGCTAAGGTTAGAAGATGACTTCTTGATACATGACCACTGGGATATTCAGAAAAGGGATTAGGGGGCATACACTTCCCAACTCCATATAAGGATGGTGTAATCTAGTTCTGTGTCAATGTGCAAAGGCACAAGAGACTGCAGTTTTGGTAGTTAAGAGTTTTGGGGGCTCGGCAAGCTAACGGTACAGTACCAGGGAACAAAGGAGGGACACCCTTTAGAGATTAAAGACTGATTGCCTACCTGCTTCTCCTCACCTGTAACTGATGTCTATGCACATTATATGGTCGATTTATTCATCTACACTGTATCTTGTTTCACTTTTACATTTTAAGTGTCCAAAGCAGTACACATCATCAGTCGCAATATAAAACGTTTGAAGAAGTCAGAAGCTTGCGAACAAGAAGCATAGCTGGTAAAATACATTTCCTGAGAAGTTATTGGCTGTTATGGCCCTTGAGTTGAGGAGAAACCCTAATAATTAAGAGGGACTTACTTCTAAGTAAATATGTATTGGGTTGGCTTAAGGCAGTCGTGCTCAAAGCAGCCCCCCTGACATTAATGGGACATGTAGTTTTAACTCGATTGCTTTCAGCGGGTCTACTGTACACTTGACTGGATTCGCCTTCCTGTTTCTTAACCAAGCTGAGGAATTTTAGCATGCAAAATGGGTGAATCTTCCACGGGGCTAACTCTCCCGCTGCCTTTAAGGGAGAACCCTGAGTCACACACACAACTGGATAACAAGTTCTTTTCAATACCATGCCTTGCCATTTCATTCCGAAATAAAGCTTCACTCTCCAGGAAGCACCCCGGTCGATCACGACGCGCTCTCAACCCTCGCCTGGCGCTAAGCAAAACCGCGCAAACTCCAGACGGCTAGTCGCGCTTAAACCCGGCTGCGGCGCATGCGCAGAGTGGGACCGGAGCGACTACTATGGAGAGGAACGCCGCGGAGCGGAGAGAGAGGCAACGGAAGGGCGCTCACGACGTCTTTGAACACCTTCGCTACCCCTCTGCTAGTTCTGGATCCGGGGCAGAACGAGGCCTCAGCCATAGAGATGGCCTCGTGCAAGCGGTTCCGGGTTACTTCCGGAAGATCACGCCTCTCCCTTCCCTTTCTCTCTAGAGAGGAGGAAGGGAAGAAAACAGAGGCGAGTCCGCTGGCTTCGGAGCGCGCTGGGCCTTTGCCCAGTCAGCTGCCTCTCCCGCACCGGAGTAAGTGGAATACCATCTGGGGGAGGAGACTTTTTTTTGGGAACGGTTTCTACGTGGTCGTTCGCGCATTTCCCGCCCCCCTCCAGATTGTCGCTTGGAAGCGAGCGGGGCGCCAGACCCGGCGGGTGTGTGAGGGAAAGGAGGGGTCGTTTCTCAGATACTGGCAAGGGGCGGGGAGCGGCTGGGCCTGAGGTACTTGTGCATGGGGGGTGTAGGTGTTACAAACTCTGGGGAGAGGCAGGGTGGTACACTTGAGGGAGACTCCCGGCGGTCGCGAGTGTCTTGCGGGGGTTCTGGTGGCCCCCGAAGGCCTGGCAGATGCTCCGGGTATGGATTGCCGATAAGGAACAACAGCCCTTGTGACGTCAGTGGTGTTCGGAGGTGGTGGTGGGGGTTTGCTGCTTTCTCTGTAGCTTAGCGGCCACCAGAAAGTTGCCTCGCTAGCGCCGGCGATGCCCGCGTGGACTCGCGTGTGCTGCCAAATCCTTCGAACGGAACTGTGTTGAAGAATGTCTGCAACACAGGCAGAAAGAGCTTCTTCCTAAGGCCGCGCTGGATGGTTGCTCGGTTTCATTAAAAAACAAAATAAAATGTGAAGGTTTCATTCTGTATCTGGTGGGCCACTTATGACAGGCAAGGTTCTACCCAGAGCAAGCTCGTTCACGGTTACTGGGGAAATGCTTTATCGGTGGGGCATGGTCTGCGCACAGTGGTGGGGGTGTTTTGAGGTCACCAAAGTGGCTGTCAGTAGAATTTGGTAACTGGCAGGCAAAAAATCAATGACGGCTGTTTAGAGAGAGAGAGAGGCTGTTTAAAAAGATTGGAAGGGAACACACAGATGCTTATATGTACGCTGGTACTAGTAGCCTAAAACGAGGACACCGTTAAGGTAGGCATATGGAAATCGGTGAAATCAGTGGAGCATGTTTATTGTTTAATGTGGTTAGGTATGGAAATGACAGGGAATCATAGAACAGCTTTGCTGGATCAGAACAAACAGGTAGCATCATGTTTCCAACCACAGTGGTTCGCCAGATGCCTGTAGGAACCCCTGTAGGGCACAGTCATTTAGGAAATGTAGAATTTTTTCCTTTTCATCATGATCCAAACATGTATTTAATCAGTGTGTGTTAGGGTAATTGAAGTTGCCCATTAATATGCTTTCTTCATCAGATACCTTCTTTACTTCATTCCTTATCTCCAGATCACTCTGAGTGCTTTGAACAGGGAGATGATAATTTGTGCCCTGTACTAAATTACTTTTGGGCCCTGATTTGTTTTTTTTATAATTTTATTGATATCACTGCACAATAATTACAATCGAATAAAAAAATACAGCCATAACATTGTTGTTACAGTTGTCTTATTTTCCCTTCCCACCCTTCCCTCCTCCCTCCTTTCCCCCTGTCATCCCTCCCCTTTCCCTCCCCCATCAACTTCTCAACCAGATCTGAGTTTCTCCCTTATTTTTCCTTTATACGTTCTCTACATCACTCTTATTTTACTTTACTTTTCTTAAGTCCCTTGAATTCTATTAATTTTTCTTATTTTATCATTTCATTATATACTATCAATTTCATTGTTTATTCATAGAACTTTCATGTATCTAATATGAGATTTGGTTTCTCCAATTTATCCTTTATATATTCTATAAATGGTTTCCAATTATTATTTGAATCTTTGAGTTTTATTCCTTTAATTTGTTCATATTTTATCACCATATTATAATAAATATATAATTTTTGTTGCCATTCTTCTTTATCTGGAACATTTGTGGCCTTCCAATTTTTTGCAATCATTACTCTCACCGCTGCAACAGCATAACTTGTACAACATCTGTCCTGTAGATTCATATCCTCTGGTATCATTCCTAACAAAAATAATTCGGGGGATTTCTTAAATGAGTATTTCAAAATTTTCTTTAACTCTTTATAAATCATTTCCCCAAACACCCTGATTTTATTACAGTTCCACCACATATGTATATATGAACCAACTTCTGTATTACATTTCCAACATAAATTATTGGTACCTGGATATATTTTGGCCAATTTGGCAGGTGTTAAATGCCATCTCTTTTGCATTTTCAATAGATTTTCCTTTAAATCATAATTTGGCGTGAAATTTGAATCCCTTTTCCATAAATTTTCCCATTTTTGCATTGAAATTAATTTTCCTAGATCTTGACTCCACTTAATCATGGAGCTTTTTGTCATTTCTTCTTCTGTATTCCATTTTAATATTATTTGATAAAGATTTTTATATATTTATCTTTATTTACCAATAATATTTCATTTAATTTAGATATTTCTTTTTCAAAACCAATTTTTTATCTATTTGTAATCTTTGATTAATTTGAAAATATTGTAACCAGGTATTTAGAAAATTGTTTATTTCCGAATATTCTTTTAATTTTAGAATTCCCTCTTTTTCTTCTAATAATACTTTATATGTTGGCCAATTATTTTCCATATTAATTCTTCTCACTGCTACTATTTCAAGTGGTGAAACCCACCAGGGTATCTTGGGCTCAAAGAACCTTCGATATTTTTGCCATATTGAATATAAAGATCTTCTAACAATATTAAACATAAATACATTCTTTTTTCAATCCTTTCCTTCATTAAATAATAATGCCACCCGAAAGCCAGTCCTTGTCCTTGCAAATCTAATACGTCAGTGTCTTTGAGTTCCATCCATTCTTTGATCCACATTATTGCAGCTGCGTCATGATAGACTTCAAGATCAGGCAACCAATAACCCCCTCTTTCTCTATAGCCTATCATGATTTTGTATTTTATCCTTGGCCTCTTGCCGTTCCATATGAATTTGGTAATATCTTTTTTCCAATACTTAAAATTTTTCCCTCTTCCCAATATCGGTAAATTTTGAAACAAATAGATCATCTTAGAGACAACACACATTTTTACTAATGATATTCTCCCCAGAATTGATAATTTCAATTTATCCCATGTTTCCAAATTTTTCTTGATTTCTTCCATATTTCCGTATAATTCTCTTGTATCAAGTCAATCCCCTTTACTGTTGTTTGTATGCCTAAATATTTTTTTGTTGTTGCTATCTTTAATCCTGTTTTTTCCTGGAGTTCTATTTTTTCTTTTGCTTCCAAATTTTTCACTAGCATTTTAGTTTTCTCATAATTTACTTTTAGGCCCGCTAATTTTCCATACTCTTTTATTCTTTCAATAGCTCTAGGAATGCAATAAATAGGGTCTTCTGTTGTTATAATTATATCATCCGCAAAGGCTTTGATTTAAAAAAAAATTCTTGCCATTTATAATACCTTTAATCTTTTCATCTTCTCTTATGTTTTTTTAATAATATTTCTAAGGTAATTATGAAGAGAATTGGAGATAAAGGGCGACCTTGCCTGGTGCCTCTCATGATCTTTATTTTATTTGTCAATCTTCCATTTATTAATATATTGGCCTTTTGGACTTTATAGATTGCTCTAATTGCATTTTCCATCTTTTCCCCTAATTTTAAATTTTCTATTGTTTTCAACATGAAGGGCCACGAGACCCTATCAAACGCTTTTTCTGCGTCTATGGATAATAAAGCTGCATGCTTATCCCTTCGATTTTCTAGACACTCCAGGATATTTACCACATTTCTTATATTATCTTTGGCGTATCTCCCTTTAATAAACCCCGCTTGGTCTTTATGTATGATGTCTTCTAATATTCTACTCAATCTATCAGCCAGAATTTTTGTAAAAATTTTATAATCGCTCTTTAGTAGCGAGATTGGTCTGTAATTACCCGGGGCATCTGTATCTGTTTGCGATTTGGGTATCAATATGATTTGGGCTTCTGTCCAAGATTGGGGGATAATTCCTTTCTTTAATATTAAATTCATTAATTCTTTGAGGGGCTCTAATATAATTTCTTGTAATTCTTTATAATATTCTATTGGTAGCCCGTCCGGGCCTGGTGCTTTCCTTTTTTTCATAGTCTTGATTGCTTCTATTATTTCTAAAATTGTTATTTCTTTATTTAAATGAGCCAATTTTTCAATTGAAATTTGTGGTAATCGATACTGATTTTAAAAAACATCAATTTCCTGATTGGAAATTTCTTCTTTTTGATATAATGTTTCATAATTTTTTTGGAAAACTTTTATAATTTCTTCTGTTTTACTAAAAAAATTCCCTTCCGACTTGTTCTATTGATTATTTTTTCATTTCGTTTCTTTTTTATTTCCCAAATCAATAATTTATTGGGTTTGTTTGCCCATTCAAAATTTTTATATTTCCAGAATTGTACTTGTTGTTCTATTTCTTGATCAATTTTTTTCCAAATTCCATTCTTAATATCTTAAGTTCTTGTTCTACCTTTTTCGTATTATTTTTGTATAATGTTTTTTCTTTTATCCTTATTTCCTGTAGCAACATTTCTTTCTTTAAATTTTTGGCTTTCCTCAATTTTGCACTTTGTTGTATGAAATACCAACGCATTACAGCTTTACCCGCGTCCCAAACTTAGACCTCCCCATTGTTGTTTAATACAAGATATTCCTTTAATAAATCTTTTGCTTCCTGGATTATTTTGGTGTTATTTAACATGAAGACATTTAGCCTCCACCTTTTTTCTTTTTGTTCTTCTTTTAATGTTAGAATCATTGGGTTATGGTCTGACAGGGTCTGAGGTCCTATTTCCGCCTTGTGAATTCTTATTGATAATTCCTTTGGAACCCATATAGCGTCTATTCTACTCACCATTTGATGGCGTGCTGATATGTGTGTATATTCTTTTGTTATGGGGTTTTTATATCTCCATGCATCTAGTAAATTTAAATTTTCCATTATTTCCACAAATTTCTTAGGTAATATCGCCCTATTTTTCCCTTTTCCTCTTTCATTCCCTTTTTATCTAATTCTGGATCAATGATTCCATTCATGTCTCCCATTATTATTATTATTTTCCCCCAATATAATTCATTAATTGACTCTCCAAATTTTTCAATAAAACCATCTTGCTTCCATTAGGAGCGTATATACCCACCCAAATCCATTGTTGTCCTTCAAGCGTTGTTCTAACCATTACAATTCTACCTTCCCTGTCAGTCCATATTAATTCCGGATTCCATTTTTGTTTGATATAAATTACAACTCCTCTCTTTTTTTTTAACATCGGCCGCAATAAATTCCTTTCCCAATTTCTCATTTTTCATTACCCTCACATGTTTTTTGTTTATATGTGTCTCCTGGAGACAAATCACATCCCAGTTTGTTTGTTTTTTAGTGTGTGTCCCACCCTGTTTCGTTTTTATTATTATTCAATCCATTCATGTTCCATGAAGTTATCCTGAAATTCATATTTATTCAATATTATCCATGATTTTTTAAAGAAATAGATGTAATTAATTTTTCGGTACAAAGAAAAAATAATTATATTAAATGTACTTAAAAAGTAACTACCTACACTAAACAGGATCAAGGAAATCATAGAATATTTGGCTTTCTCTTATGCGGTGAATTACATTTGTCTTGCTGTTAAATTTCAAACTTACAAAATTACAAACTTACAAAATCAGCAACCTTTGTTAATTAACTTGTCAGTCTCTCTTTCATTCTTTTGTTTCTTCTCCTTCTCCTTCTCCTTCTTCTCTCTCTTCTCCTTCCTGTTCCTCTCCACTGGTGTCTTCTTCCCCCTCCTCAGTCCTAGAAGATTGATCTTTGATTGCTTTCGCTTTATCTCCTCCCAGTTCTTGCGCATAAGTTCTATAGAATCTATCTGCTGCCTCTGGTGTGTCAAATCTCCTCCATCTTCCTTTAAATGAAAACGCCATACCTTCGGGATATTCCCATTTGAAGAAAACTTTTTTGGCCTTCAGTGCTTTGGCGAGGAATTGATATTTCTTCCTTTTGTGTATCAACCGTGGTGGAATTTCTTTTAGGATGATTACGTCACTTCCTTTCATAACTAATTTCTTTTTCCCTTTGGTTTTTAAGATTTTGTTTCTCAACCACATGGTTGTAAAAGTCACTAAACAATCACCTGGCCAATTATTTGCTTTAGCTTTTTAAGAATTGATTCTGAAAGCCTCCTCTATCCGTGTCTCAATGTCCAATTCTTCCAAGTCCAACCACTTCGCCAGGGCAGTTATCAATCTTTTCTCTATGTCTTCATTTGCTACTTCCGGGATATTTCTAAATCTCAAAATCTTCTCCCCCAATTTCATTTGTAGCATCGCGAGGGCGTCCTGTGATGCTTCCAGGGCTGCCCTTTGTTCTTCCATATCTTTATTCATCTTTTCCACCTCCTTTTTTCCTTCTCTTTTTTCCTTTGCAAGAATTTTCATTGAGTTTTCCAGTGACTGGTTTTTGTCTTGTATTTCCTGGATCGTCTCCATTGCCTTACTGGAATTTTCCTCTACTTTATTTATCTGGTCTTTTATTTCTTGCTTGTCTTTTTCATTGGATTCTATTTTTTCTTCCACTTTTTCTACTTTATCTTCCAAACTTTTCACTCTTTCATTCATTTCCTTCTTTATTTCATTTCTTTCTTTCTTAATTTATATAAGGTCCAGTTTGACCTCTCCAATATCGCTCTTGAGACTCAAAATTAAGTCTTCGAGGTCCATTTCATGTTCTGCCATTGATGTTCTTCTTTGTATCGCAGAGCCTGTGTTTAACTTCTTTGATTTTTCCATTTTACTGAGTTGCCTTGCAGTATTTTTTTTACCACACGGTGTCGCCCTTTTGTCACCTTTTTATCTAATGTTGCAAGTTTGTCGTTGAGGTTTCTACAACCACTTGGTGTCACTGTATTACGCTGCATGATAGACTTTTCACTATTTAACAGTCCTCCTTAAATATCCCATTCACTGCTTCCCTGTTTCCTTGTCTGCTTAGTCATAGTTCTTTTAAAAATCCGTCGCCATTTTATTTCTGCTTATTTTCAAATCTCCTATTTCATTAATTCTTTAAAATAAAATTGCATGTATCAATTGTTTCCCAAAAGCACTCACAAATATATGCAGTCCGTCATTCGCTCTCATTTAGATAAACAGTTCTCTTTACAAACCTACGTCCCAGTTCTACGGTTGTTGTATGTATGTTACTTTGTTTTGTAACTTTTGTTGCTTTTCTCCCCAGCTTAGTCTCTCCTTGCTTTCCCCCTGGCAGTGTCTCTTGCTGTATGCTGTATGCAATGCTCCTTTTCCGATCCTTCCCTCTCCCCACAGTTTACTCTTATATTGTCCGATCTTTAAAAAGTCCAATTTTTGTGGGGGGGATCCCTTATATATCCTTTCTTTACCCTGAATTACTTTCACGCCCGGGGATTATTGAAGGGGTTTAATTAAAGGAGTTTTACCGATCGCGTCGGGTTTCGACTCTTTGCTGGTCGAGGTTGATCTTTCTCCGTCACAGTGCCCAGTGTCTCCCCCTCCTGCTTTTTTGCGAAGGTTTCCGGTAGACCCTTTGGGGAACCGCCAACGCCTCAGACAGAAATTGCTTTCCTGTCCTTTTTTGAGGGGTCGCTTAGCCTTGCGAACCCCCTTTTTATCCAGCTATAGGTTCAGGAGAGCAGAGCTCCCCTTTTCCACCCGCGCACGATCCGCGGTTAAAACCGGAAGTCGGGCCCTTATTTAAACATATAGGAGAATCAGATCTGTAGAGTTACAAGGGGCCAGGAGGGTTATCTAGTTAGGCCTCCTGCAATGTAGGAATCTTTTGCCCAATGTGGGGTATGTATCCAAAATGTGTGATAGTAACAGTCTGATGCAACTGGATTCAACATATTCTTTTATTTATAAAATTTGGAGGCTTCATTGGATTCTATACAAGTTTAATTTTTGAAGGGAAAAACCCCACTTGGATCATTGTTTGGCACATTATTTTATTGGCATATTGTTTTATTAAGTTGGGAGATGCCATCAGAATCTATAGAAGTTTTAAATTCTGAAGGAAAAAGAATAACTTTACTCTTACAGAACAGTTGGCTCCTACTCCTTGTTCAAAAGTGGGATCTTGTTTATAGAGGAAAACATATAAATGCTTCTAAAATTGTTTTCATAATTGATTAGTCTTTATTTGCTTGTAGGGACCCAGGTGGCGCTGTGGTTAAACCACTGAGCCTAGGGCTTGCTGATCAGAAGGTTGGCGGTTCGAATCCCTGTGACGGGGTGAGCTCCCGTTGCTCGGTCCCAGCTCCTGCCAACCTAGCAGTTCGAAAGCACGTCAAAATGCAAGTAGATAAATAGGAACCGCTACAGCGGGAAGGTAAACGGCATTTCCATGTGCTGCTCAGGTTTGCCAGAAGCGGCTTTGTCATGCTGGCTACATGACCTGGAAGCTATACGCCGGCTCCCTCGGCCAATAATGCGAGATGAGCGCGCAACCCCAGAGTCGGTCACGACTGGACCTAATGGTCAGGGGTCCCTTTACCTTTACTTTACCTTTATTTGCTTGTAGAGTAGTTGTGGGTGCTGTTTATGAACGTTGGGCATTTCAAGGTAACGTATATGGTCTGCTTAGGCCTTAACCCCCCTTTTAAATATAATGAATTGGAAATAATAAGAGTGCCTACCTTGCTTTCCCAATGCATCTGGAAAATAATAAATACTAATGTTGATGTGTCTGTGCTTGTGAATATTTAAGGAAAATTATGTTGTAACAATATGTTATTGCCAAAAATCACTCTGAAGTTATCAGCTTGTAGTAATGGTTAATATATGTAAACCTTATGACTTACTTTAGTTGCCTGATTTCTGTTTTTTAAATAATAATAATAATAATAATATTTGATATAGGTAGAAGAATACATGTTTACTTTCAGCATAGAAGAGCATGTTCCCAAATTCTTCCAACTTGGGTCATCCACCCTTCCCACTAGAACATCAACAATACAACTTCTTCATTAATCTTCCAGTGAACATACCTCCTGTTCTCTTTCACCAGCAATTCCAGAGTACAACGTAAGTATGGTAGAATTTTAATCTGAAATTTGCTGCCAGAAACAAATCTTGGCTTTTTTAAAAAGCCTACTTGCAGTGTTAACATTATCACATAAACTACCACAGAGAAGCAATTTAATGTCCAATTGAGCTTTAGGTTTGCAGTGAAAATAAAGTTTGAGTAATAAACTTGAGTAGTTTGTATTTCATCACAGTTCTGAATTGTAGCATGCATGTTCACTTTATTACTTAAGTAATTACTGTATGAATGTTTAAATTTAAATTCAAAACACTGGCATGAATAATCATACTGCATTTTAATCTTCCTAGAACTCCAGTAAGTGGTAATCTTCTGACCATCCCACCTGTTTCACCTCCACCTTTTGCCTATAGAAATGGCAGCCCAGTGCATACATCAGCTGCACCTGCATCATTCCGAGGCAGAAAGTAAGTGCATTCTGTGGTTCTCTCCCATGTTATGTTCCCTTAGAATAAAGCACTGTTAAATAATATAAATATAATACTGAAGTGGCCCCCTATTAAAGGTGTAACTCTTTGAGACTTTTTATGACACTTTCCCCACATTTTGTTTATTATGATGCCTATCTTGTTAGATGCTAACACACTCAAAATGGGAAGTTTGGAATCATTTCCCACCCAGCTTTTTTTCTCCACTGTTCTCAAGGGTGCATATTGCTATGTGTTTGTGGCATTGTTCATGCGTTTTCTTTTCCTATTTGCAACCACAGAAAAGCTAGGGAGTGACTATTCCCTTCCCATAACCACAAGGGAAAATGGCTGTGAACACATCTGTTGTAGCTTTGGTAACTTTACTGAAAACAATGGAGTCATACCATATGCAGATAAACAGAGGAGACCCTGGCATTTTTAGGTGTTGGTCCCTGAATCTTTACTGGTATTTTTTTCAAGACCAGAAGCAGTATGCTTTTGGTCTGGTCTGGAAGGGTTGGTCTTATGCTCTCATGAGAATGTGTGAACCAGATTTACTGCTGTACTGATAAGGGTGAAGTGTGTGAGGAATAAGACCTGGCCAGTAGACTGGATCCTGAGTCATCATCGTCCCCCATGGACCACTTCCTCTTCCTTCCCACTTTTATCACAGGGCACACATTGCACACAACTTCTCACTGTAGCACTCTCTTCAGATTCAAAACTGCTCACTTGAATAGGTAGTATTTCAGAATGAGAACTGTATTTGCTGTGCATAAGAATGGCTTGGCAATTTGATCTAGCATTGTTTTCCTATGGGGCACAAAGTGAGCAGTTGCACATTCTTTTGCACCCTGTTTTAAGACCTTATTTGCATCATATCAAAGTTGGGCATTCCTCTTTCAAAATAATACACAGTCTTGCTAGAATATTCACAGTAATTAATTGGTAGCATTGACAGTTCAGTCTCCCCCCTCCTGCATATTTAAGTAGTGAAACTGGAATTGTCAAACCCCTCTTACATTTTTAGGAGGCTGAAAGAGCAGGATGTTCCTTATCAAGTGAAGCGCCAGCGATTTCATTCACCTCATCATGAATCTGCTTCAGCTAACCAAGTAGTGCCTTTACCAGAAGATCACAGGCGGTCATTCCCTGGATCAATTCCTTCACCATTATTTCCAGCACATTACATCTCTGATTTGACAGGATGTGTGCCACCCTTACAAGAAGCTTCATTTCCTGACCTTATAGAAACTGCACTCCCTGTGGCCAAAGATAAGGTAAAATTGAGAATGAGCGCTCTTTTCCTTTCTATAAAGTTTTCTGTGTTCCCAAATCCTGGACTGCAAGAGGAGCTGAAGGGTATTTTAAACAGAGCCAATGTGCTGAATCTTAGAGCAAGGATGACTCTTTGAGCAAGTATAGATTTCCACTCCTGCCATCAGTCAATATAGAACCAGTAACATCATTCCCAAGGGAGGGAGGGAGGGAGAGTGAGTGTGTTGGGATTCTTTGGCACAGCCAGTGCTTTTTGTAAAATAATAATAATAATTAGTTAAAATATAATTGAAGGATGCTGGGGAATGTGCATCTGAATTGTCACCTTTGCCCCAGACTGCAATGGGAATGGCAGAATGTTGAAGGATAATAGTAAATGATTTATCCTGTGGTTGCAAGGAGGATGCCTGCTTCTATTGTAGGAGCAGATTGAAGAAACACATGAAACAGGAACACTGCTTTTAATAGTAAAACTTCCACAGTGCTGATTGTGTTCAAGCAGCACTAGTAACACTATGCAGCCACGTATTATTGCAGGAAGAATAACAATTTTAATTGCCTGTGTACTGTCCAAGAACAGATGTTTTTCTGTAGAATAGCAAAATTTAGAGTGCTTTTAAATTATCAGTCTCACTAATCAGGCTCCTGCTAAATCCTTTATTTACAGTAAATTCTCGTATGACTTTGATAGGTGATTTGGGGGGGAAACATTTTTAAAAGTGTGCACACAAATATATTTACTATATATGTATAATATGTATAATAGATCATACTGATAGTTGTATAGTAAATGCTGGTTTGTTGTTTGTTTTGCATTTGTTAAGCTAAGTCAGCAAATACTGGAATTATTTCAAGTGTGTCAACAACAAACCTATGACTTGAACAAAAAAGAGCTTTGCCGAGCACAACTGCAGAGGGAAATTCAGCAGATCTTTCCAAGTATGTTATCATTCCATACATTTCTGGCACTCAAATAGTCATGTTTTTAATTATTCCCTCCTTCTAAAGAATAAGATTTTATTGTATGGTTCTTTCTTTGCAGATAGTAGACTCTTTTTGGTTGGATCCTCGCTAAATGGATTTGGTACTCGTAGCAGCGATGGTGACCTGTGCCTGGTGGTTAAAGAGCAGCCAGTAAGTACTAGAAGGAAAACCTGCTGTCTGTGAAAATGGCTTTCCAAGATTCAGCTTTTTTCTAAGTGAGGTTGGAAGGAGAGCTGCAGTGTAGGAAGGGGCTGTGATGCCTGAGATCTTTAACAAATTTAGTTAAAAGGAAATTAATGAAATTCTAAACCTGAGTCTTTTTCTTTTTGCATTTTCTGCCACTGCATGATGACTTGGGCCCCCAACAAATCATGGTCAAATGTAAATATTTTTGTGCTTGTAGAACGGTGGTGAAGAATTGGCCTGGTCCTTATCTCCCTTAACCCTTACAGGCCAAATATGATAGGTGGGCAGGGCCACCCACCTTTCGATCACTTGACATCACAAGGACTTCAGAGTGGCATGCCTGTCTTGCAAAGAACCCTGCACAGTACTTTGAACTACTTCAGATCAGTTAATAAATAGTTCTTTAAAGCACTCTGAGCTCTTTGCAAGTCTCTTCAGGGATTGACTGGCAAGGGAGTTCCCAGGGATCTTGCTTTTCTGCTGGGATCAACTGGCTGTGGAGTTGCCCATGGAGAACTCAATTGTGCAGCTGATCCTAGCTGGTTTATTTTCACTGCCAATCAGCCGATTGGCGAGACAGCAAGCCACGCCACATGTGGAATAGGTGGATGTGGTTTGGAGGAAGCAGCCAAGTTGGAACTGGTGATAGACCTAATTATGCCCCCAGGGAAAGGTTCCTCATCCCTATGGTAGAGCCAGTTCATATTACCTGGCTCTTCCTTCTGCCTACTGGGCAATCAGATGCATAAGGTCACACACAGCCACCCCACCAAAGGTATACTTGCAGAATTCACGTATACATTCTTTTCTGTATGTAAAGGCAGAAAACAAGGCAGCTGACATAAGACACTGAATTTCTTTTTAAGATGGGGGGGGGCACACTTCAGAGGAGCAGAACCTGTAGCAAAAAACCAAAATGAATCTGCTTCTCTGTAGCCGAGAAGAAAAAAGGGCAATTAGTGATGGATCATATGCATATTTTTTTAAAGAGCACCTTTTAATAGAATGGAAACTTCACCAGATAATTTGAATAAAATAATCACATTTCTGGAACCATACTATCACTTAGATTAACAGTGGTGGTTTCCTGCATTACACGCTGCATTAGCTTTAATTGTGCTTTTAAAAAGACCTACTTGCATTATTCTCATTCCTCATGAAAGCTGTTAATGATTAGCAATACTCATTATGCAAATACACCTTATTCAAGTAGGGGTTTAAGTTGTATTCCAGGAAGTGTAACCTAACTCGCAGTGTCTCACTTTAGTTCTGATAATTTTTTCTGTTTTCTGATCTTAAGTGAAAAATGGTGTGTGAGCATAACAAGTATTTTTTCAGTAAATGACAGAGCAAAATCACTCCAATTATTTTATTCCTGGTATCCCACACTCCCAGTATTGTTGTTGTTATATTAGAATTATTTATTAAATTTATATGCTGTCCTTCATCTGTAGATCTCAGAGTGGTTCACAAGATAAAAACACAAAATACATAATAAAAACCAGAACAAACCAAGCCAATAACCCCTCCTCTAAGGTACTCTGGCCTGGGGCCATGTAACATTTAATACCTTAAAACTTGCACTATGAACTGAGCACTCAAAAATATAACTAATGGAGGTGCTGTATTATCAGAGTTACATAATATAATTTGGGGGCCTGAGGTGGAAAAAACCAATGTTATATCCAAGGAGTGAAAACACACACACACACACACACACACACACACACACACACACACACACACACGACAATTATCTGTCCTTCAATGATACCTCCAAACTGGATTCTTTACTTCGGGTATGTTGCAGGACCTGCCCTGAATGGGACTCCCAGTGTGTTCTTACCCAAGCTCTGATCATTTTAACCCTTTGGGTCTTGTTTCATAAATGACACATGAACGTTAGGGATGCATAGGTTGTTGCAAAGGTGGATGTAGAAAGATGTGATCTCTTAATTAGCTTCTATTTAATTTCATGTGTTTTTAACAGATGCCTCCACTGGATTGTTTTAATAGATATAAAATATTCAGGGTTGTATTCAACACTGCCATTCTACTTGCACAACAAAACCTCCCCCTCTTCCCTGCAGCCCCCTGCACACTATCAAAAACTGCTGCAGATGGTTGGGGGACCCTCTGAAGCAGATTGTGTGGGTATGTGAGGAGAAGAGGGGAAGGGGAAGTCCTGCACTTTTGGATACAACCCTCACTCATTTCCTGAATGCATCTGAGTATTAATGGACGTAATTTATTTCAGATTAATCAGAAGACTGAAGCAAGACACATCCTCAGCTTTCTCCAAAAACACTTCTGTCGGAAGCTTTGTAAGTTCTGGACTATGTTATAGTGAAATTATTGTTGGCTAATGCTTTGTGATATGCACTAATGGGCAAGAAACCCTTACATGAAAAAGTTCAAATTGAACTTAATTAAGACTGCATTTATGCCTGCCCAAATGAATGGCTTGGATTTGAGGTTCCCCGCAAATTCATTATTTAAGGCATATCTATGCTGCCATTCATCACTGGTACCAAGGCGGCTCACAACAATACAAATACACTTCTCTTAAAATCAGCGCATTAAAATACAGCACAAATACAAAAGCCGTAGTAAAGCCACCCAATTGTACTTAATGTTTGGCTTAATCATAGTTGGTGCTTACGTTCTTTTGGAAGGGGTCTGATCCAGGGGCGGAGAGGAGGAGGAGAGTTGGCAGCAGCTTCCCCGCCCCTCTCCTCTCTTGGACACTGGTGCGCAAGTGTGCCCCCTGTGCAAGGTGAACTGCAGTAGGCTTCCTCAGCACCCTTTGGGGGGGGGTGACCCACGCGTGTGCCCTGGGCGGCGTTAACATACGCTCCGGCATTGTTCCCTTCTGTATCTCAATATGGATCTCAGTAGACTGGTCACATTCTAAGATGTCTATATAAGGGCATGGATGGTGTTCCTACTGTTCTTGAGTTGTTTAAGGCTTTATAAGGAAACAAAAGAACACTAACCTTGGATTGGTAGCAAAGTGGCAGCCAGTGCAGTTACCGTATTTCAAAAGTGGGGCTCATGGTGGGTAGCCCCACTCAGCAGCACAGCTTCCACATTCTGTACTAGCTGCAGCTTCCAAACCAGCTTTAAGGGCATAAAGTGTCTTATTAAGGTCATCTGTCAGTGTGCCCAAGGCATTAATCTGCATGCTTTCTTAGTGTTTTTTTAAAAAACAACTGCAGTCGGTCTTGAACTTGGTAATTAATGAGATCTGATGGTTGACCAAATACAATTTTATCCATGAACTGAATAGGAATGATTGAAATGTGTGCATGTTTGTTGCAGCACAGCTTAAGAATTGCTGTGTCATAAAACCCTTTATCATTCTAACTCTTATCTGATCAGGGTAAAACAGTGTAATTGTTTTGCCCAATGCTGTTTAATATATCTGTGAGATGTCCTTTACCCCCTTCCCTTTCAGCAAACTATATTGAGAGACCTCAGCTGATTCGAGCAAAAGTGCCAATAGTGAAGTTCAGGGACAAAGTCAGGTAACTATAATTTCCATTAGTTTTTAGATCTTGTTCTTGAAAAATGTGCTGGGTTCTTTTTTTATTGTGTGGCATAGTTCTTAATAAGATAATGGTTACTGTTACCCAATCCACTGTATGCCCCAGTTGTATAATCAGTGGAAAATGAATCAAAAGTGAGTTGTTCTTTATGGATTTCAGTGGGACTTAAGGTATGTCCTGGTATTTTGATATGCTTGCCTTTTATGCTGTTATATTTTATTTATAGCAGAGTGATTCTCTGTGTGACAGCTGATTTAATTTCTCCAATAAATGGCTTACATAATAAATGGATCGTATTCCATTCATTATTTTAATACAATATAAATGGGCCCTAATTCACTTTAGAGCTGGAGAGTAGGTTGGGAGGCATACAGTGGATCTCTTCTTTCTGCTTTGCCATGTCTTTGTGGGAGGTTGTACTTCATCAGAATCCCAATGTGGCTAAAACACAAGTTTTCATGTCTGTATTTACATCTGATTTGCATTATTTATAGAAATAACAAAGTCTGCAGTGGTTGATTCTGCTTTTGTTTCAGCTGATTCTTCCAGCTTATCTCTTAAGACTTCTTCTTTTAAGTCTCTGTTTTTGTTTTTGCCTGTCTTTCTGTGTCTGTCTTACTATTAACTGTGTTGTACTCCAGTGGTAAAGCACAGACTTTGAACACAGAAGCTCCAAGCCCTAGTTCAACACCTCTAGTTGAAAGGATCAGGTGTGAGGTGATGTGATATACTAGATGTCTGCCAGAAACCCTGGAGAGCTGCTGCTACTGAAGTAGCCTATACTGTGTGAGATGGCTCAGTCATCTGAGCCTTTAGAAGGCAGCTTCCTATGTTCTCAAGGCAGCAAGCAATATTCAGTGATGGTGTGAGACAACACAGAGGGTTTTTGGGTAGTGTAAATAAAGTAACTACGTGATTGTCACCATCCAGCCCTTTAGCATCACACATTCATTTTTTCTGCAGCAGAATTTTTTTTAAGCATTCACTTAACTAGAAGCTTGTTTGTATTCTATCTTCCTTGACCTCTGAAGCATGTTTTTTAAAGCTTTTCTGTTATTGCCTGGTTGGTGGGGATAAATCTTCAACACCCACATTTTATTTAATCTCGGCTATGAAATACTCCCTGGGAGGATGGCTAAAGGGTGAGAGGATGTGCTAGATTGGCATGTTGGCCACTGGAGGTCCCCTGGGGCAGCCGTGGAAAGCTCTGCCACTGTCCTGCTGGTGGTGGTAAGAAAAATAGGATAGAGCTCCAAGCAGCAGAATTGTAAGAAATTGGTTTAAATGTCTGGGAAAATCCAGGTGTTTAAGCAGCCCATATCGGAAGTGTTGATTTCTTTGGCTCAACAACTTTGCCCCCCCCCAAAAAAGCTCACATTTTTTGTCTGGATTTTCACTTTTTGAAATGTGGGAACCCTAAAATAGGATATGGAGGGGCAGAGATCTGCAAGATCCTTAATGCTTTGGTTTCCCCAACATGCCCTGAACATACTCCAGCCTTGAAGATGGCAGAATTAATTCCCTCCCACCAAAGTAAATGAGAGAGCGGGGATAATGAACTTCCCCTGTGGGGAAAGATTGTAACATTAGCAGCTTCTCAGTTTAGAGAAAGGGTGAGTGAGAGGAGACATGATAAGAGGTATATACAATTATGCATTGTGTGGAGAAAGTGGATAGAGGAGTTTTTTTTCTTCCTTATAGCACTAGAACTCAAATATCCCATGAAGCTGAATGTTGGAAGATTTAGGACAGACACTTACTCACAGTGTCGTTTGTTAAACTATGGAGATTGCTCCCGCAAGAGAGAGTGGTTGCAACCAACTTGGATGGCTTTAAAGAGGATTAAACACATTTATGGAAGATAAGGCTTGTGTTCCACCTCCGCTGTTGGCAGAATGTTTCTGAATACCAGTTGATGGGGAGAGTGCTGCTGCACACATGTTTGCTTGTGGGCTCTCTTTAGGGATCTAGTTGGCCACTGTACAAACAAAGTGCTGGATTAGTTGGCCTGATTCACAAGACTCTTCTTAATGGGGAAGGAGCCCTCTCTTCAACACTGGTCCCGCTAGCTGGCAGGGCGTTGGATGTGGCGATAGTTCTGCCAGGGATTCTTGCCTGCTTGGATTGCTCTTCGTTTCTCTTTGCTATAGCACATAGTTTTCTGCCAAGTATCAGGGGGCAAGTACATTATTCTCTGCACTTCTGCTACTCCAAACTTTGTCAGAATTTCCTGGTTCTCTTAGTAAAGTGGAAAATAATTTTGTACCTTTTGTGCTAACTTGCTACTTGTCACAAGGCTTTGGTTTCCAGCTAAGATCAATCCATTACAGTTACCTTAATTATATTAAGTTGTTCAATCCTGCTTTAGAATTCATTAGAATCCATTTTCCCAGGACCTTGATAAATTATGTGTCTGCTTAAATATGTGGCTTGCTATATGGAGCAAATTGAGAGTTAGATTGTGAGCAGCGCTTAATTGTTGCCTGTGCTCAGTACTGGAACACATAAAGCAGCAAATGCCTTTGAGCAGAAGCCAAGTGCATTTTATTTCCCACTGATCCATAGCCCAACCTTCCACATCTAGAGCTGCCAGGCCAGAGAGTACCAGATCTGAGGTGGCATGATAACCTGCTCAGTAAAAAAAGCTTGCTTAAAGCTTCACATTTCTGGTATTGTCCACTCACTAAAGGGTGTTTTGGCTGTTAACACTTTTCATGGATGCAGGGACTTTATCTGTAAATCACGTAAAGTTGAAAATGGTAATATTTGGAAAACTTGCAATTGTTTGTGGCTCAGCAAAGATGTTTCTGGGTGTTTCAGCATATTCTATGGTTTCCAAATTTCTCATCATTGGTATGCACTTTCGGGAATGATCACTCCAGAAAAATGTCTCATTGAAGTGGGAAATAGGTTACAGTGGCAGGAACACTTGAGTTTATTGCCCAACTACTGGGTGGAGATGACAGCATGCTGTACCAAGAAATTATAGGGTTTTAATCCCAACTTTTTCAGACGAGTGACAGTTCTGAAAACACTAGCCCTGTTTTTGTTTACATTTGCACACAAATGAAACACAGATGGTATTCTGAAAAGCAAAGCAGGCTTGTGTTTGTAAATCAGTTCCACAACAATGTTTTTAGTCATACCATAATAAATAATTGTGTTAGGCGCCTGCTGAAAACTTTTTTGTTTCAGCAAACCTATGAAAAATACAATTTAGGGATCTTTATTTATTTTGAAAAGTTTTCCTTAGCTGTGTGTTATTGTGATTAAGCAATATATAAATCCTAATAAATATATAGGATTTATTTGTTAAAGTCCTTGTGCAAATTTATTTTTTTCTCTCCTCTAGCTGTGTGGAGTTTGACTTGAATGTAAACAATGTTGTAGGAATAAGAAATACATTCCTTCTCAGAACCTATGCATACAGTAAGTAATCTGTATTTTATTTATATATATATGGTCAGTTACCTAAGATGCTCTTTCTGTGTTTGCAAACTGAGATGCTACTCAGTACAGTATCTAAGCTTCAATACTAGATAGGCATACTTGGTAGTAAATCCAGCTATTTCAGCGGGACTTACTTCTGAGGAAACTTGTGTAGGATTAAGCTGCAAACATTTTATTATTATTAAAAACACACCAAATGTGTCGAAATTCAGTTGTTGAGGCATACTTTTCAATTGCTACTTTATTTTATTTGGAGCCGCCCAGAGTGGCTGGGGAGACTCAGCCAGATGGGCGGGGTATAAATTAATTATTATTGTTATTATTATTATTACTTTGTTCACTGCCTAATGCTTTCAGTTTAATATAGGCCTGATATAATTTAGTCTCATAATTTACTTACTGTTCTATTACTATTGTTATTATTATTATTATTATTATTATTATTATTATTTAGACAAAAGGGACCTGCAACAAAATGTTGTAGCAAGGAATGGTCCTGCTGTTTTCCACTGTACTTCATTCCTTTCCCCATTCCAGGTGTGCTGTTTCCCTACCACCACCACCAGTAGACCACTGAGCTGTTTTGGTGACTCCTTCTCCCCTCCCGTTACATTTTTTTCAAGCTTTTCTGGACTTGTGCAAACCATGAGGCAGCCCCCACTAAACATGAATATATCTCTAATGCACGGCTGGTGCTAAGGATACACCTTCAGAGAATGACTTTACTGTTAGTATATAGGACATCACCATCAATGTCATTTTTACTGAACAATATAAGTTAAAAAGACTGGACTTCGCTCAAAAAAGCTTAAATATTCTAAATTTAAATTGTACCAGGAGACAGCACAGAGAGGAGGTGGAAAGGGAAAGCTTAGGGTTTGAAAACAAAGAAGGGAATGGGGCAAGAGAAGAAAATATAACACGGGATTAGTATAATCAAATATTGTTGCTCTTTCTTATTTTGGCCAGGGAGATGGACCAGCGATTAAGCCCAAAGGCTTCATACAAAAAGGTCACTATTAAGAGAGGTGGATTTCCATAGGAATGGAAGCCACTTCCAAGCATAAGGGACAGCAAGGAAGTACTGGTAAAAACTATTTAAAAGGCAGTACAGTGGTACCTTGGTTTAAGAACAGCTTAGTTTATGAACAACTTGGATTAAGAACGCTGCAAATCCGGAAGTAGGTGGTTTTGGTTTGTGAACTTTGCCTTGGAAGCAGAACATGTTTCGATTCCTGTTGAGTGTGTTCCATTTGTAAATTGAGTCTCCCGCTGCTATGGGTTTAAGAACACTTGTTTAAGAACGAACTTCCAGAACGGATTAAGTTCGTAAACCAAGGTACCACTGTATACCATTTGGTATCTACAATTTTTGAATAGTGGGTGGCAATGATATATTCATTGAAAAAGTGGGAATACATGTATGTGTGTGTGGAGCTTTATAATAGGTGTGTGTCTAATGAGATTGGCTCAGCTGCTCTGCCTGATACATTTTTGTTTGGTTTTGTTCACAGTTGAGAGTCGAGTGCGTCCATTAGTGCTTGTTGTTAAGAAGTGGGCAAGTTTTCGTGGCATAAATGATGCCAGCCGAGGCACTTTAAGCAGCTATAGTCTTGTGTTGATGGTTTTGCACTATTTACAAAGTAAGTATATTTTAAACTTTGGTAGTCTGCCCCCCCCCGACCCCTGACTTACTTACTTACTTGGATTGCTCCCTGCTTACCTTTAGCCACTGTTCTAGAACTTCTAGGAGCATCTCTAGATAAAGTGCTTTTTAACACCTTCACATGGTGCCACATTCTCAGTATATCACCCCAGAATATATATTTTTACATTAAGCATACATATTCCTCTTCTTTCAGAGTTTTGACATTCCTCTGTGGTCTAACTTCATGAAAAAATACTGTAGGATTATTGTTGGGTTTCTTGGGATATTTTAAAATACAGCTAACAGCAGGAAATAAATTGGAAAACCTCCCATCCATCTTAATAATCTTGTCACTAACTCTGTGTTTTAAAATGTAATATAAGTAATAGCTAATGTAAGCAAGTAACTAACGCTGCTGCTATTATTTATTATACATTTCTATAACACTTACATGCAATAGAATGCTGCTCATACTCCTTAAAAAATACCCATTTAGTGGATAGAGATGTGAATTTTCAATAGTGACCATTAATTAATTTTTGGCAATTTGAATATATTTGGTTCTGGGTGCAAGTTCTTCATTTTTCCCACTGCACCATTCTTGTTCTTGTCTTCATTCTTGTATAATGGAAGCCACTTACCTCATCACCAGGAATGGAAAACCCTTTTTAGCATTCCCTTTGGGACAAACTTTTCAGGAGCTGCAGGGTCATTGTTGGGCAGGGCAGGAAGCAAAAGTGGGTGGAGCAAAGGATTTGACAATAGGCTACATTCCAGCCATGGAAAACCTGCCTCTCCATCCAAGCAAGGAAGTGGCATTATTGCAGTCAAAGGACACATTTCATCTAGGCAAAAAATGCTCAAGGACTGTTTGGAGCACAGGCACCAAGCATTATGACATGAGTAAGGGTGTGGCCCAGGGAAAATCTCAAGGGCAGGAGTAGATGGATTTCACCCAGGCAAGTGAACAAGCTTCTAGAAGAGAAACAAAACATTCTGCCCTTGACAGCCTTCTGCATTTCTGTGCCGCGTATAGACTGGGAAGGAATTCACCATTTCCCCCCATGCAGCATAGTAAGCAAGCTGAAGTTGGCATCCCACCAAATTCCTTTTCCGGGGCCACACTCCCACTTTGTGTTTATGCTGAAAGTGCAGGAGGGAAAGCCAGCACAAAAATAAGTGGACTAGTGACAGAGGTATGGATAGCTCTATCCTTCCACCACTTGTCTACGACACTTCTGTGCTTGATGTGCAGGAGGCAAAGACTTTCCAGTCACTCAGCATAGAAACCAAATGGGCCGGTGGCCGCTCTCCGAACCTCTCGTGGAGGAGGCATACAAAGAAGGGGCTCAGGGTGATCTCAGGGTCCGGGTACATTCATATGGAGAGAGGTAGACCTTGAGGTATTGTGGTCCTGAGATGCTTAAGGCTCTATAGGTCAAACCCAGCACTTTGAAATTGGGACTGAAAACTAATTGGCAGCCAGTGCAGTTGGGCCAGGATCAGTGTAATATGCTAAAACCATCTTCCTATTCTGCACCAGCTGAAGTTTCCAAGCCGTCATTAAAATGTTAAACTCTTTCAGATCTTGCTTTTGGTAGGAAGTTCTTTTGCTGTATGAAATGGGAAATGCAGAAGATTAAAAAGTAGAAATCCTCTAAATGTATTAGTACTCAGCCTCTGTTCACCTTGTTATTGTGGAAGCTTCCATTAGAAATTAGGAAGTGGATAGGTAGTTATTTTAGAAGAGGCTGGTATGAGCTCTATTAGCTTTATTTAAGAACAGGATTGGGGAACCTATGGCCCTCCAGATGTTTGCTGGACTAAAACAAATCATTTCTGATGTTTGGCCATAGTGGCTAAGGCAGATGTAACATCTGGAAGACCACAGCTTCTTTATATCCATTCTAGACCACACAGTCTATAATAACTATACAATTGGAATACAGATGTTGGCAAATTGAACTGGTAAGTATGCACTTTCTGAATTACAGCAGTTCTTAAGGAGCTGGATGGGGTGTGCCATAAATTGGGTAAAATGTATTGAATTCTAGGATTAAAAACATAGGGTGGATCTTAAATGCCCTAGAAATAACACTAAACTTCATTATTCATTCATGTTTTCTCACAAAAAAATGAGAAAGCATGAGCACTAATGTATCGTATTGCAAACGATTTTTGGATATAGCAGAATGAGACTTCAGTAGCTATTTTTTTGTCTTCTAGTTATGTGTTTTGATGTTAAGAGACCCAGTTAAGTGTAATAAGATTGCTGCCTCAGTACAATTGTATAGATCATTTTCTTTTGGTGAAGAGTTAATAAAATGCCAGCCCATTTCAGTTACTGAAGGGGAGCAATTGGGACAGAAAGGTCATTCAGCCAAAGTTTGTAAAAGTTAATTCAACTGGAAGAAAACTTTTCCCCCCATCCTCCTTTTGGCATTGCCATATATTGTGAGGCAATATTCTCAGTATTTACATGGTTTTGGGATTTTGTTAGGAATTGCAAAAAGGTTAAATAATTAGGAAGACTCCTTTTTATTTAGTATTTTTTAGTAACAGCGGCTGTTTTTATGGAGATAGACTATGCTTTCTGTAACCTAAAAAATAGGTAGTATTGAAAGAGTCATTGCATTTTCATAGATAAGAATCTACATTTGTTCTTCAGAAGCCTGTGTTCTGTAACAAATTCCCATTGCCTTCATAGTGAAAAATGTCCACATGGCCTTAGATAAAACCCTGTGTAAACACACCAAATAGCAATATATTACTAAGTTTGGCTTAGATGAGTAACTTTCATATTATAGAATGGTTAACCAACTTTCACACAAACTTATGAAAGGTAATTTTGCTTAATTTAAAGGCCTAGCAATTGACATTTGGAGTTAAGCATTTCATTCTAGACCTTCAGTTCACACCACTGGTGTAGCTGGTATGTTGTTTTCTGTGAAGTACGTGAATCACAGCAACTTTAAACTTTTTTTTTATAGCCCTACCTGAACCTATCCTTCCATCCCTCCAAAAAAATTACCCAGTAAGTGCTTCTTATAAATTACTACATAATATGTTTATTAAAAATTGATGATCTACAATATGAATGTTGCTTTTAAATTTGGGTAATGGCAAAATATGCCTATGACCATGCTTGCTAGATTTGTGCAGTGAGCCCTCACTGTATGCCCGTGTTTGTAGAAAGTTCCCCTGCAGTCTGGCTCCCTCCCCAATCCCTTTTGTTTCATACAAGCTAAATTTTTACGGAATAGTTCTGATCAGGTTCTGTTGCTGGGAAGTAAGACCCAGTTATTTCCTTGGGACTTGCTTCCAACTGTGTGCACTTAGGAGTGAACCACATTGCGTTTAATCAGACTTGTGTCCTTTCTGTTCTGCATATAGGGCATGTCTCTGCCATGCCATGATTATCTGGTACTGTTCTGGATTTTAGTTCTCTATAGCCCATTTGCCCCTGGTGGTCTTGTAGTTCACATGCTCCTGAAGCTGGCCGCCTTTCCAGATCATCTGCATGCCTCAAGATCATGCTAAGTTGGCTCACTTTGCAGCTGCATGATTAGAGATTGCTTGCCTCCCTCCTAGATCTTCTTATCATGCCGGGGGCAAATGTGCAGCAGAGTGTTTGCTATCCTGGAAAGCTCAGTTGCCACAAATTTGTGCTGTAAGGGGTAACAAACAAATAGAATCTGCTGTGAAACAGGTGAAAAATGTCCCAACATAATGGCCTAGATCTGACCTAGGCAGTAAATCTATGTCTGAACTATTTCAGACTTCAAGTGGGGGCTCACATGACTGAATTGATGAGATCTAGGCCAGTGTGTCCCAGACTGCTGAACAATGAGATACACTTTCTTCATATTATTACTGCTAACACAGTAACCTGTTAGGAGCATCTAGGGAATTCTTCCAAGGCAGCTCACTCAATCTGCACAGGTAATACATATATTCGGAAGGTATTGCTGTTACATAATGTATCTTTTGCTATGTATTTAGGAAAGCGTGCTCCTTGACCTTCAAGTATAGATTTGAAAGTATAGACTCTTCAGTGCCCAGAGCGCTTGTTGTGTGGCTTTCTGGGACAGAGCAGCTGAGTGAATGGCAGTAATTGAGGCATGACACTTGGGGAATAATTGTCTCACATTCTAGAGGGGTAGTCATATTGGTATGTGGTTGCAAAGGCAACAAAGAGCCTTTGGGCACCTTAAAGAGTAATCCATTGTGGCAGAAACTGTCATGGGCCAGAGCTCACTTTATCAGATGATTTAAGCTGTCTGCCGAGTGATTAGGGGTATGTTTGATTTGTTTCTGTTAAGTGAGGTCAGAAGGTTAAGCAATACAAGTGAGTGCTGTAGGTGTATGTTAGTACTACACAGTGCATAAATGAATACAGAATCTAATGAAATTAATAAGCTAGCTTCCACACGAGCTGCTTAGTGCTGCTGAGGCATTTCTTGCCCATAATTGGAATTATTGGAATTAAAATGGAGGTGCACTTCATATAGTAATACATTAAGTAGTAGTTCCCTTGTCCTTGAGCAGAATCCTTCTACAGTATTTACTCACAAGTAAGTTCCATTCAGCAAAGGTCCTTCCTAATGTCAATTAAAAGTTTTAATTGTAGGGTCAGCTGTTTTGGTTCTACTTATTATAATAACTGCTCAGGATGGCTAACAACAATAACTAAAATCATATTTATTTATTTATCTCCGATATTTACATACCACCTAATGACAAAAGTAGGGACGCGGGTGGCGCTGTGGGTTAAACCACAGAGCCTAGGGCTTGCCGATCAGAAGGTCACCGGTTCAAATCCCCTCGACGGGGTGAGCTCCCGTTGCTCGGTCCCAGCTCCTGCTAACCTAGCAGTTCGAAAGCACGTCAAAGTGCAAGTAGATATTTCCATGCACTGCTCTGGTTCGCCAGAAGCGGCTTTGTCATACTGGCCACATGACCCGGAAGCTGTACGCCGGCTCTCTCAGCCAATAAAGCTGATGACAAAAGTCCTCTGCGTGGTTTGCAAGTAAAAATTAAGAACATAAAATACAACAGGAAACTAAAACCTAACACTGGTCGGCAAGGCTTACTGGGCATGGGCCGGATCACTCCTGCAGAGATTCTCCGTGGGCCAGGCCGGCGCGTTGGCGCAAAAAATTACACCTGCGCAGAAGCGATTTCCGGCATCTGGGCCTACGCAAAAGCAATTTCCGGTGCTGCAGACATGCACAGACGCAATTTCTGGTGCATGCCCAGAAGCAATTTTCAGAGCCATGGAAGAGAGTCCCCGCGCTGTGCTGTGAGTGGGTGGGTTGGTTCGAGGGCGGCTTGTGGGCCGGTTAAACGGCCTCCGTGGGCCACAGGTTGGGGACCCCTGACCTAACACATAATAAAACCATCAATTGAGAATGGCAACAAATACAAAAGGCAGTTTAAAAAAGTTTACAACTGAAAATGTCTCTACCTGGCACTCAAAAAGGTATGTGTTGTTTAAAAACAACAGTAAATGCATGCTTATTATGTGACAAAGAATAGAATGGTTGCCTGAGCAGCCATAGTGAGAGAGATAACAGAATCTCCATGAGCAAGAGTTTCACAGCTGCAGGGCTACCACTGAGAAGGCCCAGCCATATGTAACATCCCCATAACAAATGCCCATTGAGAGTAGCACAAGCAGGGCCTCCTCTTCAGACTGGTTTTTGGTGGCGTGAGAGATCACAGCTGGAGCATTAGCATAGCCTCTTAAGTGCCCCAATGCATGATCCCATTAGTGGGGAATTAATTACTGGCTTCTGTGCCTTTCCCCCGTTTTTTTCTTTTTCTGTTTTTACTGAAATAGCAGTTTTGCTATTTAAAAAAGCCAAGGAGAGGAAATGTAATTAAAGCCTCCCCTTGCAGAAAGTGGAACTGACATTGATGCAATTAAGAGACCAGCCTGACTGAAGCTGCAATTACATTTTATCTCTCTCTCTCCCACACCCACCCACATCAAATACTGCCGGTGGGGGGTGGAGAGAGAAACATGGGAGGACAATAAGACAGCAGGCTAATGCCAGAGTAAGTAAATAAAAGATGGTAATTCTGGAAAGCTGGGCTAATGTGGAAGCAGCTTAAAACCGAGCCCCCTCATAGGTCACAGTAATGACTTCCGGGGCTCAATTTGGCAAGAATAAGAGATGAACAAGGCTGCATATGCCTTAATTTTGTTTTTTAAAGCATGTTGTGGATGCTGCATGAATTGTTCAACAAGAGAGGCTAAGGTTGGATTGAAATTGGTGTTGAAAAGTTTTGTGTTGGCAATGTAATTCCCTATGCTGCAAGATAAACACATCTTTTTAAAAAGTTTGTCATGCATGCATGCCGAAGTGAAGAGGTTTGAACTGAACAGTATTTTAGTTTCAAGGGTGAGATGGTGCAAGCAGGCATCCACTCATGCTGTGGGGCTCTTTCGTCCTTCCTTCTCCCAGCAGCTTCCCACATGTCCCTAAAATCTGGGGGCTGGAAGTGGGTAGAAGAGAAACTAGAAGTTGCTTTGCGCAAGTGGATAATCATTGTCGACCACAAAAATATATTATTTTCTATTGCTGTCCTGCATGTATCTGTGTGGAATCAAACCTTTATGTATAGCTCACCATATTGGGGCCCTACTGCTTATTTAAAATTGTGCTGAGCAAACTGTTCTGTAAAGCATCCACACTCTCTGCATAAGTTTATCAACTCATATTGAGAATCTGCTTTTTAAAATGCTGATCATAAACAGTTAGACATTAACATCAGCAGTTACATGCTCTTTTTTTAAAGGCTAGCAAGGAAAAGTGGAAAACTTTCTGACATATGGTAACATTTTAGAGTAAGCAGATTTATCTGTCTTCCTGCGATCTCATGTCTTAGGTTAGTGTTAATACAGCATTTTACTGTACTCTATAGTTTCATGGCTCATTTATAATGTTGCAATAAATCTGAAATTTTGTTTTACAATTTTTGTAAATGTAATTAATACTACATATTCATGTCACTTGACTTTTTTTAAATTCAGTTTTTTAATGCTTATTTGACTTTCCCATATCAGTTAAGTGTAGCTAGTACCATACACTTGTATGGCTACACTTTACTGTGTAACTTAAAATTCCTATTTTTAAACACTGTTGCCTTCGAGCATAACTTGGCTACATCATTTTCTGTTCAGTTTCCATTGAGATGAATGGGAATTGTGGCCAATGTATTGCTGCAGGTCCTAATCATATGCTTTATTTCTAAAATTGTATATCGCCCTTCAATGGCCAATTGGTGTTCCACGCGCTGCTTACATGATGTTTTGTACATTTGCATTCTGCTGTTCCCTCAATTTAAAAAAGCCTGCTGGATCACACCAATGCCCCATCTAGTCCAACATCCTGTTCTCACAGTGGCCAACCAGGGGCAAGCAAGACCTGATCACAGGAGCGTTCTTCCCTCTTTTGGTTTCCAGCAGCTGGTATTCAGAAACAAACTGCCTCTGACCATGGAGGAAGAGCATAGCCATTGTGCCTTGCAGCCTTGGTTAGCCTTATCTGCCATGATTTTTTCCCCCCAATCTTCTTTAAAACCCCAAGTTGGCGACTGTCACTTCCTTCTATGGAAGCAAGTTCCACAGTTTAACTGCACTGTGTGAAGAAGTACTTTCTTTTATCTGCCTGGAATCTTCCAACATTCAGCTTCAATGCAAATCCGCTAGTCCTAGTGTTTCTTCATGCCATGCATAATTCTATACTCCTCTGTCACGTTGCCTCCTTACTCACCTTTTCTCTAAACTAAAAAAGCTCCAAATGTTGCAAGTTTTTCCTCCGAGGGGAATTGCTCCGTCCCCTTGATAATTTTGGTTGCCCTTTTCTGAATTCTACAGTATTCTTTTTGAGGTGAGGTGACTGGAACTCAAGGCTGCTCAGGCTTGTGTACACGACAGTTTCCCACTGTAGCCCAACAACTGTAGGATGTAAATATATGCTGAGAGATGGTAACTTGTTCAGGACCACCTACTGACCTTCATGGCTGATTGGGACAGGAACTCATTTCTCCTTGGTCTGTGTTTAACATTCTGTTCTCTCCAAAACACTTACTCCTATGTTTAGCAAGCAAAAGGTTTGCACCATTCCTTGTGCTACCCCTTCAGTTTAATAGGCATCTTTTAATTACCTGATAGAGTAGTTCCCTGCATGCTGCAAATCAGCAAAATAGAAGGATATATGCTGAGGTGGCATTCCTTTGTATTACAGATGAGAACATTTATATGCAAGATACAGACAGAGGAGCACTCAAAAGGGTCAGGGAGGGGCATTCCTTGCAGACGTTAGCTTTGTGCTTGGGATGGATGAGAGATTCTTTCTGAGGCTAGGAAGCCGATCCTCCAGTTACCAGAGTTATATTTTTTGGCGTCTGGCTCTTCTTCTAATGGTGATGCAGTCTATTTTCCCCATTGAACATGAAGTTTTGAAAATAAGCTGACAATAATATGCTCAAATCTGGATTTCTTTTTTTAAAATCGCAATTTAAGTTTGAGTTTTTCAAGTCTCTTGGATTGTTCCAAACTGCATGTTAGTTGGAAGTGAGTACTACAGGTTGAATTGGGCTTACTTGGCCTCATTTTTTATTCATGCTTACCTTTAGTAACATAGATTATAGCACCACAATACAGACACATTAAGCATCAGTCTCTCTGTCTCTTCTTGTTTTTACAGGAATCTTTTGATCCTACTATGCAGCTGCACCTTGTGCATCGAGCCCCATGCACCATTCCTCCTTACCTTTCAAAAAACCAGTCAACACTTGGAGACCTGTTGCTGGGCTTCCTGAAATACTATGCTACAGAATTTGAGTGAGTGATCAGCTTGTCACTTAATGAAACCCAATCTTGCCTACTTTGCTCTGGCGGTTCTACTTGGTTCTGTGCTGGTTGCAATTTACAAATGAACTAAAAGGTCTTGTATTTCCATTTGGTGGGGAATGCCCATGTGTAAAAATGCACATAGTGAGAGGTTAAGGCTGGGTGGCTTAATGATTTACATGCAAAGGCAGGTTAAAAATGTACAGCACAAGCTAAGAAAAGTTAATAAACTTGGGCTTAGATCACCAATAATTTGGCAGTCTGCAGTTCAGAGTTTACCAAAATGGAGGCAGGGAGTGTTGTATATACTGTCGTACCTTGGAAGTCGAACGGAATCCATTCTGGAAGTCCATTCAACTTCCAAAACATTCAAAAACCAAATCACAGCTTCTGATTGGCTGTAGGAAGCTCCTGCAGCCAATCAGAAGCCACGGAAGCCCCGTCGGATGTTCAGCTTCTAAAAATAGTTCACAAACCAGAACAGTCACTTCTGGGGTTTGTGATGTTCGGGAGCCAAAATGTTCAGGAACTAAGCCGTTTGAAAACCAAGCTATAATATAAGAGAAAACATGCTAAAGATGAACCACAGGTGGTACCTCACACCTTCCAGGCTTTCTAAAATGTATAAGAATATAGCAAATGTCTGCTGGAGGTGTGGGGAAAACGATGGGAACCTGTTTCATATGTGGTGGACCTGTGAGAATATAAGGAAATTTTGGGATAAAATTCATGATGAGATCCAAAAAATTATAGGTAGGAATATCCCAGAAAGACCAGAGATCTTTCTACTTAGTATCACCTTTCAAAAAGATATTCCCATACAGGCAAAAGAACTCCTTCTATATTCATTAGCAGCGGCTCGTATTGTTATTGCCAAAGGATGGAAAGAAAAAGAAGCTCCAAAAATTATAGATTGGCAAAATAAACTTCAAGAGTTTGCTGAAATGGCACAGTTAACAAACAGTTTGAGAGGAAAGGTTAAAGAAGAATTTCTAAAAAATGGGACAGGTACAAGAAATATGTTAGAAAATATACTGAGAACAAAATTTCTATGATAGCGTTTGAGTAAAAAAGGGAAAAAATCTGTTTGGATTTGCAGAAATCAGTTTCCTTAGGAAATAGGAGTGTCAAACGATATGTAAAAACAGAGATAGCATGGACTGAATATACACTGCGATAAAAAGAGGAGAGTATGCTGATGGAGATAACAGGAAGTCCAAAGATAAAATTTATTTTCTTTTTTTCTTTTTCTTTTTCTCCTTTCCCTTTTTTTCTCTGGGAAAGGAGGATTAGAAATACGATACGAAAAATTGTAACAAACAAACATAAATGTATATGTATGTATATGTATATGTATACAAGCATGAAGAACAATGTTCAGGTTTGGTGACGGGGGAAAAAATGAATAAATATCATTCAAAAAAAAGAAAAGAAAACCAAGGTACGACTGTAAAGGAAAACCTTCTCACATTTGTACCCATGTGCATTTAAGTACTGAGCAAGATCTCCCTATGGGATGGACCTGCTGTTCAGAGATATATATGCCACCATAGGACTATGCAATAGCTGCTTTAGCAGGATGAAATATTGCTGAGCACTGTAACAGAATGGAAGTCAGTTTTACAGTAGAATTGGCAAGGCACTGTCAAAAGTACCATTTGTAAATACAAATTCAAGATTAAGTTTGCTTCACTTATTCCGCACAACCAAATTTGGGTGAATGCTGTTTTTACTGACTTGTACATAATTGTGGGTGTCTTAAGCAAATACCGTACTTCTGTTTTACTGAAAATATTAGCTAAATTAAACATATCCTAGAAATATATTTTGTAGGGGAGTGGGGAAATGATTTGCTTCCTGAAGTCCATCTGACGGCAAACATTCTTAAATGTCCTATTTCATTTATACTGTTAAGGGAAGGTGATAGCTTTTTCAGCTACCAATGAGTAGCAAAGCAGTTACTGTTGTAAATGTCCTGCTTATCTCCAGTGAGAGGGAGTTTAAGATTAAATGATCCCTCTAGATAAAAATTTAAAATTTTGCCACTTAATAGCAAAGTTTAAATTTTATGAAGCAATTGCACTTTTATTAAGAAACATGGAGCATTTCGGAGGATAAATAGGCAGTAATAACTTTTTCATAAATCTTCTCCGTGTTACAATAATGCACGGTCTTAACTGCTCATTACTTCGAATTTTGCATGGTGTAAAATTGTTTAAAATGGGGAACATTTTGAAAACTCCTACTTTTAAGCTGTTTCTTTTTAGTTACATAACAGACTACCAAATTCAGATTTAAGGTCAACCTATGGTTAATCTGTATTTTGATAGATAAAACTAAAATAAGTATGGATTTGCTGTGTCCTCTTGTGGCAAAGCTTAGATTGACCAGCAACTAGTATTAGATATATCAAGTGCATACACAATTCATATACATGGATTTAAATTTTCAAAAGCTTTCAAACTGGTATTCAGATTTGCTTCTCTACATGTAGAATGGTGATTTTATACCACTCCCAGGACCGTTATTGGGGTAAGAGTCTTTCTGCTGCCCTGGTTGTGGTGTTTCTTGCAGTATGTGGTCCTTTCGTCTCTCTTCCTTGCCTTTTATAATGAAGGGGGTTCTCCTAGTGAGTATTTTAGATGTTTTAGAGGGATAAAAGGTAAAGGTAAAGGGACCCCTGACCACTAGGTCCAGTCGTGACCGACTCTGGGGTTGCGGTGCTCCTCTCACGTTATTGGCCGAGGGAGCCAGCGTACAGCTTCTAGGTCATGTGGCCAGCATGACAAAGCCGCTTCTGGCAAACCAGAGAAGCACACGAAAACGCATTTTACCTTCCCGTCGGAGTGGTACCTATTTACTTGCACTTTGACGTGCTTTCGAACTGCTAGGTTGATATATTGGATAACCCTATGACTTCCATTCAGCTTCATAATTTTTGCTTTGCTTCCCTTATAGCTTCAATAGTTCTGGAAATTAACAAAGTAGAGGATATTTTTTTTTAGGTGTCCATAAAACCAGAAGTAATTACATGCCCACTGAGTGAAGAAATTACAAAATATGCTATTCTGCATATGTATATTGGCCTCAATAATTTAATATCAAAAGGCAGTTATTTGGGCTTTTTTGTTGTGCTGAAAAAGCAACTGCTTTTTTCCAGTGATTTTTAGAAGCCAAATGGATTTTGCAAATAAAAAAAAAATGGTTAGCATGGTTCAGAGTGCAGCAGAATGGCATTACTGTTTGCTGTGATCTGCTTAATTCTGTTACATAACTCTTTCCTTTAGCTTATTTATTCTTAAATGTATTGACAAGTTGGGATATAAGCCAAATGATGCTATAACATTTCTCTTTCCACTGACCTACATTTTTTTTCTTTTGGAACATTGCTAATGGGAGTCATTAGCAAAAATGGGGAATCCAAGATCTGAGGTCCAGTTTCTTATCTTCCAAATTTCTACCTGGTCCTATATATGTCTTCCCTGTGACCCTGATAACTTTAGACAAGCACAGCTTTTCCTGATTTCTGCCACCTGCATGGGCCACAACAGCCACAGTGGCATTCCTAGGTTATTTTCCATTCTTATGAGCTGCTTCAAAGTGATGTGCTTACTAAATAAATGAGGATCGTTACACAACAACTTTTTTTAAAAAACCAAATTGTAAAAGTTTATTACAATTGTTTCCCCTTTGCTAGTTGGAGCAGTCAAATGATTTCAGTTCGTGAAGCCAAGGCCATTCCAAGACCTGATGGTATTGAATGGAGAAACAAGTTCATTTGTGTAGAAGGTAAATTCTGAAGCTTTTTTTGTAACTTAACTGTTATACATATATAATATGTTGGAGTGAAGAGTGTTTTGCTGCAAGCTGAGAACATTTAAGTAGCACTGGGGCTTTTTAAATACAATGCCAATTTTTGGTTTGTTGCAAAGCATCCATTGCTATTTTGTCCAAGCAGGCTAATGAATGTTTTCTGCAAGTGGGGATTGGAAATTGCATATTGATGTTCAGAGGATGGGTGCATGGAAGCCCAAAGCTTGTTTTCATAAGTCAAAACTAGGGGTAGCCAATGTGGTGTTCTCCAAATGTTGTTGGGCTACAACTCAACTAGTGGAAGCTGATGGAAGTTGTAGTCCACAGCATATGGTGGCCACCATCTTGGCCACCCATGCTCTAAACTATAATTAGGCATTAAGTATGAACAGTCCCACTGCATAAAGATACAATTTTTAGCTTGTCAGTATGTCATTGTTCTTATTCAATTAACGCTTGTACCATTCTTACAAAGCCTCTCACTACTATTGTTGTTTTTACAAAGAGAGAATAAAAATAGAGACTGATTTATCCACAGAATCATTCCCTGCTGCATATTCAGTATTGTGACCCATGAGAAATATATTTCACCATAATTTAAGTACTCTATGAGTATTTCATACTTTTCATCTTGGAACAACCGTTACTCAATCCTCCGAAAGATAGCTTCCTTACCCATAGACCTCCTCAGATACTATGGGGTAAATGGGGCCCTTGAGTAGTTCTCCTACCCCGTGACACCTTGGCTGCAGAAAATATAGTAAATGTAAAATCACCATCCTATACAGTGGTACCTCTACTTACGAATTTAATGCGTTCCGAACACACATTTGTAAGTCGAAAAAATTTGTAAGTCGAATCCCATAGGAATGCATTGGGAGAAAAAATTCGTAAGTCGAAGCAACCCTATCTAAAAATTCGTAAGTAGAAAAAATCCTATCTAAACCGCATCCAAGATGGCGGACGGAGCTCCATTTGTAAGTAGAAAAATTTGTAAGTAGAGTTATTTGTAAGTAGAGGTACCACTGTACTTTCAAATAACTTTGTTGATTCCAGTGTAATTTTTCCTAAGTGGATAGTATTATGGCTGCTGCTTTAGAATAATAATAATAAAAACACACACCAAACAAACCCTAGTGAAAGCTACATCATTGGTAATGCTCTTTTTTAACCTTTCCAGAACCTTTTGATCGAACAAACACAGCTAGAGCGGTACATGAAAAACAGAAGTTTGACATTATCCTAGACGAATTTCGCAAGGTAAGAAAATGCACAACAGTCCAATAAAGCTTTACTAATAAAAGTGATTACATATTGAAGAAAATGCCCCCCCCCCAAAAAAAACACCTTGCGATCCAAGGCATATTTGTGCTTCTCTGATTTTTCTAAGCAATTAATCCTTGGCTTTCCTCCCCCCTCCATGGCTGAAATCCATAGAACGGTGCAACTATTTTTGTGCGCCCAAAGGGATTTTGGCCTTATGTTTTTCAAACAGCAACTTCCAAAGGCAAATGACTTTGAAATTGAGAGGACTTTCAAAGCAGGCAAATGTATGGCAAAAACATGGCAAATGGACCTGCTGTTCAAAGGAGGAAAATGCATCTCCTTAGGATTCTTGCCATACGACCTTTTTGTAGCCGGATCGCTGTAACTCGCATGCTATGACCTCGGTGATCAGATTACTGTCTTCAATGTGTTTCATACTTTGAAGCTAGTTTGACTTCTAAAATGAATTATCTGGGAACTTACATAGCTAATTCAAGCTATAATACATGTAAATCATGTTTTGAAACTGCTTGCAGGAGCAGGAAGCGGGCTCTGGCCAATGGAGGTGGGAGGGTCAGCCAGCCTGTCAGTCATCCAACATGACAACTTCTGGTTACTTGGGTCATGTGAAATAATAATAATAATAATAATAATAATAATAATAATAATAATAATTTATATGCCGTCTATCAGATGAGCTTGCCCCAGCCACTCTGGGCGGCTTCTAGCAAATTAATCATCAAACACAGTAAAACACGACACATTTAAAAACTTCCCTATACAGGGCTGCCTTCAGGTGTCTTCTAAAAGTCATAGTTGTTTATTTCCTTGACATCTGATGGGAGGGCGTTCCACAGAGCGGGCGCGACTACTGAGAAGGCCCTCTGCCTGGTTCCCTGTAACCTCGCTTCTCGCAATGAGGGAGCAGCCAGAAGGCCCTTGGAGCTGGATCTCAGTGTCCGGACTGAACGAGCAGTTCCATTTGCAAACTTTTGCAGCACAGCCAATCGCACCAGGGCTTGCTGTCACCACTAGTCAGCTGATCAGCACTGACAGCAAGTCTTGCTTGCCATGAAACCGTCAGAGTGCCCACTAAGACAGCTGTGTCTCTTCCCGCCCCACACTTGATGTCCATATGCTGTCCAGTGTGGGGTAGGTGGATGTGGTTTGAGGAAATGACCCTGCAACGATACGCTTTTCAAGAGAGTCGGAAATTCTTATGGCACACCCAACCCTTTGCACACTGTGCACCGTACTTACTTTGTGAATATTACTAATTTTGTTTTCTTTCTTTAGTATGTTCATTCTTGCATTTTGTTCTGTTTCATAGTCATGGCAGAGATTGAGAGACAGGCGGGACTTGAACTGTGTACTCCCTTTAAGAGCAACTCTACAGAAAAGATAATTGGCTTCCTTCTCCTTAAGTGGACCATTCTGAAATACACAAAAGACATTACTGAAACCCCAGGATGCAATTTTTTCCTCCCTTCCCACTGATCTTATTTTTAAAGAGGAGATTTTTTCTTTCAAAATTTTGTTAAGGAAACTTTTGTAAGAATTAAATACAACCTTCATGAAATGCATTAACAATTTGAAGACTGGCTTTCCCAGACATATTGAATCAGTGACCAATAAAGAGACTGCTGTAATACTAATTTTGCAAATCTGTTGGGAGTTTGATTTATTGTTAACTTACGTTGTAGTGGTTTGACTCAGCCACATGGACTATTGAAATGTAAAGATGAAATGTATTGCAGTCAGGCCATAACTTTAAAGTATAGCATACTGTGCACATTTCCTTACGAGAGAGAGTAGCTCCTGCTTTACAGCTGCAAAATGCAATATGCACTTTGGCTCTCCTTGGCTCTTTTCAGCTTTTAATAATCTTGTAATAAGAACAGCAACTTGTAAAGAAAAATAACTACTAAACCCTAAATGATGCTACTGATCTGGTCTAATTCTCAATGAGCTTGCAAATGTATTTGATTTGTGCTACTTTAGATTGTGTAAGACTGAATACTCCTCCATTAGAACAGAATTCCCTTCCACATTGAAAACCAGGTGCTGGGTGGGAGGAGGCCAGGTTAAAACCTTTCCTGACTTGCAGCTTCCTGTGTGGAAGGAAATGGAAGAGCCTGTTCAAGTTGTGAGCCCCCCACCTGCAGTCTGAAGTGGCACAACTCATGCAGCAGGTTTGCCACCTCTGCGAGAATTTCTGGGGATTGTATTCTTTACTGGAATTTTAAAGCAGCAGAATAACTTCAAGGCAGTTGAATCATCTGTTAGGCTTGCATAATGTGTGGCATGCTGAGCTGAATGCAGCCTGCCATCCATGTAGGGCAGCCCCTTGGGTTTGAAAAGCATTTTGTGTGTTTCCGGCCACCCTGGGGCTGCAAGATGTTGTCAGGCAGTTTGCCTGCCGTTAGGAATGACCAGTGGGCTCTGTGTTCCTACTTGATGTACAGGCACTGCAGGTAAGATTTTTATGGCAGACTGCTCTATGTTGCTTGATGCTCACCGCAGACTGAGGGTGGCGTTGAACATTACCGTGAAGCAGAGGGAAAGGAAACGCAAGGGAGAATTGTGCTTCCTCTTAACTGCACTTCCATTGTGATATATGGATCCTACAAAGATGGTACTGTGGCTTGTACAAACCCCTCCCCTGTTTCCTGCGCCACAACAGCAGTGTAAGGAAGCATACTTTCTTTCCACTTCCTCATACACCCATCCCACTGCTCTGTTGTAAATTGTGGAGCCGCCATGAGTTGAGCCCTCTCCTACCATTTTCTTTCCATATATATAAAGTAGTGACAACTGCAGAAAAATAGCTGCTATGATAAGCCAAGTTGTTGTTGTTTTAATTTGTTTCTATTTTTGTGTAAATATTTGTATGTTGGTCAGCTGCTATATAAATCAGGATTTAAGAAAACTTAAATTTTAACTCTCCCCCCCCCCCGAAGTATGGGACTTCTTTTAGATCTGCTGTTGCACAATTTGTGCCTCTTATATTTATTGCAGACCAATTCATATGTTAACAAATGTTTACTTTTCACTGATGTCAAACTTCCTTTCCCCCCTAAGTTGAATATTTTTATTGTGTCAAGTGGAATAAAGTTTCTGTATTGAAAATAAAGCTATCTTTTGTATATTTCACCTTTTTTCTTTCAATCCGCTTCTCGGCTCTTATTGTGTAGCCTGGTAGTATTGTGAAGAGTGCTTTATCAATCTCAGCGATGTTAAGAAATTTGGGTTTACACTTTTTAGTCTTGCACACTAGACTTACAGGGCTACCCTTAATATGATGGGCTAGAAGTGTGTTCTGGGACACAGTTTACATGTTGCTGCTACTGTTACACACACTCACAAACACCAGTTCCTTGGTGGCTGGGCTCCATGTTGCATTAATAGTGGGTTGCATGTGCCAATGGTGTGAATCACTCAGATCACCCCTCCCTCTCTCTCTGCCTCAGTGGGAGCCCTGCTTGAGTACTCATCAGGAGGAGGTGTTAGGTTGATAGACACAAGACAGAGGATTTTCAGCAATGATCCTAAGATAATGCACCTTTTAAAATGTGTCATTGGATTGCTTTTTTGCTTTTATATCGTGTTTTTATTTTGTAACTGCCCTGAGACCTTTGGGTATAGCGCGGTATAATTATAATTATAATTATAATTATAATTATAATTATACATTATTTGTACATCACCCTGGGAGGAGCTGATTATTACTTGTTTTTTTACAGCAGCTTATAAATCTACAGACTAACCAAAGTTGATAGCAAAAAGAAACCAGTTCTGCTGCCATGTGGTAAGCTCATATTTTCCCAGGCCTGATGGGAGACATTGGGGTTGATTTTGGGTCCTCCTGCATGCAAGGCCAAATGTTCTACTGCTAAGCTGAGGTCCTTCCGCCTCAGAACTGAGATGACTAAATGGGAAGGGTAAAGAGCGAATGAGCAAGCATGGATAGTGATGGACCTCATTCCGTTACTTGATTCCATGTGTGGACAGTAACATTTCACGAGAATCCTGTGCCCCTGTACTTTTATGTGTTTATGAGAGCGTGTGCTGCATATAGACAAGAGAGCACATGCGAAAAGTTCTTACATAACGCAAACTATAAATGGCAATTCATAGCTCACTGGGTGACCTTGAGCCCGTCAACGACTCTCAGCCTAACCTCCCTCACAGGCTTCTTGTGAGGATACAACAGGAAGGGAAAGATCATCTTGAACTCCTCAGAGAGAAAACATGTCTTGATCCAGAAGATAGAATGTGATAGTAGCCTCCTGAACTGACTGGATGCTGCAGGGCAAGACATCTATCTGCATTCAGAGCCACAGGTGGTTAGGCCTACCTGAACTCTGACCTGGGAAGCCATAGATAGATCAAGGTCACTAATTTGCAGGCCAGCCACACATTTGCTGGTCCTGGAAACAAGGTGGTGTTAGGACCCAGTGGCCAGTCCAAGGTGGCAGCAGCGGTTTGATGTTTCAACTTTCCGTCGTTCTATTTAAAGACTTTCCTGAGTCAGGAGAGCCGAGCTGCTGTGGATGACAGTTTGCTTCGGGCAACCCTGGAGAGTTTTGAGTAGAGTGGAATAAACACAGCTAAGGGAAGTGACCTGGGGGACAAAATGGAGACCGACTGCAACTATGAGTCTGACGGATCACCTGACGTCTCCATGGAAGATGAAGAGGAGGATGAATATGAGCCAAACAGGTACGATACCTTTCAAAAATGAGACTGCAGCCTACTTACAGGCTGTCAATAAGTTCTGAACAACTGAAACGGGGAGAAGTGCCTTTGTGCAAATGCAGTGCGGCATCAAAAAGGAGATGAAAGTTTTGAGGATGAGGGGGAGCTTTCTGATGATTCTGAATGCAGCTGGTTGTGATTCTGAAAGTGCCTGGCCTGTGTACAAAAGGCATTTTCTATTTAAAGATCCTGCGTTGTGCCAGTTGGATTGGCATCTCCTCCTGCTCCTTCCGAGCTGGCTCGTCACTGCATATCAATCTCCATTACTCTTCAGGGTGTGTGTGTCGAGTCCTTTTAATTTGTTCTTTTTAAAACGCTATAACCCACAGTGCAATGAGAGGTGGGGGAGAACTTTAATTCAAGAATCGATTGCTTGTGGTTGTGTGTGTGTGTGTGGAAATGAGTGGTGGTTGTGACTCAGTTTGAGTTTGGAGGCTACAGGCTGTTGGGTTTTCATGTACTTTAGGCATGGCTTGTTGCTTGGTTTGATAGCACAGGGCTCCTAAAAATGGGATGATTTCAGCTCTACACCCAATAGATGAATGGAAAGGGCACTCCAAAAGCAGTACCAGGTGTACATATATAGTTAAAGAAGATTCCTAGCCAAAAAAAATTACCATGACAGTTCCCAGTTCCTGGTTCAGGACTTTGTAGCAATAAGCCCATTTTGACTGCAAAACAAAAAACTCACACTGAAACCAGGGAGGTCTGACCTGCTGGGGGTGAAGGCTTGGTAGTATAGGGAGCCTTGTCTTGCTGCTTTGGCTCAAGATCTGATGTCGCTTGGTCATTGAATTGTCCTTTGCTCCTCTCCCTGGAGCCTTCCCCCTTGGAGACAGAGCCCTAGCCAGCATGCTGGCTGGGGGGAGGGGCTAGTAGATCACTGCCTTACCTGCACAACTGGTTTGCCCTACCTAGATTTAATAATAATAAAAATAATAGAAGATGATGATGATGACAAAAAGGGAAACTCCTAGCGGCAAAAAGTGGTTCCCCTCAAAGTTGTCATGCCACAGATTTGTTTGTTTATTTTATAAAATAATTGTAAAAACCCTCCAAGTGGTTTACAAAAAGACAAAACAATAAAATGGAGGAAAAATTCACAACCGTACTTTAAAACATACAAAATACCAAAACAGATTAAAATCACCTCAACTTTCTATGCATCTGGGAATCTTTTTAGCAGGCACCAACTGAAGGCCCCTGCTTGATCTGAATAGGTAGGGGGTTCCAAAGGGCAGGTGCTGCCACACTAAACAATCGAGTTCTTATAAAGGCAGAACAGGTATTATGCGGCGCCAATTTGGCCCACCTTCCCTCCTGAATAACATAAAGAGGAGTCTTGCTGGACCAGACCGAAGCCAAATCTTGTCCACCATTCTGTTTCCCATAACAGCTAACAGCCTATAAGAATCCCACAATCAGGGTCTGGGTATCATAACTCTGTCCTCCTCATGCTCCTCAGTGACTGTTCAGAGACATATTGCCGCTACTGGAGGTAGCATATAGGCATGGCGAATAACTATGGATAACCTTATCCTCTCGTTTTGTCTAATCCTCTTTAAAAACTGTCCACACTGGAGGCCACCACTATGTTTTGTGGTAGCAAATACCGTAGCTCATTTACGGCACTGTGCAAAGAATTGCCTGAGGATGAATTTGCAGCTCAGTTTTTATCTCCCGAAATTCCCCTGGGGCAAGGTAGATTTCATACTGGGGGTGCTTTCAGATGGACGTTTTATTGTGAATGGATCCTCTTGTAGCAAGTCCCCACATGATATCATTGGCATCGAAATGCCAGGCCATATTCCCCCAGCCATTAAATCTTCATTTACCCTTTCTGTAGGAAACCCATTAAGTTAAGGCTGGATACTTCTTTCGTTTTCTTTGATGGGGTCCCTATTTCTTCATGCTAGCCATTTAAATGGTAACAGTCCTTTGCGAGATGGTTTGCATTTCTAATTAAAGGGTATAAACTGCATTTCATCTGGGCCAAAGATAATTTGTTGACACGCAAAGCCTTTTGGGGTTGAATGGAGCTTACTCCCAGGCAGCTACGCATACAGTTGCAACCATCCTGATACTTATATGCATGATGCTTATATGTCCTGATGCTCTTTGGTGTGTGTGTACACAACTCTAATACAGTGGTACCTCAGGTTACAAACAGTTCGGGTTACAGACTCTGCTAACCCGGAAGTAGTACCTTGGGTTAAGAACTTTACCTCAGGATGAGAACTTTACCTCAGGATGAGAACAGAAATTGTGTGCCGGTGGCACGGCGGCAGTGGGAGGCCCCATTAGCTAAAGTGATACCTCAGGTTAAGAACGGTTTCAGGTTAAGAACAGACCTCCGGAACGAATTAAGTTCATAACCAGAGGTACCACTGTACAGTAATGGATCAATACAACTGCCTGCATTTGCAGACTTCCCTTAGCAGTGTGGTTATGGGAGCTGTCATGATCGGCTCCTGCGCCTCAGCATGTACCACTACGCCACTGATTAATATAGCAAGGATAAATGGCTTTGCATTACTTACACGTAGTTGAATTAGCCAAATGGATTCTCTGTGTGTGTTGCTTCTGAAGAAGAATGGGAATGTGATTAATGGAAATGACTAACGTGACTTGATAAATGTGTTGCCTGTCTCTGGGAACTCGCCCAAATGATCTCTTATGCTGTGCCCTGAAGTGAGGGTGGCTGTAGCGTTAGTGGTTTTTAAAAATGTAGCTGCAAATTCATCTTCAGCATGAGAGCAAGCTGGATTAGGGATGTGGGAGCAGAAAAGTGAAGTTGTCTTGCCCTTCCACTCTCAAGCACTCAAAGTGTACTTATGACCCAGTTGCGCCAGCTGCTGTGCTGAGGGCAGAACAACATTTTATGGAAAGCAGCTGCCAAGATCAGCGCTTCTAAAGCAATGATGTCAAAACACAAGTAAAAGGGTTTTTTTAATGCAGATTGCATAGTGGGGAAGAGAGGAGGAAATTACACTATATCCCCCACTAAAAGAGACCACAGGCACTCAAAACCACTGAAATTAAGAGCCCAAACCACTGAAGGTTTTTGCCTGGTGTCTAAAAAAAGACAGAGATGGTGCCAGGTAAAAATAAAGGTAAAGGTAAAGGACCCCTGGACGGTTAAGTCCAGTCAAAGGCGAGTATGGAGTTGTGGCGCTCATCTCACTTTCAGGCCGAGGGAGTCGACGTTTGTCCACAGACAGCTTTCCGGGTCATGTGGCCAGCATGACTAAACTGCTTCTGGCACAACGGAACACAACAACAGAAACCAGAGCGCACAGAAATGCTGTTTACCTTCCCACCTCAGCGGTACCTATTTATCTACCGTGTTTCCCACATTTTAAGACACCGTCTTATTGCTTTTTTCTCTCAAAAAACCACGGGGTGGCTTATTTTTGGTGGCATGTCTTATTTTTTTACGGTATTACGGTTTTTACAGCACCTTCAGGTCTTCTTGGCCGGGCCAGGCTGCTGGCTCGGGGCACTGCGCGCCATGCTGCTGGGCTGTCTGAGCGCTGCTGGGCGCTTTGAGCAGCTGGGCGCTCCGCGCGCTCCAGCAACCATTTCTGGGCGGCGGGGCGGCGGTGGCCGGGTGGAGGCGAGGCCGCTGGCTCTGGCGCTCAGCTCTGGGGCTGCTGGGCGCTCCGCGCGCTCCAGCAGCCGTTTCCGGGCGGCGGGATGGCGGCGGCCGGGTGGAGGCGAGGCCGCTGGCTCTGGCGCTCAGCTCCGGGTTGCTGGGCGCTCTGCACGGTCCAGCAGCCGTTTCCGGGGGGCGGGGCGGCGGCAGCCGGGTGCAGGCGAGGCCGCTGGCTCCGGCGCTGCTGGGCGCTCCGCGCGCTCCAGCAGCCGGTTCCGGGCGGCGGGGCGGCGGCAGCCGGGTGCAGGCGAGGCCGCTGGCTCCGGCGCTGCTGGGCGCTCCGTGCGCTCCAGCAGCCGGTTCCGGGCGGCGGAACAGCAGGTCTTCTCCGGGCGGCGGAACAGCAGGTCTCCTCCGGGCGGCGGAACAGCAGGTGCGGGTGGAGGACGCTGAAGGCGACGCGGCTATTGGTGGCTCGTGCGCTCCGCGGGGGGAAGGGAGCGCACGCCGCCTGGCCAGCCGCGTCTTGTTACTGGCGGGTTGGTAGGCCTCCTCGGCCGGTCCAAGCAGAGACCCGACTGCTGGCTCGGCGCTCTGCCTGGCACTGCTGCGCGCTGCGAGCGCTCGGTGCTGCAGCAGCCGCCGGGAGGCTTTAGAGTAAATGCCCTGAGCAGCATGAATTAATGCTACTGGCAATCAAGCAAGGGAGGGGAACTTTTTTTGGCTTGACAGACCCGATCGTTCTTCCCACCCCACACAGTTTGCAAAGCAACAGAGGCCCGGCCGCTGGCTCAGCACTCCGCCCGCACTGCTGCAGGCATGGAGATACACTATGTCTTATTTTCGGGGTATGTCTTATCTTTCGCAAATGCTTAAAATTGCTGCCCTGGCTTACTTTATGACTACGTATTAAAAAGGGGGAAACACGGTATTTGCACTGGCATGCTTTCGAACTGCTAAGTTGGGGACAGCATCCCACAAGCATCCCACAAGCAGGGAGCCACCACAGAAAGGGCCCATTCTCTTGTTATCACACTCTGGGTCTCTAGTGGAGGGGCCACATGGAAAAGGGCCTTAGATGACAATTGCAGGGTCCAGTTTGGTTCACGTGGGGAGAGGTGATCTTTGAGGTATTGAGGCCCTGAGCTGCATGAGGCTTTATACAGTGGTACCTCTACTTACGAATAACTCTACTTACGAATGGAGCTCCGTCCGCCATCTTGGATGCGGTTTAGATAGGATTTTTTCTACTTACAAATTTTTAGATAGGGTTGCTTCGACTTACAAATTTTTTTCTCCCAATGCATTCCTATGGGATTCGGCTTGCATTTTTTTCCGACTTACGAATGTGCGTTCGGAACACATTAAATTCGTAAGTAGAGGTACCACTGTATGTCATAAACAGCACTTTGAATTCAGCCTGGGCACCAAATTGGTAACCAGTGCAGTCATGCCAGAATTGGTGTTATATGTTCGGGTTATCCTTCCCCAGTCAATAATCTGGCCACTGAATTCTGCACCAGTTGCAGCTTCCAAACCATCTTCAAAGGCAGCCCCACATACAACATATTGCAGTAATCCAACCAGAGGTTACCAGAGCATAGACTGCAGATGCTAGGCTATCCCTATCCAGATAGGGGCACAGCTGGGGCACCAGGCAAAGCTGATGGAGAAGACACTCAGTGTCACCAAGGCTATATGAGTCTTAAGCTACAGGAATGGATCTAGAAGTACCACCAGGCTAGGTGCCCCCTCCAATAGAATCCACAGGAGACTTTGGCTGTCACATAATGCTGCCAATCTGTAGCAAAAAGCATCCAGAAAGTCAAGGTCAAGTCAAGGTTAGGTGCAAGAGGTCAGATCCAGGGTGAAATGTAATCTGGGTGCAACTGAGGAGATGTGCTAGAAATTCACTTCCCAAGATGTAGTGCTGGCTGCCAGCATGGATGGCTTTAAAAAGAAATTCATGGAGGATAAGGCTACACGTGGCTACTTACCACAACGGCTTTGCTCTGCTTTCACGGTAGGAGGCAGTAAGACTGCAGTTGCTGGGAATTGGGGAGAGCACTGTTGCTTTCAGATCCTTCTTGCAAGCTTCCCATAGGGATCTGACTGGTCACTGTGAGAACAGGATGCTGGACTAGATGGGCCATTGGCCTGATCCATCAGGCTCTTCTTATGTTCTGATGCTAAGTGGATTTGGCACACTTGAACAACAAATCACCTCCCCAAATAAATCTAACTTTCTTGCACTAAGGAAAGAGAGAGGAAAATGCACTGGAAAGCATGGCATAACAGTTGTGTTATAACCTCCCTGCCAGCAGATCATCATGAATTCTCAATAAACCTTGGATGCCGTATAACCTTCCTACAAACTTGATGCAAACAAATCAGGACGAATACTTAACAAACAAGTGACCCTAAAGTTCTCTGGTTTCCATACAGTATGTAGCTCAGCCACTGGCTTGGATGCAGTTCTGATTTTGAAGGAAATTGCTCAACTGAATTGGTGGGACTTGACTGTCTGCCAGAGCCAAAGCTGACCGGCCTCATATCATCCTACGCTGGGAGGTTTGCTTCATTCAAAATAAAACACAGAAGACGTGTCAGTGAGGCATGAGACACTGATTGATTGCAGCAGGTCTGGGCAATCTGTTCGGCAGTGAGCACTGCATTAAAAAGTGTGAAGATTTGCTGCTATTGCTGTACCTGGTCAATATTTCTTCTAGTTAAAAGCAATAACTCTTATCCTAGTACATATTGCAGGGATAGGAGAGAGGCAGTGGACAAGGAGCCAGGAGACTTCTGTGTATAATGCAGCAGAAATACTGTTCCTGTCAACATATTTGTTTAGGAATTCTCTCTCACCTTTCTTTCTCCGCTGTTTAAATTTAAGAGTCTAAAACAGATCCAAAACAATGGTTTGTCTCTATTCAAGCAACAAGAACCTGGTTTCTAGTTGGGTTAACATTTTCCCATAGCTTTCATGTTTTAACTGAAACACCTTAGATTAATGTAGGTAGGTATCCAACTCTGAAAGGCAAGTATTCTGGCCATGTGGCCTACTTTACAGAGGACACTTCTCTCTTTGAAGGAGTCCTCTGTCTGAAGGGTTGTCCAGTTTAAAGATGAGGAACCACAAAAAGGGAGAGCAGGGACTTTGAAGTTGCCCATTAACTTTTAGTGCCTTGATATCAGAGTGAGCAGGCACATAGACATAATAATAATAATAATAATAATAATAATAATAATATAATGTATTATTTATACCCTGCCCACCTGGCTGGGTTTCCCCAGCCACTCTGGGCGGATTCCAACCGAATATTAAAAACAGTACAGCATCAAACATTAAAAATTCCCTAAACAGGGCCGCCTTCAGTTGTCTTCTAAAAGTAAAATAGTTGCTTATTGCCTTGACATCTGCCTTGACACTATGGTGAGAGGTACTATATTTCTATTGAAAAACACATCTTTGCACCCTTCTGATTTGAAATCTGCCACCGAGTGTCTAACATTCCAAAATATTTAAAAGGTTCTGTTAGTGCATCTCCAAGGGTTTTGGATGAAATGGGCTATTCCTTCCAGTCTGATGTTCAAACTGGCTTCAACACAGAAACATATATACATACATGATTTTATTAGTAAGCTGCTTTTTTCAAAGTTCAAACCATGCTCAAGGTGGCTTACAACATGAAAAACACACGTAACTACAACATAACAAAAGTAGTCATAAGCAATAAATAAAACATTAAAAAATACAAAGCCATACTAAACAATTGGTTAGTGGACTACAGGGTACAGCAAGGTTCTGGCTGGTCTGCCATGGTGTTAAATATGTTGTTGTTGTTGTTTAGTCGTTTAGTCGTGTCCGACTCTTCGTGACCCCATGGACCATAGCACGCCAGGCACTCCTGTCTTGCACTGCCTCCCGCAGTTTGGTCAAACTCATGTTCGTAGCTTCGAGAACACTGTCCAACCATCTTGTCCTCTGTCGTCCCCTTCTCCTAGTGCCCTCAATCTTTCCCAACATCAGGGTCTTTTCCAAGGATTCTTCTCTTCTCATGAGTGTTAAATATATATCTATATAAAACTGCTGAGCGAGGTATCAAGAGACATGGGTTGCAGAGTCATCAGTATGCCGATAACAAACGCTTTTGCTCATTTTCATCTGATGCTGGGGGAGGCAGTAGAAAGCCTGTTTGATAGCTGTGAAGGTCTGTAGGTAGAAGAAGCTGTAATATAATCCTGGCAAAGCAGGAGTATGTTGGTAGAGGGAACATCTCATTCAGGTTTGGGTTTACAGTCTGCCTTTGAAAGGGTTGCCCTCCTCCTGAAAGGCCAAGTACATTGTGACCAGTGGTGTAGGAAGGGGTGGGTGGTGGGTGCGGACCGCCCTGGGTGTCATCACCGAGGGGGGGTGACAAAATGGCAAAAAAACATGTATGTTAAAAATGCGGCTGGGCACAAACAGGTCCGCCCACAGTGGACTCCTTCATCAGAGCCTGGCTCCACACCAGAAGGTGCTGTGCCTTGGCTGTAGCGCTTGTGCCTGGCGCAGTTCTGCCCTGCGCCAGGGGAGAAGAGCAGGCGAGGGGATGGCAGTGCTGCTGCCCACGTTCCACACCTCACGCCAGGCACCAGCAGCTCTTCTGACCTAGCGGTAGAGAGAGCAGCCCTCCTCAGCCGTGGCGAGGCGCACCCAGCCACAGGAGCTCTATTGCCGGGTCAGGTGGCAGAGAGCAGAATGGTCAGTGGCAATGCTACTGCCCACCCTCCTTGGCGTTGGCACCTCGCGCCCAGCTGAAGTAGCTCCGTTGCCGTGTCATGTCTGATCCAGTATCGGAGAGCAGGGGGAGAGTGAACAGCAGGGGGAGAGTGAACAGCAGGGGGAGAGTGAACAGCAACTGTGGTGCGTGGGAGGGCACCCGGCACACTTCACCCTTCTCGGGGACACGCCCCATGTGCCCGCTCTGGGCAGCACGGGCATAAGCGCCGTCGCTGTCCATGACCCAACAACCCTATTGGATGTGCAAGGGGTGCCTTTTTCAACTTTGCTAATAACCCTCAGGGTCCCTTCCAACTCTATACAGTTCTATGAAAATCAGTCCTTACACCAACCATTCAGGCCCTAGTGAGTCTCAGATTGGACTACTATAACATGCTCTATTTTGGGCTGCTCTTCAAAGGTGCTCCAAAATTTCAACTACTACACTGGCTGCCAGTGTCAGTTTCTTTCCCTATGTTCTTCCCCACATTCTCTGATAATTATCTGAGGCCCTAGTCCGAATCCCTTGATCTTACAAGACACAGCTGATGGAAATCTGACCAGGGCATTCTCTTGTGGAGTGTATTGACAAACGAGGTGCATGAGCCTCTGTCACTTTATGGCTTCAGGCAGCATCTATTCCAAAGGGCCTGCTGGATCAGGCCAATGGCCCATCTAGTCCAGCATCCTCTTCTTACACCTGAATGCCTGTGGGAAACCCTGATTGACAGCTGATTGTCTGATGCTTGGCTTTGCTGGAATTGTTGTTGTGGTTTTGTGGTTTTTATTTTTTTATTATGAGGGTTTAATTAGAGGATTTAAAAATAACACATTGCTGTTGCATTATAACTTGTTAGCTGCCTTGCATTCCTTAGAAAGTAGGCAGGGTGTAGGTTTTTTATTATTGAATAAATAAAAATTCTTTTTCATGAGATCACACTTAACAGTCAGTGCTATAACGTGCTGTAATAGAAAATAATAATAATAAACTTGTAATTGATATATTTTAATCTTCTGCGATTGTGTTTTAAATAATAATAAGGTTATAGTTTCTTAAAATCTGTTGTTTTTTTTAGCAGTTTAAAAAGCCTTAACCAGCATGAAGAGGTAAAATCAGATGCCATGGATGCTATTCATAGTGAAGATAGTGCACAGACCTGGGAGACAAGTTCAAGTAGATGTTCCACATCCCAAGCCTCAGAAACTAGTGCTACATCTGGTGTTTATAGTATGGAAAACTCCTACGTGGAAGGTCCTCCAGGGAAATCTATATCCTTGATGGATGGAGGAAAGATGGTACAGAAAAGAACAAGGAACTCGCCATATCAGGTGCCCCTGTTTCCAAATGAGAAAATGGGCCCACACAATGAAAAATGTGGCTTTTCTGGAAGGCCAACAGAAGCAAAAGCTTTGGAAAGAGAATTAGATCCTGCTGATCCACAGCCATGGACCCTTCAAGTGCAACCTTCAAAGATAAAAAACTATTTGGTACAAATTACACAGGAAGTGGTGGATCCACTGCCAGAAGAAAAAGAAAATGTTTTCATGAAAAAGGCAGAGCTGCCCCTCGAAGGAACGGTAAGAGCTAAGATTCAGCTACTCACTGCAGCATTGGAAGAAAGAAATAAAAAGATTTTCCGGCGAGTGAACAATATAGATTTGCCTCCGCCTACGGTTGTTGTAATCAGGAAGCCAAGAGAACCACCCAAAAAATTCACCAGGCAAGCCATGTTCCAGGCATCTTTAAAGCATCTTGAACAACAAGCCACCATTAAGAATGACCAGAAGGAAATCCTACATCTCAAGCGTATGCAGACAATGCTTGCAAAGTCTGTTCCCCGTAACAGAGATGAGGAGCGAGTGCGGCGATCTTTTCTGCCTGAATCTCTGGATAAGGCTTCCAAAATGGTACCACCAACTTCACCGCTCTGTCCTGACAAAGCAAAGAAGCTGGACACTGAATCACATCCCCCTGCCACGCGAATGACAGCCCCAGAACAGGCAAGGTTTGCTTCACCAGATCGTCATGAAAGATTGGAGAAAAGGGGAAAACAATCTCAGCTTTCTAATACTGCAAATACTGTGTCAGAAAAGTTGCCCAGCCTCCTTGTTGAAACAGAGGAAGAGGAGGAGGCAGCAGAGGAAATACAGCCTCCTCCAATTGTTTCTACCAAACCCTTTTCCCAGCCTGCTACCGGTAATGAAGCAGAGAATCAGGATGACTCAACTTTCTCTAAGCTATCAGAATCTGCACCTCAGGATGTGCAGTACCCAAATAGTATTGCTGCTGAGCAGTATGAGTCCCAAGATTCTCTTTTTCCTGAAATCAGAAACCCAGATATTGGCTTACCAATCCCATCACAATTTGAGATCAAAGATTCAGGCTTGTTGCATTCTGCTGAAGAGGCAGGGAGGCAAGACGTCCTTATTTGCTCACCTGAACTCGCAGAGCCTGTGCCTGAGCAGGCAAAATCACCTCCTCCAGTTAGTGAAAGAGAAACGCAAGAAAAGAAACAGCTGGAGGCGGAATATTCAAAGAAAGAAGAGGCGCAGGAGCAATCAACCCCACTTTTGCAAGCAGAGCCGGCACATTTGACGTATTCGTTGAAAGAATGGGAAGTTGGGGAAGCTGAAACGGCACCCAATTTATCTTCTGCAGCTAGCAGAATAGAAACACAGGAATCTCAGAGTGATTCCTGTGAAGTTGCAGAGGAACATATTGGACTTTCACAGCCCACACACTTCATGGGTGAAGCCAAGAAAAGAGAAAAAGAGCACCTGGAACCAGATTTGGCCAAGGAAGCTGTTGAGACACAGGTATTTGTGACTGCATCACTACAGCCAGAACAGTCAGATGCACAGCACGCAAGTGAAATTAAAAATCAGACAGCACAGCCAGGATCTCAGTGGCTGGAGTCTTCACTCCCTATTCCTGAAGCACAGAGAGAGGAAATCCAGCAACACTCTCTAGCATGTGCACAGTCAGAAAGCGAACATCCAGTCATCTCTGAACCTATAAAGGCAACACAGGGATTTGAACTCTTGGAGACACTGCATCTCAAAGGTAAAGAAGTCAGTGCAAACTCTCCTGCTGAAGCACTCGACTCTTCAGAGCAACTGTCATCTGTTTCATCTGCTGAGAAGGTCGAAATGCTGGAGACTCAGCAGCCTTTACTAGAAACTGTAACACTGTTTTCAGAGCAGCTATGCTCTGTTTTATCCTACCCAACAGAGAAAATGGAGAAAAAAGACAGCCTGCCTTGTTCTCCCGAGACAGCTGCTGAAATAGCAGAAGCATCACTTCCCACTGCTACCTTCCAAACGGCTGAAGTAACAAAAGTAGAAGTTCATCCCTTGTCTCCCACAGAAGTTCCATCAGAAGAATCAGTGTCTATTTCAAGAGAGCCGGATGTTGCCATAGATAGGAAAACAACTCAGCTGGTTTCGCCTATATCTGTAGAACCTCCAAGTGAAGCATCTGTTCTTCTACCCCAAGAAGCAGCAAAAGAAGAAAACCAGCAAAGGCCACCTTCAGATGCAAAGCTGACTTCTGAGGACCAAGATGAGGAAGGCCAGCAAGATGGTTGGTTTCCTTTATTTGCAACCACACAGTTTGAACCAGGACATTTAACTGAATGTGAATCAACAATCCAGAGCATTGAACAGGATTCCTCTGCATCGTTTCTGTTAGAAGAAGCAACTGCACTGCATTCTGTTGATGATGCGGATAAGAAAGAGAGGCATCCTGACAAATCCATCACTGAGCCTTCACTTCATCCTGTATTCATGCCAGAAAAACAAGGGAGGACGGAGTCAGAGATTGAGCAAACGACTCATCAGTTATCACATACAGTTCTTCCAATGGAATCAAGTAAACTGCAGTCAGTGGAGGAAATGGGGGTCAATGAGATCAAGCCTCATTTATCTGCAACTGGACAAGTTTTATCCCAGTCAGTTTATTTGACAGAACCACAGGAAGACCAGTGTGTTGCTGCAGCAGCAGCAGCCGCCGCCCTTGAATCTGGTTCTTTAAGTATACCATACACGGAGGCTGAAGTAGAGAAATGCGACACTACAGAACCAGTATCAAAAGAGGTGACATATCAGGCTATTCAGGCTGTCACTGCAGAAATGGAACAAGGCTATCTGAAAGTGTCACACATCGTATCTGAATCAGAAAAACATTTTGGGGCACCTTTCCCAGCTCAGAACAACACAGAGGAAGGAAACCTTCAGTCACACAAGTTTGTGTCTCCAGAATCAGAAGATGAACACTTCATCTCATCAGAAAGAGAAGAATCTGAATTTTATCCACTCTTAACTCCAACACCTGAATTGGGATATCCTATTGCTGGTTCAGAAACACAGGAGAGCCAAAGCTATTTATCTGATGCATTAAATGAGGCATTAAATGCATTAAATGAGCAGCCAAGCTATTCTTCCTCAGTTCTTGAGGATAAAGCCAAGATAGAAGAAAACCAAACTCCCTTTCCTGAAACTCCAAAAATGGCGCCAGATGAGTCACTGTCCTTTGCAGCCTTCCTCATTAGTGAAGCCAAGCAAGAGCCGCTTGTGTCACCTGTGGACACAAAGATGACACCAAAAGAATCAAATTCCACCCCAGAAGATTTTGTTTCTGAGGAAGTAAAGGAAATAGCCCCTCCTTCCTCACCTTTATCCTCAGAACAACTTTCTAAGGAAGTAATTTCATCATATGCTGCTGCTGAAGAAGAGAACCAAGATCAGTCTCATTCACTTCTGAGGGAAGAGTCAAAACATCTGGATGCTGGAGGAGCAGATGTGCAAGGCAGTCAGTCTCATTTGCTTGTTGCAGCACAGCCTGAAGCAAGGAGCCAGGACATTGAGCTGTATTGCCCCCAAACAGCAGAATCAGAGCTAGAAGATTTGACCTTGCTGAATTCTACTGAAGAGATCCAGAAGCAAGAAATTCCCCTATATTCACCATCTGTACATGAAGAAGTATTGCATCACAAGGAAGAAAGAGAAAACCAAGGACCAGTAATTTTGGGCACTGAACAGACTAAGGAGGAAGATGCTCCTCTAAAGTCACCTGTCCTGCCACAGGAGTTGGAACACCTACATTCACTGCAGTCAGTAAAAGAACCCCAGATGGAAAGGGCTGAGACTTACTCTTCTGCAGCTGTTCAAGATTCATTGCAGCTTCTTGGTGAGACAGGATCACAGGAAGGTCAGGGCTACTTTTATAAAACTGCAGAAGTGGATTCTGGAGTTTCTAAGTTATCAGAGCTGACGGTTGCAGGAATGGAGCAAGAAATCCAGGTACCAAAGACTGACGCTGTCAGGTTAGAGCGCAAACAGTCTGCTTTGTCAGCACAGCAAAATGAGAAAGTCCAGCATCCACTGGTTACTGCATCACTGGATCTGGAACATTTAGGCTCATCTTATTCCACAGAAACACAGTTCCCAGGAGAGCCACTACCAGATGCATCTCTTCTCACTGAGAAAGCAGAGGAGCAGGATTTTCTTTCACAACCAGTGTCAGTCTCACCATCATCTGTATTGGATCAATCCAGCTCTGCTTCACTGGATCTAATTGCAGAGGTTGAGGAACAAGAGGCCAAGCACCCTCCCGAAGTAGCTAACGTGATGCCAGAAGAACCCTTGTCTTTTGCAGCCTTCCTCCTTGCTGAGGCAAAGGAAATACATACCTCTTTGACCTCAGAAAAAGAGAATCTAGACAGTCAGCCTCCTCTCAAGGAAGCTGATTTGTTAATAGCAAGATCAGAAAGCATTTCAACTAGCCCCCCCGAGACAAATGTAACTATTAAGGAAGTAACTGAGCTTCCTCCAACACGTTTTGAAGTGGAACAGTTTGTTAGTAAACCTGAAGCAGATTTTACTTACCGAGATGAAAGGGAAAATATTTCTGAGACTCCTACGTTACCTAATTTAATTCCAAATGAGCCTTCTGATGCTGTAATGCCAGAGCCCATAAATGATATTTTAACACACAACTTGCATTCATCACATATGACTGACAACAAGACAATACTAATTAGCGCTGAAGACTTTTCAAAAACAGAAGAAATCAAGTCTTTGCCTAGTGCAGAGATAACTTTGAAAGAGCCTGAAAAGGAATTAAAAGATCACAAGAAACTGAGGGAGGAAGCCATACCTGCTGTTGAACTTGGTCAAGGAAAAGAGATTTCTGAAGGTAACGGGGTAGTGAATATTCATGCTGCTCCACTCAATTCTTCAGCTGATAAAGAAGAAGAGAAGCATATGCCAGAGAGATTTGAATACCTGGAAACAGCTGCATTGCAGAAAAGAAAACCGTTCCGTGATGCTGGAGATATGGCTGTTGACCAGGAACTTTCAAGGTGCAAAATAAGTGTAAAAACGTCAGAAGGCATAGATGAGGACAATCATGAAAATAAAGAAATCAAATCAAATGAACTTGTAAAGGAAAAGGGGGTCCAGGAAAGTGTAGAAATGAAAAGGGAAGTTTCTATTGTTCAAGAAAGCAATGAAGATGGTGGTGTAAATGATAACAGTATAGATCACATTGAAAAGCATACTGTCGTTGATGAGACCGGCTTCATCCAGACAGGAAAGGAACAATCTTTTAAGGAAGTACAGAGGCAATTTGAAGTTAACATAGAAAATTCTGCAACACTTCCAACTGTAGGTACAAAAAATATTTCAGAGTTTTCTTCGCTAGAAAGAGACTTGGATGAAGGTTTCAATAGAATGGCCAAGAAGGGTCAAGAAGACCCTTCAACAATATTAATCAAAGGTGAAATAATTGATACTGTTAGGGGAAAGGATGAAAACACAGAGGATAAGCTTAACGTAGCAGGTGAACCCCTATTTATCACACAAAAAGATGTGCTAGCTCAATCTCCATTAATTTCTTTACCTGCCACTGAAGTCAATCCTGAGCTTCTTGAGGTGCCACCTACTTTGGCATTTTTATATAAAGATCTCTATGAAGAAGCTGTGGAAAAACCTAAGGAAGATAGCCATAAATATCCATCAAATGAAGAGACTGAGAATCCTGACGTATCCTTTCACATCAGAGGCCCTACTCGAGAGGATGGTACCGGAATGTGCTTTGAAAGGGATGTTTCTAAAGATGACACTCCAACTTTGGAAGAATCCCAGGAGAAACAAGTTCTAAAAGATAAAACTATTAACGAACAAGCTTTAACCCTACAAAGAGTTTCAAAATGTGCAGATGAACCAAGTGAAAAGAAGCCTCAGTCTCTTCACATTCTAACTGAAGCACATGCTGAAACGGAGGTCTCGTCACCAAGGGGAATGGGGGAACGATTGGATGATGCATTGGTAGATAGACCAGCTGAGATCATGAGTGACATAAAAGTTGGAAATGGTCAGCCCACAAATGAAATTCTTTTGGGAAGTGAGCTCTTTGGTTCAGATGTAAGTAATGAGGAACTCGGTCAGAGAAGAAAAGAGGAATCCTTGGGCTTTGAAAGGGATGTATCTAAAGCTGATGGTCCAAATTTGGAAGAATCCCAGAAGGAACAGGTTCTAAAAGACGAGCCTAGGACTATAAAAGCCTTAAATCAAGCAAGAGTTTCAAAAGGTGAATATGAATCAGATGACAAGGAGCCTCAGCCTGTTTACATTCTAGCTGAAACACATGTGGAAACAGAGGACGTGTCTCCAAAGGGAATTTTGGAGGGTTTGAATGATGGATTGATAGACAGGCCAGTTGAGATCATGGGTGACATAAAAGTTGAAACTTGCCAGCCCACACATGCAGTTCCTTTTGGAAGTGGGCTCTTTGGTTCAGGTGCAAGTAATGATGACAGCAGTCAAAGAAGTGCAGAAGAATCCTTGCCTGAAGAAACAGGCCAAGCATTACCAGAAGAAACGAGCGATGAGGAGTCTTGTCCAATACTTGATTATGCAGCAAGTGTCTTTGAAAATGCAACATCTGTGCGAGATGAATCAGAGGAAGTTGCTTGTTTTGCAATTGGCCGAAACCAGCAATCTGAAATAACAGATGCTCATGAAATGGATAATGTGGTTGTACCAAAACCTGATGAAGAAAGCAGCCAATCTCATGCAGCATCCCACCACCATGTTAGCCCTCCCTGGCAAAGTGAGGGACAACCAGAAGACCAGTTAATAGCACAGGATACACAACCTTTAGACCATAAACATATTCTCTGTAGGGACACTGAGGGACAAACATCTGAAAAAAGAGTTGGAGAAAATATTGTGGGTGATTTAACGGAGTCCAACAGAGAAGCAGCATACCAACCACCACCTGAAGCAATATCCGACAAGCCTTTTGGGGAACTGGACTACTCTCTGTTGTCACATGATTTTGATACCTATCCATTATATTCAATTAAAGAGGAAGAGTCCAGTGACATTGATGAAGATCTAGCTGAGCTCATGGACTACGAAGTGGTTAGCCGAGATGATGTCTTTGAGGAAGAAACATCATCAGAAGTGGTTCATGAAGAGCTGCTGTTTGATGACAGAAAATCCTCAGACCGCATTAGTGATAGTTATGAATTTGTGAATGAAAGAGAGGCAAATACGTACGCTGAGGGAGAAGAATTTCAATTGATGGGTCTCGACAAGCTACCAAGAAATGTTCCAGAAACTGAAGTCCTACAGAAAGAATCAGATCATGAACCGTTAGATAGTTATTGCCGCCAGTGTAAATGTCCCATCTCTGCTGAGGACAAGCTTTCTGGGGAGCATAAAGAGCACACTGTGACAAACCTGGACACAGCTGTGACTGAATTAAAGGTAAGCAATTAACATTTTTTGAATTACAGCCCTGTGTTCTCATTGAAACTGATGCTTAACTGGGGGTGCTTCACTGAACGATGTAAGATACATTGCAGGATCAGGCAAGCCAATAAAGGTTAGTGACCTAATATAGGCAGGTTGCATTTGGTAACATCCAATGTTAGTCATAAACAGGCTAAGATTAAGGCCATTGATTTTCAATGGATCTACTTTGATTATGACCAACATTGGATATCACCCATCGTGTTTAATTTGTCTCACAGTTGTCTCTGAGGAAGAGCAATTCTGCTTGGAAACACACCAGGCGCAACAGCATTAATGAAAGTGTTTTCACAATTAAACTATATTCTTAGCCCCTTGTGTGGGAGGGGTCACCTCTTTTTTTCTGGCTGGAAAGAATGCAAATACAAAAGAAAAACCATCCCTTGTGCCAGGACCTCCACTCTGATCAAAATTAGTCAAAATTAGCTTGGTGGTCCAATGATGGCTTTCGTGCATTGCATCTGCTTTGGCCCTTAGTTTGGAATTTTAAAGTCATATTTGCAGAACTGGTCCAAGACGTTTTCCTGCCTGAGCTGAAGGAAAAGACGCCCGCCCCCTCCCCACCATTCTACATCCATAATCCAGCCAGGTGGGACATTGAGTCTTCCTTCAGCACTGCTGATTGGGCAGCATCCTCCACTGTACTTCTGTACAGTGCAGGGGGAAGTGAGTGGGGCTGCTAACACCACTCCACCCCAGCATGAGTTGCCTACCGTGTCTTTCTTTTTCTGCCTAATGGTATGGTGGTTCTGCCTAGTTCTAAATAAGCACTTTGACTCCTTGTTGGTCGTCTAGAATATAGGTAACTGGTTGGCTTTCTCTAATATACAGACTTCACTGTGATGCCTCCTCAGATTAACCAGATCTTGAGTATCTCTATTTAAAAAGCCATTGATTAGGATCCAAATAACAGCACAATTACTCATGCAGGGGCAAGGAGGGTCTTTGCATCAGCACTGATTCAGCACCAGGGCCCTGGTTGTGCATGGGAAATCACATTTGAAACTGAGGGGGCTTTCAAGAGCAGAATGTAGGCAGGCTAGCATTTGTATGTACATTTTACAGATGAGGGATAGAGGCTGAAAAAAAAAAGAATGGCTTGCCTACCATGCCCTTTCATGACGTTTGACTCAAATGAACAGTTTTTGTTTTTTAAAGGGTGAAATCCATTGATATACATAGCCAAATTCCCATTTTAATAGAGCCTCCTTCTCAGTATATAGAGAATCATACTACAACTGTGAAAGATAAGCAGTTGCTAAGAATATCAAAGAAGTCACATGCCTCCATTTCATTCCCTAGAGTGGTTTCTTCAAAGGACTTGAGCATGTCCCATGACATCATCCCCTGGCTCTGTAACTTGGAGAGGGAGCCAGGAATGAAATCTAGCCTTCATGTGATCTGCTTCACCAAGAATAAGATGGCTTCGATCCTTGACCACTGTGTCTCATTTCCACTATCCACAATGTTACTGAGTTCTTTGGTGCTCAGACAACAGAACTCTCACTGCTTCAGCTTTCGTCAGCTATGCAATATGCTCAGTACGATAAGCTATTGATGGTGGCTCTTGGGGGCCGCACGGAATTAAACATTTCTCTCCCCCAATAAACACATTCACCTTGGAAGTGAAGAATGATTTCCCCCTATTTATGCACACAGTATAGTCCTGCCAACCTAGCAGTTCGAAAGCACGGCTCCGGTGGGAAGGTAAACGGCGTTTCCGTGTGCTGCTCTGGTTCGCCAGAAGTGGCACTGTTATGCTGGCCACATGACCTGGAAGCTGTACACTGGCTCCCTCGGCCAATAACGCAAGATGAACGCCGCAACCCCAGAGTCAGTCACGACTGAACCTAATGGTCAGGGGTCCATTTACCTTTACCTTTATAGTTTGCTGTGCATTTTATAATTCATAAAGGTGTACAGCTTCCAGGTCGTGTGGCCAGTATGACAAAGCCGCTTCTGGCGAACCAGAGCAGCGCACGGAAACGCCGTTTACCTTTCCGCTTGGAGCGGTACCTATTTATCTACTTGCACTTTGACGTGCTTTTGAACTGCTAGGTTGGCAGGAGCAGGGACCGAGCAACGGGAGCTCACCCCACTGTGGGGATTTGAACCACCGACCTTCTGATCAGCAAGCCCTAGGCTCTATGGTTTAACCCACAGCGCCACCTGCGTCCCCTTTTATAATCCATAGGTGATGCTGATTTCCAGCCTTCCTTTAACCTTCCTTTTTAGGCATACAGTATAGAGGAATCTGATTAAAGTCAAGAGTGTTTATGAAAACACAAACTGCTTTTGAACAGATGGCCAAGTGCACCAAAGGAAGGTCAAGGAGGCTTCTGTATGGGAGACAGTTATAACTCCTGAGTGCTGTCTCTATTATCTCAAGAACCAAATCCTGGGCAGCTTTTGAGAAACAGCTTCAGAAGCACAGGAAAGAAAGCCGGTCAAGCAACAACAACAACAAAACCACCTCAGGCTGTTAGTCACTGAGATATCATTTAATGAAGATTATTTTACTGGTTTGAAGTCAGGCATGGGCCTTCGGGGTCCTGTCCTTAGTTTGTAACAAGAAAGCCTTTTTTATTTAGATCAGTACGATTCTGAACACAAGCTGCTGGGAATCACAAGTACATACCGTCCAACTTTTGGATACCCCAAACTGGGGTAGGTGTCTTCCAGGGTGTGTGCCTCGGCAAGTCATGTGACACGCACCTAGCTCTTGCCCCACACCCCAAAATACAGCCCTGAAAAGTTTTTCCCAGTGCAAGATCGCTGCATCCCAAATGGCCACCGTGATCTCACATGAAAAAATAGGATGTCGTGTTTTTTCTGGGGCACTTGGCAGGTATGCAAGTGGGAAGAGTGCTGTTGCGGCTGAGGCTCCATGTTTGGGCTTCCCGTAGGCATGTGGCTGACTATTGTAAGAATAGGATGTGGCACTGGGTGGGCCTTTGAACCAATCTAGCAGGTCTCACCTTATGTTCTTAAATGAACTGCTTGCTTAATTGATTCCATTTATTAAAAACTGTGTCTTGCCCAAACTTCAGCCTGAGTGCCTTTTGAAGGATATAGCTTCATCATTGAATTAACAATCTCTTGTTGCTAGAAGGAGAGGCCATTTTTAATAGTTTATTTTCCATTCCCTACCTAAGTAATATCCCAAAGCCAAGGCAGGTGGGTTGTTGTTTTTTTAAAGTCTGCCTGTCAGTCTCACCCCTCTAATGGCAATTAATTCATCAACTAAAGCTTTAGTGGATTAATCAGTTTACTGCTTAAATCTTTGAAAACTTTCAAGCTGCATAAAGTAAGGAAAAATGTCGAAACCCCCATAGTACCTTCCAATTTATTTAATCTTTTATGATACTTATAGCCTGGCTTAAATTCATCACACTTCTTTGTATAATTTTCCTTATCCTGAAGTGTGGTTTTTGTTTTAGTGCAACCTCATCAAGTGTCCCTGAGACCCCTCTGGGGACAGTGATCCCCAGAGGTGGGGATTTGGGAAATTGTTGTCAATGGGACACTACCAGGACAATGGGCCTGATCCTTGCAGTATATCAATGAAGCACTCAGCCGTAGGATGCATTTTGAGATTAAACATTTTGTTTTGGTCTAGTTTTTATGTAAAATATAATAGCACCATCTCACAACTTCCTGACCACTTTATTTAGATGATTGTGAAACTTTAATATTTTAGAGTCAATTGGATGGATTCCTAGATGTTTTGCAAGAAAGATCTTTGAAGATCGAGGGGTTCGTCAGTGAGATTGAGGCTCTGTTTAATTCCCTCGAGGTAAGTGTGTGGCACCTGCCTTCCTTCTCATTTGTTGACAATTTATTTGTTGAGAATTCATTTTTGTGGAGGTTTTTTTTTCTTCCCCAATTATTCAACTGGATGGGCCACTATATGAGCGTAACAATTTCTTTCTACAGAAGAGGTGACTTTTAACAGCATGCAAGGATGGATGGACACAAAACTCATTCCAGCTTTGTATGAAACATTCCATCCTCCCGCCTTTCGGAAGCTGGTTGTCAGAGAGACAAACTCAGTTCAAATTATTTCATTGAATCCTCTGAATTTCTGGTTTCCTTTGCATTTCTGTGGCTTTATACTACTGTTTTTAGATTCTGTATTGGTATTCATGATATTGCTTATTGTTTTTATGTTATATATCGCTTAGAGATTTTTAAAATAATTAAGCAGTTTTCAAATAAATAGATAAAAATACCAAAGGGTTCAAGTCAACCATCAATCTTTTAGCCCAAGGGTGGGTGATTTTTCTCTCTCCTGCCAAGCGTTTCGTTCTCTCGGGTCTAATCTCTTGAGAGGTACATGACAGCAGTGGGCAGGGCAGGAACTGAAAGTGAGTGTGGCCATCCCTTTTCTCTCCCTTTTTTTAAAACCACACACTTTTCTGATTCTGTCATGCCCTTCCTCTTCTCTCTCCCTCCCCATCACTCTCTCACTTTGCCACCTCCTTTTCTTCCTTCCTTCCTTCCTTCCTTCCTTCCTTCCTTCCTTCCTTCCTTCCTTCCTTCCTTCCTTCCTTTCTCAGACCATTAGTTCAACTTTTCTGAATCAGACCATTAGTTCTACATTGACTGGCAGCAGGCTCTCCATGGACTCTCCATGGTCTCAGGCACAGATCTTCCCAGTCCTGCCTAGTCCCAGAGACCTACTCAGTTGGGCAGGCCAGGGACTGAATCTGGGACCTTCAGCAAGCAAAGCATGTACTCTGCCATTGAACCTATAGCCAGTGCTCTTTTTGGGGTGTGTGTGTGTGCGCAAATGGAATAGAGCAGGGGTCCCCAAACTACGGCCCCCGGGCCGGATGCGGCCCAATCGGCCTTCCAATCCGGCCCGCGACGACTCCCGCCGCCCACTGCCGCCGCCCGCTCTCACGGCGCGCGGCGCAGCGACGATCTAAAAAATCGGCAAAAAATCGCCGAAAATCCTTTGTGCGCATGCGTATGGGCCTCTCCCGACCCGGAAGAGGTCATTTCTGGTGCACTTCCGGGTCGGGGGAGGCCCATACGCATGCGCACAAGCGTTTTTTGGCGATTTTTTCCCGCCCGTGTGCGTGTGCGCATGCGCACGGGCGCGCACTCCCCCGCCCTCCGGCCCGCTGCGCGCGCACTCCCCTGCCCTCCGGCCCGCCGCGCAGAAAGTCTGGGGACCCCTGGAATAGAGGATCAGGTTAATTCAAATTGAAGGCCAGGCAGACTAGCTCTGTCTTACAGGCCCTGCAGAAGGAGATCAAGTCCTGCAGTCCTATAAAGGAAGCATTCAGAACAATAGCTCATATATCTTACATAGGGTTGCCAAAAATCTGGACACAAAAGTTGTTGAGTTTTTCAGTTTTGCCCAAAGTTGTTGAGCTTCTTTTAAGTGATTTCCACCTGGACACTGTTTCCAACTGCCTAATCCCGGCTATGGCCAGGAAATTCTGTACATATGATAATCCGACCTTATACAACTTACTTAACATAATAAGGCAGGGGTAGGGACCTGGATCTGACCAGTGGGCCAGACCCTGGATTCTCCCACCCCAACTACTTGTCAATCACCTGACATCACTGTGTGATTTCCCTTTCAACCCCCTGTAGTCTCCGGGCTGAGCTAAAAGAGACCCCCTTTGTGAACCCCATGGAAAGCTGTTGCTAGTCACCACTGAACAATCTAAGCAGGGAGAAGTAGCCCTGAACTCTCCAGTGCTCAGGAGAAAAAAATCACCAATGAATTTTATTTTTTCCAACGTCTGGAATTTTTTTTTTTAACCTCTAGGAAAACTGTAAGGAAAAGGAGCAGCTTTTGGATGAGCAAAATGAAAGCATCATCAAGACTGTGATAGGGCACCATGACAGAAAGCAGCAGAGCTTTGAGGAAGTAAAGAATGCAAAAATGGACTACCTTTATGAACAGATGGTTAATTTTCAAGAATATGTTGATACAGCAAAGGACACGTTGGAGGCGATCTTAAAGGAAACTGAAGAAATGGATGATTTTGTTTTCCTAAGTGTGAGTATAAAATTACACTTAATGCTGATAAAAATTGTGCATTGTGCTGAAAAAAATATATATACACAGGCTATATTCCTGCCTACATAACAAAGGAATATAGTCTATGTCCATTTGTTCTAAATCTACATGCAAATACTCATAGACCCATCACATAACTGGGATAGAAATTTAAGGCTGCAGACCAATATACACACTTACCTGGGAGACTATGGAGGCTTAGGCTGCAATCCCTACCTAAGAGGAAGCCCTATGGAACACAGCAGAACTTAGTCCTGAGTAAATGCACATAAGAATCCACTGTCAGGTTCCAATTCCGTGCACTTACCACTTAGTAAGGCCCACTGAGGAAGAGAATCGCAAAAATGGGATTGTGCTGTTGGACTCTAAGGTAGTGACCCTAGTTCAGTGCCTTTCCCCCCATGGACCACTTGAAAATTGTTGGGGGGTCTCAGCAGACTGCTTAAATGGTTTTTCTGCCTGTTGTAGCAATCATAATGTGCTATGCTAGATGCTGGGTGATATTTAATTATATTTTTGTTGCTTCATTTATTTCTTTTAGCGCATCACAGTTTTTATACCATAGAATTAAAGAATAGAATTCCATACAATTCAAAATCAATATGAATATTTAACACAGTAGACCAGGCATAGGCAAACTCGGCCCTCCAGAGTTTTGGGACTACAATTCCCATCATCCCTGACCACTGGTCCTGCTAGCTAGGAATCATGGGAGTTGTAGTCCCTAAACATCTGGAGGGCTGAGTTTGCCTATGCCTGCAGTAGACCTTCTGAATGATGCCATAACCTCCAATAGAAAGTGGACTAAAACTGGGGTGCCAGCTTCTGGGACCACACTCCTGCACAAGTCATGTCACCCACGAGAGATCGGACCGCAGTGGTTTTTTTCCAGGCATGGCGCCCCAAAATGCACAATTTGCAGCACCATGCAAGATTGCTGCCACGAAGAAAGCACTTTTTTCATGGATAAGTTAGATAATGGACTATGCAGAACAATCAAAATTAACAGCAAAATTAAGAGAATTTAATGATGAGTGTTTTATGGGAGAATGGATGCCGTTTTCAGACTATTTAAAGAAATACTATAGAATGATGAACTCACAAGCAGGATTTGAGCTATGAGCAACATTATAATATTGTGAGATTGTGTGTAGAAAGTGAAAGGTGTGTGATTGTGTGTAGAAAGTGAAAGTAGCCTATTGTACCAAGGCAACCTTTACATTTCCTGCCCCACCCGCCACTGGTACAGTGGTAGCTCGGTTTTTGGATGTCTCCGTTGACTAACGTTTCGGAACTCAAATGCCATAAACCCAGAAGTAAATGCTTCGGTTTTCGAACACGCCTCAGAAGTCGAACAGGAAACGTGGCTTCCGCTGAGTGCGAGATCCTAATGCAGGCATCCCCAAACTGCGGCCCTCCAGATGTTTTGGCCTACAACTCCCATGATCCCTAGCTAACAGGACAAAGGTCGGGGGAGATGGGAATTGTAGTCCAAAACATCTGGAGGACCGAAGTTTGGGGATGCCTGTCCAAATGCCTAGCTGTCGGCTATTGAGTTTCAGTTTTCCAAAGTTTCAGAACTTGAACGGTCTTCTGGAACGGATTACATTCGAAAACAGAGTTACCACTGCATATGTGTTGTCCAGAAGGGAATGTGGCCTCTGGGATGAGAAATATTCCCCTCCCCTGTGCTATACATCTGGCACATTGGAGGAGGAGAACCCCCACATCTCTGAAACTATACCATTGTTAATTAATTTGTACAACTGGAAGTCATCTGAAATGCAATACAGTTTGGATCTTAACTCACGTTATAAAGTTTTTGAAGCTTGCAAAGTCTCCGCTGAAGGTGGCAGTGTGTGAACTGGCAACCAAATGCAGGTATTATGCATATCACTGTGGTGTTGCACCTCTGGAGGGCAAGATTCTGCAAAATGCATAGGAGGTTGGGAAAGTTGTGCGTGTTTGAACTGGTACAATATCAGAGCTGGGGCATATGTCCGTGAATTGGTTCTTGTGGATTTGATGTCCAGTATAATTTTGTGACACACATTAATCTGTTCCTTCCCACGTTCCTTTTCCTCCCATAGTCATCAGAAGAAATAAATAAAAGGTACATGAAATGTAGTTTTGGTGCATTATAGTGAGTATTAGGAATGGCATGTTTGAATGCTTTTTAATACTTCCAAGCTCTGCTGGAGGCATGCAGCCATTTCCTCACCAGGTATTAAGGAGGAAATGGTGTGCTTGGTAATGCAGCTGAAAGTGTTTGAAATATTTGCATGCATTTTCTCATTCATAATTTAAATACCATACTAATAAATCTGGCATTATTCAATTATTCTTTCCTGCAATAGCATCTGTGTAGCTGATTTTTTTAAGGCAGGTGTTTATCACTGCTGTACACAACCATTTTCAAATTCCAGATGCATTCTGTTAAAATGCCAATATTTGTGAGTGTTTCTGTTTTGCTGATTTAATTTCCATGTTAGATGAAATGCTAATGAAAATGATCCTAGGCATCTCTTTGGTAGGCTGAGCTAAATTTAGACCATACTGAAGTCCTGCTAGACCAATGAGTTTTGAACTGGTCCTGGTATTTCTGCTTCCTTTGCCAAGAGGATTACATTGAAGCTGCGTATAGTTTGAGATTGTTTTTTAGAAGGGCTACTCGCCATAGTAAAATTAATATCAATCCAGGGACCATTTTATTTGGCTTTGGAAATGATCTATGGCAAGAGGTAAGACTGTAGGGTTATTGGGGGCGGGGGGGCGTGTTTCAGACAGTTGAAAGGTTATTTGATAATATTGTTTTGCCCATGCACTACTAAAACCTCCAAGGCCAAATAAAATAGTAGAATGGGGGAATAATAATAATAATAATAATAATAATAATAATAATTTATTATTTATATGCTGCCCATCAGACTGGGTTGCCCCAGCTCCTAACAAAATATTAAAAACACAATAAAACACAAAACACATCCCTTCAGATGTCTTCTAAAAGTCAACTAGTTGTTTATCTGTTTGACATCTGATGGGAAGGCATTCCACAGGGCAGGTGCCACTACTGAGAAGGCCCTCTGCCTTGTTCCCTGTAGCTTCACTTCTCACAGTGAAGTGGCTGGCTGGGACCCTGAACAGGAACAGTGCTGTTAAGAGGTGAGGCTTACAATGCAACATTTTCTTGTAATTCCCACTTGCGTTATTTCAAGAAGTGCAAACTCATTAGCCTCATTCACACATAACACTAAAGCATGTTTAGTTAATAAAACAGGGGTAGCCAATGTGGTGGGCCCCAGAAGTTGTGGACTCCAGTTTCCATCAGCCCCAGCCAGCATGTGCAATGGTCAGGAATTGTGGGAGTTGTCATCCAAAACATCAGGAGGGCACCACATTGGCTGCCCTTGCAATAAATCATAGTGGAAGCTGGGGCATTGGACAGACAATGAGATACACCTTTTATGCCTCCCTTTCTCCATTAAAGGAGGGAGAGGCAAGCCAGGTAGACCTGCTCTTCACTCATGGCTTTGTAGCTTTTGGGTGGTGACGGCTTCTTACACCCACAGTTAAAGAGCAGCTCTGGGTTCACACTGGATGCTGAAGTATAATTGACAATAGCTAAGTTTTATAAACCACCTATAAACCTTGGTTAATGAGCAATCTTTAAGCAGAGTTGATAATCCATAGTTTATGGATAGTGGGTTGGTTTCCCACATAATAGTAAGCTCTTGTTTAATAAACCAAGGTTTAATATTAGGTACAAACTAGACCATTGTCTATTTGCTATTTAAACAACAATTCAGTTGCATTCAGCTGCACCAATCTTCTGCATAAAAATCTTTGGATGTTTCCTCTGTCTCAGGGTTAAAAATATATTCTTTTCTCCTTCTCTAAAATGAGCTCGGCAAATAAGAGCTAATTACTTCTAATCCATTTTGCTTTCATTTTCCCTTCTTTTTGGGGGGTTGTTAGCGACTCACCACCAGCTGTTGTACATTATCTCTTTGGAATCAGCCGGCTTCCTGGATGCTACAGTCAATTTTCTATTGCATTCAAGAAACACTTCAAAGGATATTGTCTGTGCATTTGAACTCCTGCATTTCTTAAGGGGCTTGCATTGAACTTTAATTCTGAACACTACTCTGCTCCAGAACTGGGCAGTTACGCATCTGCCAGGCAGTGCTATACTGTAGCTTCAATTTCAAACTCAGGCATAAAATTCACTGGGCGACTTTCATGCTTGGGCTAGTCACTATGTCTCAGCCTAATCTATCTCACGGGTTGTTGTGAGAATAAAATGGGGAGAAGGAGAACCATGTACACTGCTGTACACTGATTCTTAGAGGAAAGAGGGATAGTATCATCATCATCATCATCAGATTAAAAAGAGGTCAGGGCTCCTGCACTTTTAGTAGTTGTGAAGAAGAGAGAGGTTTATTTGGAGCAACCTGTTAGTCTAATTCCAAATAGGGTTTTCAGGTAAGAATCTAGACATTCCTCTTTTCCCTAAAGGGTTCTGAAGCGGCAGGAGAGAATTGGGCAGCTGTGTCTTCATTCTGCTGCCCGCCAATTGTTTTGCCTGCTCTCTTTTCCTGCATGCAGTAGGGGAAATAATCAATATCCTGATAGCTGCCAGAAACAGAAAGGAAAGGGGAGCTTGGGTCAAAGGTACATACAGTAGTGCAAACCATGAGTTGATGTTACACACATAGTATAGAAATGCCTTTCAATGGGTATAAATTTTCCTTTGCATAGGTTACTTTCTGCAGTGGAGAATATTCTGGCTTTGGAAAAGATACCACCTGCCTTCTCACAGTTTGAACATTTTGCAAGTGGCTCAGCAAATGGCAACCAGACCTTAAAACACATGCCTGGTAAGAATCTGTGCAAACATTTGGTGCATTGCTTGAAAACGCATGAAACAAAAAAAAGAAAGGGGGCGGGGAGAAGTACACAGGAATGGAAATGTGACATTGCTAGCTTCTGCATGTAATTTAGTAATCAGCTGAGTCTGAAGGGAAGCCTGATTGTGCCTGTGTGCTTGGATTGTGGAGGAGGAAACTGGAGGAGGAGCAACTATCACTTCTTGTTCATGCTGAAAAGACAAGTCACCTGCAGGTCTGGATTAATCATGATCCCCAGTCATCTGCAGAGGAGCCTCTTCTGCACACATTATGACCAAGGGCCCAAAGAAGGAGTTCAAGTGAGCTGCGCTTCCTCTTGTTGTGCTTCTGGGGCAATAGGCAAAAGGAAGGCTTGTTAACGTAACAGCTTGCTGGGTGAGGCCAGTGGCTTATTTAGCCCAGCATCCCGTTCACACAGCGCCCAACCACAGGCCTACTCATCTCCCCGGCTGGAAGCTCTCCTTGTGCTTGGAGTTTCCACCTTTTAACATTGCCCCTGCAAATACATGGCTCCCTTCTTTATTTAATTATTTCTGGTCAGGAAGCGTCAACATGCCTTGCCCTCAGGTCCCTTCTGGGGCTGGAACCCACATTGCCCCTCCTCCACCCCAACAAATCCTGATGTTCTGAGCAGTCCTGAGCAGCTGCATCTGTGACAGGAACTTCCTGATGGGACAAGCCTGCCTTGGAAGAAGGCAAGGAACTCTCTTTTGCTAGAGATTTCCTGCATCAGTTTGGAGGTAGGGGGGAGTTGGCCCAGATGACCTTTGAGGTCCCTTGCATGGTTCTACATATCTAATAGGTTGGTTCCTCTTCAGGGACACAGAAAGCAACTAATTTTCCACCCCACCAGTGTTGCTTTATTAGCTTTCTTGTAAAGCATTTTAACAAGAAATATGAATTCTGAGAACTGCTCATTTGCAGCCACCCACTCCTTCACCTTTCCCCCAGCATCTAATTTTATGTTTGTTGGGAGAATGTGTGTGTGTGTCATTCTTGAGAAAAGTAGATTTTGGTGCCAAACTCAGCTATGTATAACGAGCTTTTTAAAGAGATACCATTTCAAATAGTGTTCGCGATGGCAACAAAATCCATCCAAATTACTGTTTTGAAAATTGGTCACCTCCTATTTGCCCATGGGTAAAGCTGAGACACTGTATAAATATATGTCTCTTGAGAAGAAGCCAGCTGTTTAGTTCATCTCATACCTCCCCTCAAAATGTACAAGTGCTTTCCATTTAAAAATCACAACAAAAGCAATTTTCTTTTTTAAAAGAGAGTTTTGGAGAGTGTGTAGTGTGTGTTGATTAACCACATGTGGGAGTTGTAAAGGAACCAAACACATTCCCACAAACACAGTGGAAGACTACACAGTTAGTGAATTAAGCCTCGGTGACTCCATCCAGATGGATTCATGTGCAAAGTTCTGCATCAACTTCCTTCCTCTCTTTCTGCAGCAGTTGTGCTTCCTGTACTTAGCACTGAATCACTTCCTGCATTTCTCGATTAGCGCTGAATCAGTAGTGTGGGAAGCTGCTATTTGGGCAAATCCCTGTCAAGAGTAGCAGAAACCCTTCCAGCTTAGATCTTGATTCTTCCACTGACTTCAAGGAAGAAGATTACAAGGAAGAAGATTCCACCTAAGCATTAGGAAGAACTTCCTGACAGTAAGAGCTGTTCGACAGTGGAATTTGCTGCCAAGGAGTGTGGTGGAGTCTCATTCTTTGGAGGTCTTTAAGCAGAGGCTTCACAGGCATATGTCAAGAATGCTTTGATGGTGTTTCCTGCTTGGCAGGGGGTTGGACTGGATGGCCCTTGTGGTCTCTTCCAACTCTATGATTCTATGATTCTTCAGTCTTGCATGCCTAAGTGAAAACTCTAATTCACCTGGACTGATGTTCCTACAGTTCCTTCATCACTACAGTGATGAAAACTGGACCACAAAAAAAAAAAGTTTTAGCAAGAAGCATTGGTCCCTCGTGAAGTTATGCCCTCATTTCTTTTCCTCCGACTTTTCCTCCAGACAAAGAGATTTTTCAGATTTTTCAGTCTCAATACCACTTCCCCAGGAATACAGAGAAGTATATCACAAACTAAATAACTGTATGTGGTTTTATTGAGAGGAATATACAAAAAAATTCAGCACCTTCTAATACTTAAGAGTCTTAAATGATAGTTACAGTGCCAAAATAATAATGACGTACACAACGCAATATCTCAAAGCCAAACAGTCCAAATTTCCTGCAATAAGTAAAAAGGAAAAAAAATTATCTGTGTGTATACTTGTTGCTGGTGCAATTCTGACGGAACTCTAACAACGAGATAACCGGATTTCAATATCTGTTTCGTAAATTTTTCAATCTGCACAAAAACTTGTTAACTTCAAATGGTAGCAGAAAGGGGGTGAAACCAAATAGCAGGGAATCCATTTTTTAAAAAAATATCAACCCCAGGGGCGGGATCTGATAGGGAAACACAATGCTGAAGAAGGTGTATAATGCTATTACTCCTTTTCTTAATGGAAATTTCCAAAATAGGGCAAACAGCAGGTTTTTGGGAGGGAAATTTGTTGGGGGAAAATGGCATTGGGTGTGGAAGGGTTAAAACTACCCCCCCCCCAATATTGTGATGTCCACTATTCCATCTCTACTTTAGCACCTGCTTCATTGCCATGGTGGGTTAACAGGCTTTCATGCTCGCTGAAATAATTATTCTGTCTCCAGCCTGAGTAAATAAGGAAATATAATCTCATTTGTGTTCCGTGATGGGAAAGATGAATGTTTTGAATGACAGGCAGCTCTTTTCCTTAATCACAGAAAATCTGCTGGTGTCAGCATGTGCTTTGTTAGTGCCACAGGAATTCATGATTGCATCAGAAAATAACCGAAAGCGGGAAACTTTTTTTTTTTATTTTAACGTGGATCTTAATGTTCATTTCACATCAAATGGAAATCTGCCAAGGAAGGAGAGGAAGGGAGTATTTTCTTTTTTCGACCAAGTAATTTAATACTGAGAGATGTTGGTTTTGAACCTCTTTTTGCAGACATCCTACTTAGTTGGGATCAATAGCCCCAATGTCTGCATGCTTAGGTGGAATAGACACATTCTTAGATCTTCTCAAACCCCCATAAAGTTGTTGATCAGTTACATCAGGCGTCCCCAAAACTAAGGCCCGGGGGCTGGATGCGGCCCAATTGCCATCTAAATCCGCCCCGCGGACGGTCCGGGAATCAGCATGTTTTTACATGAGTAGAATGTGTCCTTTTATTTAAAATGCATCTCTGGGTTATTTGTGGGGCCTGCCTGGTGTTTTTACATGAGTAGAATGTGTCCTTTTATTTAAAATGCATCTCTGGGTTATTTGTGGGGCATAGGAATTAGTTCATTATTTTTTTCAAAATATAGTCCGGCCCCCCACAAGGTCTGAGGAACAGTGGACCGGCCCCCTGCTGAAAAAGTTTGCTGACCCCTGAGTTACATTGAAGGCTCCAACTCCTGAGCAGCTGGGAGGGCAATTCTAGGAGTCATACACTTCTGCTTCCAAACTATATAGAAAAATATGTTTTTAGAGAAAATTTTGCACTAAAATGCTAAGGAATTTTCATGAGGAATGTTTTTTAAAGAAAAAATGGCAAATTGTGGAAACGTGGAGGACTGAATATACAACTAGAAAAACGAGAAACTGACATTGACAGATTTATCCATTCCTAGCTGCAGCCTGGAATGCTCAACAAACAGAGAGGTGTATGAATAACTGATTGCCTATTTTCTTGCAGTCCCACAGACTCCAAAATTACAAGCTCAGGATCCAAACTCAGCTACAAGCACATCGATTGCAGTGTATTGGACTGTGAATGAAGATGATGTCATTGATTTTTTCCAGGTCTATTGTATGGAGGAATGCCCAGGAAACAGAGAACAAAGTGGTGCGTGAGTGATTGTGCCTCTCTGCTAGCTGGAGAGGGAAAAGTTTATAGAATCAAATTATAGGAGTAAATCAAAAGCAATAAAAGACATGATACAAAAGCAATATGATAGCATCTAAGAATGTTTTAGAGTGGCAGTTTTTCATCAGCCATAGAAAATGTGCACTACATCAGTGATCTTTTGTTTCTTATGCTCCAGTTCCTAGGATTATTTGCGCAAATGTTTGGACTGCACTGTTGTTTTGGTCAAAGGTCTTGCATTGCACCACTTCCTGCCCATTCTCTCATTCCTTCTCTTTCCTTATTGGAGGGCAATTTTAATGTACGGTATTTCTCTTACATAAGTGCTGCATCCCTATTGAAGCTATAACAGCTACTTCGCTATCTTCGTTTCAAGGTGCTGTTTTCCCATTCTTACGTCTCCTGTTTTTTGACAACCTGCATCAAAATCAGGATGCGAGGATGCATGGGTGGAGTTGTAGAAATCCAGCATTTATTAAGGCTGGGTAGGAATCCAAGTCTAAAGAATATACATACAGGAAATGCATGTGTAGTGGTGACAATGAATGAAAATAAAAGTGACAAAATCATTGGCCTTGAAGTGCTCTTAGGCTGCATCCTAGGCACACTTACCTGAGCATAAGCTCCATTGAACAAAGTAGGAGTTGCTTCTGTGTAAGGGTGTACACTGTTAAGGAATAATAATAATGAGATACAATAGTACCAACTAGACAGAATTGTACCTACCTAGATACTACAAATAGCAGAGCTGGTTTCTAAAATATAGTACAGCCATACCTTGGTTGTTGAACGCCCAGGAACTTGGACGTTTTGGCTCCCGAACGCCCCTTCCCCCCTAGTCTTCCAGAACCTGCAGAGGTATGAAGAGAGCAGAGCAGAGACAAACAAGGTGGTGTGGTCTCAGATTGCTTGGAAAGAACCTTGAGGGAGGCGTCTTAGAGAGCGGTGGGAAGGCAAGGACCTTCAGTCCTGGCAACAGGAGGAGTTGCTGTGCTCACTAGGCCTGTACTGTTTTGTTGCTCTGAATAAAGAGTTAATTTCACTGACACCTTGCGAGTTATTGTTGACCTGCCTTGACATTCTCATGACTTCTTGCCTCTGTGTGTGTGTGTGTTTACTTGCTCTAGGCTTGGTAGAAGAATATCGCGTTACTGTGAAGGAGAGCAACTGCATTTTGGAAGATCTGGAACCTGGTCACTGTTATAGTGTGTGGGTTATGGCTGTGAACTACTCAGGATGTAGCTTTCCCAGTGGCAAATCCACATTTAGAACGGGTAAGTAGCTTGCAAATTTCCCCAGTGTTTGTAGTGTTTCTGTGTTTAATACAGAGGGTGTCTAATGGAATGCATGGAGAATATGGCCTTTGCTATGATGTGCCCTGTATTGATCTTTGTGCGAGTGTGCCCTTCGAGATGTTTCAAATAGATGGATATCTTTATGAGATGTATATTGGGCTGGTTCATACATGCCAATCATGATGACAATGATGGCAATGTATGCAGCTAAACATGACAAAATGCAGTACTGTACTGCCCGCATGTCATTGCTCAACACCTGGTGGCTAGCAATTAATTTAATATATTTAAAGCCCATCTCCCCCTCTCATAGTTAGAAGGGTGATGTATTCTCACACATTGTGGTACTGATGGAACCAGCTCCCTCCCAATATCTAGGATTACAGGGAGGGGGAAAAAAAATCTCCTGATATTACTGCAAGGAGCACATTTAATCTAAGGGGTAGTTAAGGCCACTAGTGTAGGATTGAAGACCTCATGATTTAGGCTAATTGCACTCAGCTGTATGTTTAGTTTAATTGTTTTAATTGCTAGCTGTGATTCCCCCCTCCTTCCCAAAAGGCAAATGAGTCAAAGGGTCTCTCTTAATAATAATAATAATAATAATAATAATAATAATTTTGTCTAGATAGTTTTGTCTAGATCTTATCACTGTGGGTATTATTACCATTTGAAGAAGGAAAACATATAAAGGGAAAAAAAGACTTTAAATAAATTGATGAGGAGTGTCATCTTGATATTAGCAATAATAGTGCACTCATTCCTTTCAGCGTATAAAGACTGCAGCTATCACTACGTAGCAGAGCTAACATGATGTTGTATTCGCAGCTCCCCCAACCCCTGTAATAAAGGCAGAAGAATGCAGCGTGTGTTGGGACACTGCCACTATCCGATGGAGCACCAGTAACCCAGAAGCAACAGACTCTTTCACGCTCGAGTACTGCAGACAGTATTCTCCTGAAGGAGAAGGTCTGAGGTCAGTCCCCTGTGCTCTGAAATGCAGATGGAGTGGATTGGAAGCTAAAAGGAATGTTCCAGAGTTGGGATTATTTTGAGGGGAAATAATTTTGTGCGGCTCGATCTTCCTAAGAAAGAGAGATCAGCTTTGCCATGGAGATTAACGTTTGTGCCAGATGCTAATCTCTGAGATTATACTCGGAAAATCAGAAATACCTTTAATTTGTGCTACTAAAGAACAAAACTACTAGAGACTAAACCCCAAAGGCTTCCTTGGGTCCTGTCCAAGCCATCCAGAAATGGATTAAATGCACGAGGCCTTGGTCTGAGCTATCTCCACCAACATCCTATGCTTGCTGCTTTCTCTCCTGTTGAGTTCATCTGCAAAGGCAGCAAGGCCGGCATAACTGCAGTGCAGCACTCTTCCTAACTGCTATCCACTCAGTGGATAATGCTGGGCCTGTATCAGAGATACAGCAGTTCAGATTCTATGTGGACGTATCCCAGCTTCTCAGTCATCTAGGTCAAGGGCTCTCACGCTAGCAAATGGGTGAGTTTTAATGTTGTGCAACAGAGGAATCCAACATAATGGTTGTGCCAATGGAAACTTGGTGACAGATTCCGCTTGTGCAGCTATGCTCCACTGGTATGAAACATTTTGCCAGTGGAACAAGAATGGCACTACATTATGTACAACCCTAAACTGATATTGTTCAGCCTGATGGAATGATTGTTATAAAGAGATAATGTGATATCCCTCCTATATGCTTCCCTGAGCTGCTTGGTGGACCTGTGGGCTACAAGTGTAATAAACATGCTGAGCAGATCTCCGCTGTCTCCCGCCTGCAATAATAATAATAATAATTTATGCACTAGATCAGCTTTCTCCCAACCTGGAACCCTCCAGATCTTCCCCAGCTGGCTGGTGCTGATGGGCATTGCAAACCTAAATATCTGGAAGGCACCAGGTTGGGGAGGGATGCCCAGGTGATGGAGCATGTGATGGAATTGTACCATGCTCTGAGCTTAGGAGCCCAGTCCTGGAAGAAGGATGATGATGCTCTTCCTATCAGTGAATTCCTTAGCTGAAAAAGGATAAGCCAGGAGGCTCCCATTTCGCTTGTCCTCTATAGTTTACTTAGCATAATGGTTTATTTGGACCTGAGAACCATTTTCAATTCCTGTTTTTTTGTTTTTTGTTTTGCATTTTGTTTCGTTGGCAAATGCAGGTTGTCAAAAGGAGCAATGTGCATTTGCATACTGGCCTCCATCCCAGGAGCTGTGTCTGTCCTGGGCAAAGAAGGATGAGTTCTAGAGCAAAGTCTGGGGTAATTAATACATTAATTGAAGGCAGGGACATAGCACTGCTATGATTCAAAAAAGCTTCTTCTTTTATTTTATTTTTGCTATTCATTTAGTGGTTACACATTTTGTTTTAATTTGGATGAGTGGGGGGTGGTTTAAGCAGCTTTGCAACTTTTCTGTGATATTGACTCCTGGGAAAGCTCAGTCGGTAGAGCATGAGACTCTTAATGTTAGAGTCACAGGTTCGAGCCCCAAATTGGCCAAAAAAATTCCTGAGTTGCAGGGCATTTGCCTAGATGACCCTTCCAACTCTACAATTCTGTAATTCTTTGAGAGAGAAAGCTTTCCTCTGAAGACCTGCCACACTAAAGAAGCCATATTTTCCCAGACAGACGGTGCGTACACAAAATGTGCGGGTTGCATGAAATAGCCACTGAAAGTGCTAGTGTGACTTCTTATCTCAAGCACACTGTCTATTTGTGTTCGTGATCACATATGAACAACAGAAGTGATGTTCACAAGCTCTTCCGTCTTGCCACATCTGCTGTGTTTATTACAGCTTTGTGGAGACACAGAAAGCTGTCTGTTCAAAACAGCTTGCAATAGCAAAACTTCAGAATATAAAATTGCCGAAGGAACACTTTTGTCTCCCTGTGATCAAAATTAAGAAGAGAGCAGCACTCAAAACCTGAGTAGAATTTTAGATGAATTGGCACTGCTTTGTGTTATGGGACATGATTTGAAAATCAGTCTTGCTCTGTGCATTTGTTACCTGGGTGAAGAGTAACTTGAAACCAGGCCTACTCCCACATGGACAGAAGGCGCTTTGGTAACAGATTCCATCACATGTTTTCTAAAATTTCTGTATCAAGTAGCTTGCTGTCCCAAACTAGGCTCATCTAAATGTTGCCATAACATAGCGCTTTAGTGTCAGAGTGGGGAGAAATTGGGTGGGTTTGTTTCACATTTTATTTTTTTAAAAAAAGCATTTTATTAAATTTTCCAATTAAACACATATAAAACAATAAACAAAACAAACAAACATTAAAAAACAAATACAACACATACAATGATCTTTTTAGTAATTCTTTCCAAATTTCTCATTCTAAATGCTCTGCCGAGCTTGACTTCCCTCCCTCCCCTCATTTGGTTTTCTATTCAGTTCTTATCACGCAGTTCCTTTATTCCATCCATTTAGAGTCAATTCGTATGATTTATTTCAGTCCTGCGTCTTTAAACTTCTACAGTTTTTTTCCCATATAGTCCACAAATTTACTCCAGTCTTTTTGGAACCTTGTTTCCCCCTGGTTCCGGATCCTGTTGGTCAGTCTCGCTAAAATGTTTCACATTTTAATGCAAACCTGCCAAATTCACACTTCGGGGGGGGGACGACTAAAAAACAGCTATCTGATGAAATTTGCATTTGCCAAATTTCTAGTCCACAGATGGGAGAGAGATTTGGCTTGCCTCACATTTTCATGCAAACCTATTTGATTTGTATTCCCGAAATGATATGCAAACTAAAACGAAGTTTGTATTTCTCTGCATTGTGTGATGCTGTTATCCAATCAAGTACGTAATATGTTTATTAGGAGAAAGTGCATTATATTACAGATGGTGGTTTGCAAGAATGTGTCAGTTAGGAGAACTTTCATACAAAAATGTGTACAAGAGGACAAATGCACACTTTAATGATGGTTAATCATTTTCATGATGACTTTTTTGGGGATTGGGGAAATCACAAACTGATACAGAAATCTGGAGAATTGAATTTAAGATTGGAAAAATGAGAGAACTAAAGTTGGGAACTCACCCATCCCCCATTGGCCAGATTGAACCCAACATTGAGGACCTACCAATCAGGTGTTGTGGCTGACCAATCTTACCCACCCACATCACAGGCGGTCAGTCTCCAGGTCTCACCGCAACACTCTTTGAGGGAGGACCCGATTTCTAGTCCCCAGTCTATAGCAAATATCAAATGCTTGCTTTTTCTCTGACTGATGTTTCTATCCTGCTGCAAACAGCAGCAAAGAAAACGGGATAAATCCTAGCAGCCTGGCTCTCTAGCTTCCCTTGAGGTCCATGATAAAGAATGCTTAGCTAGAGGGGAAGCTAAGGAGAGCTATTTTTGTGGCTGATTTCTCTTTATTTCCCTTAAATGAAAGAAAACAAATTATGGAAGGCATAATTCCTTGTATCTTTCAGACAGAAAGAGGGGAATGGAATCAGCAATAAAAACAAATTTCCCTGAATCATCAAAGGAAGCCGCAAATGAGGGTCATTGATTCAGCAAGCAGTTGGATAAATGCAGTTGGGAGAATATAGCAGTAAAGTCTCTTGATGGGAAGTAAATTTTGTTTTATTTTTATTTATTTTTAAATAGAAATAAAATGCCATTTATATTCCAACTTAACTTTCTCCTACAATGCACCCACATTATGGCTTTACGAGTTAGAAGTAATATCGTACCAGAGGGTTTCCCCTAATAACAAACCCCTAATGGGAACATAAATATTTATACTTGGGGTCTTTCAGGACCGGTGTGATATGGTCCCAGTGGCTCTTTCCAGTTACCAGTCTACCTGCCGCATTCTGGATTAGTTGTAGTTTCCGGGTCACCTTCAAAGGTAGCCCCATGTAGGGCATATTTCAGTAGTCAAGCGGGAGATAACCAGGGTATGTACCACTCCAGCAAGACAGTGTGCAGGTAGGTAGGGTCTCAGCCGGCATACCTGATGGAGCTGGTAGACACAGAATTAACCTGTGCCTCCATGGACAGCTGTGAGTCCAAAATGACTCCCAGGATGCACTCCTGGTTCTTTAGGGCCACAGCCACTCTATTCAGGACCAGGGAGTCCCCCACACCTGCCCGCCCTCTGTCCCCCAGAAACAGTACTTCTGTCAGGATTCAACTTCAATCTGTTAGCCGCCATCCAACCTGCTTCTCTTCATTCCTTCATTTAGTAAATGGCTTATCTGTTAGCTGTAGTGTAAGGAGCAATGCAGGCATGTAGCAAATTTACTTGGAAGTAAGACCCATTAAATCCAATGGAATTTACATCCTACTGCAGTGTGCAAAGGATTACACCCACAGTTAACTGAATGTGGTGTTTTCTTGTGCTGGTCAAATTTCCAGTCATTTCTCCTGAACAGAAGTTCGGGAGAGTTGAAGCAAATTAGTTCCTTATAAGGGACGCGGGTGGCACTGTGGTCTAAACCATTGAGCCTCTTGGGCTTGCCAATCAGAAGGTCAGTGGTTTGAATCCCCGTGAGGGGGGTGAGCTCCCGTTGCTTGGTCCCAGATCCTGCCAACCTAGCAGTTCAAAAGCACGCCAAAAAGTGCAAGTAGATAAATAGGTACCGCTCCGGCGGGAAGGGAAACAGCATTTCCATTCGCTGCTCTGGTTTTGGTGTTCCATTGCACCAGAAGTGGCTTAGTCGTGCTGGTCACATGACCCAGAAAAATTGTCTGCCGGCTTCCTTGGCCCGTAATGCAAGATGAGCGCCGCAACCCCAGAGTCGTCCGCAACTGGACTTAACTGTCAGGGGTCCCTTTAGTTCATCATAAGTCTGAGGGAGGGGAAGCAAATGTTGATTAGCAATTTGTACAGAACCAACACTGAACCTAACAAAGCAGCCATTGCCAGCTGTGAAGTCCACCTTCATCCTCCCTGCCTGTAGGAGACGCTGTAACAGAATTCCCACTGCATTCATCCCCACTAATTCCCAGATGCATTCAGTTGCATTGCTTACGGTAAAAATGATCCTACTGATGAAGCATTGACTTGCATAACAGTTCACAATTTTTTATGTGTAGTAAAAGATAACATTGTACATTAGAGGGGAAGAGGAGGAGCACAGTTAGTCGTAGATTGTAGCCAAAAGCAATAGAGTTTGATTCCCATAACTTTTTTGCGGGGGCGGGGGAACAATCCTAAAATTGTAGAATGTGCTTAGGAACTTCCTGTCTTAGAGGAAGAGGAATGGTACATTTAAAAAGTAATGTATTTTGTCCCTTTCTTTCTTATGTCCTCTGCATTCTGTCAAAAGCTCTCATAGCAACCGCATAATCTGGAAAGACTGCCAGGATCTGTCACGCTCTGCTAGTACAATGGAGCCATTCTATTTTCAGTGGTACTTAAAGTGTGTAGCTGTAGTATATAGACTCTGCTATATAGACCATCTGTAGTGCTCAGTGTATTTTAAAAGATTGATTACCTCACCACCACCTTCTGTGATAAGAGTGACATAGAGCTTATCCGCACTTCCCTTTTGCCGAGCTGTTTCCAGGCACAGGTCTGTGCTTAAAAGCTCTGGGTCTGAGCATGGGGGAGGTTTTTGGCCCTGAGCTTTCTCCATGAAAAACTGCTCTTTAAAGCTCAATTGGAGCAAATGTCAATTTGGGTTCTCTGAGGATTGCTGTTTGCTCCAGTTGAGCTTTAAGCGGGTTTTCATGTGGAAAGCAAACAAAGGTCGGGCACTCTCGCACAGAGCATGCACCATGCCTGGAAAGAGCAGAGGAAAGGTAAGGTGGATAAACCTATTGTTCAACAAATTGTGATAGTTTACATTATATTAAAACCCAAAGCTGATCTGGAGACTAAGAAATGAATGAACCATTCCCCCCTTTGCTGTGATCAATATCTTAGCAGTACATTATCTATGCTCTTCCCTTGCTGTCATTTTAGTTACACTAGCTCTAGGGCGGGGTACCTCAACTCCTGAGGCCAAATGTGCCCCTCCAGCCCTCTCTGTCTGGCTCTTGGGGCCTCCTTGGGCTATACGTCAGCTCCAGGCCACATTCCTCAATGTGCTCCACATCCTCCACAATGTGTTCCTGCTCCACATCCCCTTCTAGTTCATTTACCTGGCTGGAAGGTGCCCTTGAACTGTAATAATCCTGGGAACTAAAGCTTGCCAAGGGTGCTGAGAGTTGTTTAAAAAAGGTAAAGGATCCCTGGGAGTTAAGTCCAGTCACAATTGATTCTGGGGTTGCAGTTCTCATCTCGCTTTACTGGCTGAGAGAGCCGACGTTTGTCTGCAGACAGTTTTTCCGGGTCATGTGACCAGCATGACTAAGCCGCTTCTGGAGAAACCAGAGCACTGCACGGAAACACCGTTTCCCTTCCCGCCGGAGCGGTACCTATTTATCTACTTGCACTTTGACGTGCTTTCGAACTGCTAGGTTGGCAGGAGCTGGGACCAAATGACAGGAGCTCACCCCGCCGCGGGGATTCAAACCACCAACCTTCCGATCGGCAAGCCCAAGGCTCAGTGGTTTACACCGCATAATGCTTGGGGGAGGCAGCCATGATTGTTCAAAGTGGTAACCTAGAGACTTAAATATATGATGTAGGAGTCATTTCACTCAAATTGTTATTTCTTTAAAACTTTTTATACCCTGCCTATCTGTCATTAAGTAAATAAACTCCCAATGTGACCCACATTGGACATACCTTGCCATGTAGCATTCTGCCTGTGCAGTTCTGTTACGAGTTGTCCCCATATGGGAGGGTTGACGGCATTTGACTCTCTCTGTTCACAGTGAGTGTGCGTTTGTTTTCCTGTGCTTGCTGCATATGCTGGCACTTCCTCAGAAATGTGGAACAGCTAGCATTTGTTATGTGAAAATATTGTGGATGTGTGGATGATATGTAGGAGGGCACTGGTATCCGAGTGCCAAGGCCGTGCGCATATACTGCTCTAGTCTTCATTAAGGCTGCACTGAATATTCTCTAGTTTGCCATGAAATCAGCACACTTGACACAGGCAACCTACGGGAAGGGGGAATGTACCCACTTTGCTGAATGTGTGAATAATATCAGTGGTCTTGGTTGCTGCTTTTGCCTGGCTATTGGCCATGGTGGCTGGGGCTGATGGGAGTTAGAGTCATAGAATCATAGAAACTTAGAGTTTGAAGAGACCCCCGAGGGTCATCTAGTCCAACCCCTGCAATGCAGGAATCTCAGCTAAAGCATCCATGACAGATGGCCATCCAACCTCTGCTTAAAAACCTCCAAGGAAGGGGAGTCCACAACCTCCCAAGGGAGACCATTCCACAGTTGAACAGCATTTACTGTCAGAAAGTTTCCCCCTGATGTTTAGTCGGAATCTCCTTTCTTGTAACTTGAAGCCATTGGTTCGAGTCCTACCCTTCAGAGCAGGAGAAAACAAGCTTGTTCTCTCTTCCATGTGACAGCCCTTGAAATATTTGAAGATGGCTATCATATCTCCGCTCAGTCTTTTCTTTTCCAGGCTTAACATACCCGGCTCCTCCAACCATTCTTCATAAGGCTTTGTTTCCAGACCAGCAACATCTAAAAAGTCTCAGGTTTCCCATCCCTGTTTTAGGTTTTGTTCACTGAACAGAGCGGACCCTGCCACTGAGATCCCCCTTCCCAACTGCAACACATCAACTGGACAGGTGACCTCGTGTCACTGATGCTAACCAGGAGAACAAATGTTCACCTGATTGAAATTACCTTGTTGAAGGTATGTGCCTTGTTGAATTGAGGCTGTGCAATCACACTCCCCTTTGACATGCTACTCGTTTTCATGAAGCTGAGTTATATTTGATTTTGTATTTATTGTATTGATTCTGGGATAAAAGTGAAGGAGCCTATAAATAGGGTCAGATTACCACCTTTCCTGGTGAGCAGTGGTTGCAGCCAGACGCGGCACCTCCTCTCCCCTTGGGCATGCCGCACCATCTTTGCCTGTCTCCCTGTCGCCCTCGGCTGCTGTGGAGGCTCACGGCTTCCTGCCAAAACCTGTCCATTCAAATGGGTCAATCCATGGCGGCCGTGGGGGGGGGCATGGCCCTCCATCTACTTAGCCCAGCCAACCCCCAAACACAGCACCCAGGTGGGCACGCCGGGGTTAGGGTTGGGGTCTCTGTGGCTGGGCATGCAAAAATAATCTGAAAGTCTTTGAAATCCACTCTAGCTGAAAACAGCTCTTTGAAGTTGGAATATATTTCTTTTTTTTTTTTTGAACATACTTTTTATTAATTTTACAAAATACAAAAAAGCAAAAAAAAAAAAGGTACATACTTAAACCCCTTTTCCACCTCCTTCCTACCCACCCACATGGGTCCTCCCCTGCCACAGAAGTATCCCATGTATGTGAACAGTCAGAGATGGTCCATTTTATGCTTGGGTTTCTGTCCTCCCCCCCCTCCCCTGACCCCAAAGCCCCCCCCTGCCACCAGGGAGCTCCAGCAAACCAGGGCAGTACGCAGGAGGACATCCATCCAACCATCTATTGTCATACCAAAAAAAAAAAAAAAGAAAAAGAAAAAAGAGAAAAATAGAAATAGGAAAAAAGGGGGGGGGAAAAAAGAAAGGGCGAAAAAAGAAAAAAGAAGGAACAATACAAAACAAAAATTTTTTCTTGCATTCATAGTTGTAAAACCATATTTTGTGGGCTTCCCCTCCCCCCCCTTCCCCGGTTTTCATCCCTTTTTTATCATCTGCAACAGTTTCTTACTTTATAAAAATACACCTTTGCATCTTATACAACTTATAAATCAATTGTTAACATTTTCATCTAATATTCAAATCACTGAGAAATCAAACTCCCATTTTCTCTTCCCGTGCCTAATTTTTTTGTTTTTTCTCCCTCTATAAGCCTCCATATTTTCACATTTTCCAAAATCCATTCACTTTTAAAACTATAACTATTCTCAATTTAACCTTACATCCCCGATTGCCGGCTTCCCCCCCCAATCCAGCAAATTCCAAAATCAGCAGACCAGTTATAAACCTGTTAATCCATCCTTAATCACAACATCACTTTCCCTTCACCCCACCCCCTGTTTACAGTCTTTTGTCATCCAGGCCACCATACAGGACCCCTGAATTTCTTCTCTTCTCTGCATATTTTTTCCTTCTTCCCTGTGGGCGTTCTGGAGTTCCAATGATACCAATCGTGCCCCCCTCAAAAGCAGGGCACTCCATCCAACTTTTTGTAGAGTAGAGTCATCATTTTTTTCGTGGTGTGCTTCATTTTGTGTTGAATCATCACAATCCTCATCTTCTTCTTTTCCTTCCCCATCATTGTCATTCTCACATTCATCTTTTTCAGTGTCAAAAGCTTCATCTCCTAAAAAATCATATTCCGCCATCACCTCCTGGAATTTTTCCTGTAACTCTTGCCGTCGTGTCTCCTCTTGACATAACTCTATTCTTGTTTCCCACATTAAGGTCAAAACAGACCGCTGGAACTCAGGGGAACACTTTTTTGTTGACATATTTCAGTCCTGCCAAGGTCAAAACTTGTCACGTGGGGTGGAATATGATCACAGTTTGTTTTTCGACTCCATTTTAACAAGCTGGCTGCATTCTTCAAGTCTTATTGACAATAAAGTTCGAACTCACATTTCACAAACACTTAAGCCAAAAAAGAAATTCCACAAAGTCCAGAAATACAAAGTGAAGTAAAATTTGACTTATAAATCCTGACAACTCACTGGGTTGTCTGGGCTGCCGGCTCCCGAGTGGAAAGGTTTTTTCTTAAGCTGTACCTCTTATTACAGGGCAGTCATAAACCGCAGTCTCTCTCCCCTTTTCACCCTGCATCAAAGGGGAGATTCTCTTTGATGCCTTTGAGGGATCCTTTGAATTGTAAATCTTCTGTTTATGGCTTCGGGTTTCTATTTACTGTCTCTTTTGTTGCCGTGGGGGGGGGTGGCTTCCTCTTTTCTCCCCTCTCTCCCAGATCCAAATTGTTTTATAATAATCCAAATCATGAGGTTACTTACAGTCTTTTCCAATCGTTTTATTTTCGGAAGAATCCAGCGCTCTCCGCCTTCGGCTTGAAGCTTCTCCCTGCTAGAATAACGTTGCCGCTCAAAATGGCCCCCGCGACTTCTACCCTCCTCGCTCCGGAGCTCTTATTAGAGCTAGCCGAAGAGTTGGGGAGTCCGGATTGGGTCTGTGCCGAGCAAATTGCCCTCGGGACGCCCTTCCCGAGGTTCTAAGGGGCGCAGCGTCGCTCTCGCTGCCCTCCCCACTCCTAGCAGAGACGGGCCGTCTCGGAGACGAGACGAAACCCCGCCGATCGACGCTGGCGCTGAACCCGGAAGCCTGAAGTTGGAATATATTTCAACCCTTCAGGTTTTTTTAATGGCGAAAGGGCCTTGTATAAATAAATGAGATGTAGCGACCACTCCTCTCAAGGTCTCCGATGCAGAACTGTGTTGACAGTGACTGCTGTTTGCTCAGCATAAAGAATATATATGAAGTAAAAAGACGTTGACTATACTTGTGAACAAAGAATAATGCTTTAAAAAGAAAGAAATCGACCATGAGAAGATATGTCCTTTATTCTTCAGCTTCTGGTGCTATCTGGTGGAAGTTGGTGAAAAAACAGCTTCTAGCATTAGAGTCTGACAACCTATTTAAGAGCATTGAAGTAGAGGCTCTGTTAATTGTGATGTGGGCATGGATATATTTTATCTCACTATTATCTTCAATCAGGTAGGGTTTTCAGGTTTTGGTGCAAAATTTGTTTATCATAAGCTTAAAGGGATATCAAAACAATCCCAGTTTCACTTTAGCTCTCTATTGTTATGTCTCCAGTCCAATAGAAGTGTTATTGTGTAGTGTCGGTCTTTTGAGCTGGTGCAGCAAAAAAAGAACGCAACTCCTCACAAACACACCCCTTGTGCCCTGACAGGCTTTGGGTGTGGCAGTGAATCTGCTGGTCTGCATCCCTGGCCACTCATTAGGAATGCTGTTGTCGTTTTTCTGTTGTTTCCACTTCATAGTCTTCTCAGTTTGAAACCGCTTTGGGGGGATTTTGTCAAGTAGCCTTTTCTGAAAAGCTGATGCACCGAAGTAGGTTGGCAAGGGGGAGTGGTTCATCGAGATCTCTTCTTGGAAACATGGCTTCTGATGATCTCTTACAGGGAGAGTCTCCAAAGTTCCTTCCCTGTGGTCATGCTCATCTTTTTGGAAGAACTGTCTTTCCAAAGGCAGCTATAACATAGCAGTAAGGTGCTGTAAGTAAGTAAGTAAGTAAGTAAGTAAGTAAGTAAGTAAGTAAGTAAGGTGCTACTTACTTACTTACTTACTTACTTACTTACTTACTTACTTACTTAGTAAGTAAGTAGCTCTAAGGTGCTACTGGAAGGAATTTTTTTTATTTTGTTTCGACTACACCAGACCAACACGGCTACCTACCTGTAAATAGCAGTAAGGAACCTTGTGGTGACATCTGGTGATTGACAGGTGGGTGGCCCCACTGTTGGTGAACTGTAGGAGGCCAGATCCTGTTCCTCAACCCCACCATAAATGTTTCTTTTTGAAAACTGCACGTTGGGCAATGGTTTCTGTGAGAAAATGCTTTTTACCTTGTTTCTTCTTAGAGTTTTTGCCTAAGTTGGAACTGTTTTGTATTGATACTGATAAAATGTGTATGTGTGTGTAGATATTTTAAAAATAGCGTTGTTTTCCTCCCCTCTTTAAGGAGAAAAATAAAGGTCCCTTTATCTTTTCCCCTGCTGAGAGAAAAGCAGCTTGAGGGCCAGGAGTGCTTTTTGGGAGGGCAAACAGTTATGGATTTTCTTCCACAGAATTCAGTATATGTTTATTATATATTTCAGATCCCTGGCTGGAATTAAAAGACCTGAAATGAAAGTTCACCTACAATCCAATGTAAATTATTTCTTTTACGTGAGAGCAATTAACATCTTTGGGACAAGTGAACAGAGTGAAGCCGCTCTCATCTCGACCAGAGGTAGATAAACGCTTTCTAACTTGTGGGAAAGGATTCCTTTCTATCTCAGAAGGAAATGCAAATGCTTTCTAGTAAATTCTGTTGTACATTGTTTCAATGACAGTGATTACTGTAGGCCTTAAGATTTTGTGATTCACTACAAATGCACAATGTAATAATGATACCTGAAGTGGTGTTTTATTTCTTTCCTGTGAATCACATCAGGAACTAGATTTCACATAATGGAAAAAACAGCTGCCCCTCCCTTGCAAGTGTCACCAAGTGGAACCATGATATGCCTTCCTGAGGAAACTGAAGCCACTGCGTAAGTAATGCTCATATATCCTCCTCACTATTGAGCATTATTGTCAACAGGATGTGAAGATCTACCGTGTTTCCCCGAAAATAAGACACTGTCTTATATTTATTTTTCCTCAAGAAGACGAACTATGGCTTATTTTCAGGGTATGTCTTATTTTTTTTTAATTACGCGTCCAGCCTCGCCTCTTCCTTGGCGCCCTTCAGAACTGTGCCTATCACTATGTATTATTTTCGGGGTATGGCTTATATTGCGCAAATGTGTAGAAATCCCGCTATGGCTTGTTTTATGGGCATGTCTTATTTTCGGGAAAACAGGGTATGTAGGTTAGGGATGAGAGGAATTCAATTCAGTTTGCCTCGAAGCACGAACCCACCAAATTAGCAATTTCCAAACCAAACCAAAACACAACCAATTCAATTTTTAATTCAGTCCAGGACCAAGGAGTGTGTACAAAAATGTGTGTACTAGGGTGAAAGAATGTGCATATTGGTGAAAATAGCATACATACGCATTATATTGCGCAAAATTGCTTTGCAAAAATCTATACTGGGCACATCTCTCTCTCTCTCTCTCTCTTCAATACGCATACATTAAAAAATGCAACACAGGCTTGTTTCTTCTTTTGAGGCAGGTGAAATCTCACTGTTAAAGGTGAAGACCAGGGGTGAGCAAACTTTTTCTGCAGGGGGCCTGTCCACTGTCCCTCAGACCTTGTGGGGGGCTGGACTATATTTTGAAGGGGAAAAAATGAACGAATTCCTATGCCCCACAAATAACCCAGAGATGCATTTTAAATAAAAGCACACATTCTACTCATGTAAAAACACACTGATTCCCAGACCGTCTGCGGGCTGAATTTAGAAGGTGATTGGGCCGGCCCCGGCTCCCAGGCCTTAGTTTGCCTACCCATGGTGAAGACATTGGACCTTTCTGATGCTGAAGGTTCAAACCATTCTTTGACTTTGGCCAATATAATGCTGCATTTGTTTCTGTTATCTCTGTGTGCAGAATCTCCCCAGTACTGGGTGAGCTCCTGTCTGCTCGAGGATGGCACTACTGGGAAACATCTGTGAGTGGCTGCTCCGCTTACAAGGTTGGGATCTGCTATTCTACTATGCCACAAGACAGCATCCTGGGGCAGAACAATGCTTCCTGGTGCTTGCATTGTCCTAGCAAGACAAGGTAATAAAGAACATCTTATTTTTTAAAAAAAAATTGTGAAATTACATGTCCTTTCCAGTCTATTCCTTCTTCTCCCTTCACCTATGGGTGCATGGGTGTGTCTTGATTTTCTATTTGTAAGCCACTGGAAGATACTTCGCAACTTTCAAATACCGCACTTACGGGGACGTCATTTGTTATTAAGTGTTGTACTTCTGCATCCCTCAAGGATCCCCCAGATTCGCTGGAAATTTTGTTTGTGGGTAGTGTTGCTTGGCCTACAAAATGATCGGCTTGGTGCCACCAGAGTTGAGCATTAGAGGGAGTGATAAATAAATAGTGACGTGTTGCCTTGGAGGACTGCTTGGATGTTATGGAAAGTGGCAAGAAGCATAAGCACAAGTGATGTCCAAAGGAGGACGTCTTTGGACATCTTCTGGTATGTTGAGATTGTGGGAATGTTCAGGGTGGCAGGAGAGGATATATTGTTTATTAATATCCTTCCTAAGTTGCACTAGCAGCTCATACTTCTCAGTGCAGGAGAGATGTGCAAATGCTCCCTCCAGGTGTTACACTAGTGGCATGGAATATGGATGCTTAGTTGCACATTGGCTTATTACCATGCTCTGTAACATCTCATCCTGTTTTAATGCTCCAATCCTAAGCAACAGCTGTGGGCAGCAAGTTGAGGTTCACGGCGCATTGGGAGGAATGTTAGCCCTTTATCCGTGCTCTGTAATAAGCTGCTATCAGCCACAGGAGGGAAACGTCTGTTGGCGCCCATTTTCCCTTGCCATGATTACAACCACCTTATGAAAAGGGCCCATTTACAGCTGGGGTACTGAGTCTGAATACTTAGGATCACAGTGGCTCAAAGAAATCCCATCTCAATATTTTGTTCCTGTATTTTTCTGGGTGGCAGAACTTTCACCAACCGAAATAGGAGCAGAAATTTGAGCCTCTGGAATTTGTAGCTGTAATGAATACTCCAACCACAAGATCCACCCGTCTGTTCCCTGGTCTGATTTTCCTGTATATGTGATACATTTCTACCATAGCTGCTTCACCCGAGGTCATCTTGATGATTTAGCAGGTGACAGGGCGAAGGAGAGGGATGTTTTTTTGGAGAGAATCCAGGACTCTGAAAGTCTGGATGATTGGTGACTGAGAATAGTGCTCTGATGATATACTCCCTGTCCTCTACGCTGGCAGATAAGGTTACACCGTGGGTGCTTCTTAGGCTTCCACTTTCCATAATCTGATCAGGAGTTTTAGTATTACAGCCATAATCATCAATGGCAGGTTATATTTAATGCTTGTAATGTTGCATTTCAAGGTGCCCACTTCCTGAAATATTTTATAGTATGTAACACATTTCAAGTGTTTAATTTGCATCACATAAATTATCTCAGGAACAGCTCTGTGCAACAGGTCAGAATTATTTGTCCTGTGTGATCATTTATCTCTGTGGAGAACTGTGTGTGCGGAGAGGATTGACCCAGAGGGGATTGGAATTGTCTAGACCCACTCCTAATCTCTCTGCATTCAAGGTGTGGTTTCTACAGGAGCCTATGTGTTTTTACCCAAATGTATGTAGGCTTCCTATGCACAACGGTGGTAACTGGACCGCATGCTAAAAAAAATGGTTTATCATGATGGGAATGAGCTGAGGCAATCTTTGGATTCATGCACTTCTCCCTTCCCATTCCTGCTTTGGTGTGGCTGTAAAGAGAGGTTTAGATGCTTTCACAAACTACAGCTTGTCCAAACCTGACAAACTGTGGTTGATCTTTAACTATCATCTGCTGAAACAAACCAATGTCAAACCATGGGCTATGATGTTGGCTTGTTTCCAACAAGCCATTGTTTAAGCTAACCACCTGGAAATGAATGAATGACTACACAAAGTTATTACTTTAATGTTTTGGGTGTGGGAGGGGCTGTGGCTTAGGTTGGGCCCACGTATTTATTAGGGAAGTAAAACCCAGAATAGTCCATCCATCCAGAATGACCTAATACTTGTGTTTGGCGTCTCCTAGGTCTGTCATTTGATTAATCACTTGACTTTCAATCATTTACATTGAAATAAATTCCAGAGTTGCAGTCATGTTAGTCTGCTGCTGCAAAATCAACAGAGGGTTTTGTGGCACCCTAAAGACTAATAAATTTTATTATGACATAAGCTTCAATGGAGTGGAGTGGACCCTTGGACTGCAATAAAAGTTGTTAAGTCTTTAAGGTGCCACAGGACTCTTTGTTAATTGAAATAGATGTGCATATTATAGCAAAATGTTTACAATGGTTGCCCTTTGGAGGATGCCAAAGGAAAAGCAGTTTTCTCCGCAGTGTAAAACATTCACTTTATTAAACGAAGCAAAAGCGACTGTTCAGGGTTAAAAGGAAAGGCCGCCCTTGCTGCTTTGCTCTGCAACATGGGAATGTAGAATGCTTGTCCACAATAAAACCACAGAGCCAAATGCAATTCCACCAGTACCTCTGAGGATCCAGAGTTAAAAGAAACATTGCCATCGCTTTTAGCTGCACATTGTCAGAAGCTTCTGTTGCTTTTGATATTCACCTTGAAATGCAAAAATATCTGCTGGCTTAGAACAGATTCTGCTAGTAAAAGCCATCTTAGCTTTTTTCATCAAGCTTGGCACAGCAGGTGGCTCTATATTGGGTGGGGTGGGGAGGACAACACGCTAAAACAAATGACAGAAAATGACCCTTGGAATGCATTGCTTCCTTCCAAATGAATATACAAATATGCTGAATTGGCCAAAGCACTATTAGAATGCATTAAAACAAGAGTGATGGATTGCTTGCTCATATGGCCGTTTTAAGGAACTGTCTCCAAAGAAACAACTGGGATAAATAGAATTTTTAAAAGTTCTTTAAATAGCCAATGAAATGCATTGGTGTAAGCTGGATCTGGGTAAATTTCCCTCTTCAACACCCCATCACTCCATCCTCATAGAAATCAACTGTGTGTGTGAGTGCTACTCATAGGCATGCATTGAGAAAACTTGGATCCAGATAAATTGCCTGGGCTGGCACTACCATTAAAGAGAGCGAGGCGATTGCATTGGGTGGCAGCTGTTGAGCAGCAGTGGTGGCAGCCTGCTCAGCCATCTAGCCATTCCTGTCTGTTCTCAAACAGATCTGTGTAAGCCATGCAGCCAGGCCTACACCTCCTAAGTTAACCTGCCACCTTAGGCACAGTGGATGGGGACCCTTTTTGGCCCAGCATGCCAAATCCTTACCTGTCTCTACCCAAGCAGGCCAATTTCCATTGGGGACAACCCACCTGCCAGGCACCTGGCATCATTATGACACCAGATGATTGACAGGTAGGCTGTCACACCCATCCATCAAAGTCCCTTTGTGCAGCACTCAGGGGAATCATCGAAGTGTAAAGTTGGAAGGGACCACGAGGCCTCTCTAGTCCAACCCCCTGCAATGCAGGAATCTTGTTGCCCAAACGTGGAGCTCGAACCCATCACCCTGAGATTAAGAGTCTCATGCTCTACCAACTGAGCTATTCTGGGAGGGCCAAGCAGTTGGCAGTGAGCTGTGTGTCACAGCACTTCTCAACTGCATAACAGCCAGCTTGGGAACTGCAGCATAAGGCAGAGGGCAGGTGGTTCCGGGAGGCAAGCACACATGGAGCAATGATTACTGCTATGCTAAAATCCTCCCAAGGTTTGGCAATTCTGACTACACCGTTCATCTGGCTCCAGACTCCATCGTTCCTTCATCCAACCATAACGCTTCCAAAATCATGACAACCCGCTACACGTTGTTGCATATATTATACAACCAGAACCAGATAGTACCCCCTTATTTTTACCGCAGCACTGATCTGCACCAAAGGGGAGCATTTCAATGTGATGAAAATGTGTGTATTAAAGCTTTAGCTGCTAAGGGTTTCCATTTGCTAACATCTGGCAGATAGAATAAAATATTGCGATAGGTTGTGCAGTGAATTCTTGTTGACCTAACCTTGCACTCTTCTGCAGTTTCCTATATAAGGTCCTCCATCGTGGTGAAATGAGTGATGTCATTGTGACAGAACAGCCACCCCGCATTGGCATTCTGCTGGATTATAACGCTGGAAGACTCTTATTTTTCAACGCGGAAAGAGGGCAGCTCCTGTTTGCCATCCGGCAGAAATTCACCGATGCTGCACACCCTGCCTTTGTGTTGGAGGAGCCAGGAGTCCTTCACCTGCATACGGGCATGGAGCTTCCAGAATTTGTGAAGCAAAGCTAAACATTTGCTTTCAAACTACATGCAAGACAGAAAAAAGTGGATAGAATGTGCTTGGGGTGGCCTTGTTTCCTTCTTCTAAGATAAGATAATGTTTAAGAACTACAAGCCAGTAGTTCAGTGGCTTCAACAGGACTTCCATCATACATTCCCCCTTGCCAGCACTACTTCGTAAAGTTTTTTTTTTTTTATACTGGGGGAAGTTTCAAAAGCAGATCAAGGAAGCTCCTCTTAGGAACAAAAGTGTAAAGTTATTCACAGAGCCCACATATCTCACCCACATGCGAAGTCCACGGGGTGGTGGTGAACTCTCTTCCCAAGTTGTTTTTATTCATGGGAATCATTCACATAAGGCACACATGCAGACACACACACACACACAGAAGAGCCATAGCTCAGTGTTAGAGTATCTGCTTTTCAGGTTCGAATCCCAGCATCTCTGGGTAGGACTAGGAGAGACCGCTGTCTGGTGCCCTGAAGAGCAGCTGCTAACATTACTGATCGGTAGTTTGACTCAGTATTGGGTTCTGTGATCCTACATAGCACAAAGACACACAAGTTATCTCTTTACTTACTACTTTCTTGATGCATACTGAAGGACTGCCCAAATGTTTGTGCTACGCTCACTGGGGGAGGGTGCCAGGAACTTCTCCATTGGTCTCTTTTGAAATGAATTGGTTCCAATGCGTTTTCACAGGGCCCAGCAAGAAGAAATTATTGGGAGGAGTGTGCTCATTGTCTGCAATCCAGCTACTGACCCACACAGGCCTACCTCCAATCAAGATGGGTGGGGCTGCTAGGATTTGGGGAGAGGGGGCTGCTTTCAGTCTCTATACCCCATATAATCTCTGACCAGGTTAGCACTCCTATTGATATTAACAACATTGCCCATCTTGATTTCAGTTACACTCATTTATTTATTTTTTTGACTGGCAGGCAGAGCCTGGCACCTCATGTGTGGCACATATAAACATACAGAGCTCCCAATCTCCTAGGATGTGTGAGCATAAAATGCTGGATTCTTATTGTGTTGTCCTAACATTTGAGGCCTAACTGGATCAGGGCAGTTTGTTCATATGAAAATTATTCTAATACTGTGGTATTACGTGCAATTAAAAAATTAAAAACAAACAGGTTTTATCTTCAATGTCATTGCTCAGAAAAACAATACAGTGGTACCTCTGGTTAAGAACTTAATTCGTTCTGGAGGACCATTCTTAACCTGAAACTGTTCTTAACCTGAGGTACCACTTTAGCTAATGGGGCCTCCTGCTGCCGCCGCGCCGCCGTCGCACGATTTCTGTTGTCATCCTGAAGCAAAGTTCTTAACCCGAGGTACTATTTCTGGGTTAGCGGAGTCTGTAACCTGAAGCGTCTGTAACCTGAAGCGTCTGTAACCCGAGGTATCACTGTATATCATTCAGTGCTTTAAAAAGAAGTGGGAAATGTTTCTGCTGCGTGAACAATAATGTGACAGCTTTCTGAAATTGCTCTTCTTGGTGGTGGTGAGTGTTTATTGTAGTATCAGTACTGCACATGTAGGCAGATTTTCCCAGCACCCACACAGCATTGTTGGCATCAAAATGCCAGCCCTTATTCCCCCTACCCTCAATTAGTCTGGATTTACCCTATCTGGGTAAATAGGTTAAGTAAAAATTTTTAAAAAGACACAACAAAAACCCATTTGCAATACCCATTTTTAATATTAAGCTGTCAAATGGAAGAACTCTAAAATGTAGGGAAACATACAGGGTTTCACCAAGCTTTTCATACCAGTTATCTGGTGATCACACAAGGAGAAAGCCCTTTCCACAAGCACCTGATAATGTGTCACCATTTATTCCTGTTGAGCATGCCTACTTGGGTTGTTCTCACAGAAATCCCAATATATCATTAAATAAGGAGAAACCATGTTCTCCCTCTTTCCAGCCACTGCCCTACCCACTTTCCGTTTTTGTTTTTTAAAAAATGCTGAATTTGCAATGTGGCACCTGGGCTGGATCTACACTGATCTGTTTAAGATTATTAGAACGATATTAGTTATTATGTTTTAAAACATCACAGGGCATACTTATAAATTAAAGTGTTTCTTTACCTTTAAGATTTTGACCCAAGGCAAAATCTTAAATGACAGGATCCTTTAAAAGGAAATGTAAAAGACAAAGAGGGTTTATTTAAGGGAAACATACTAGAACATAAAATAAAGCATGTAAGAAAGCTAGTTAAACAACCTCAGTATGATACTTATATCGGAGTGTTGTCAAGCCTTGCTCCTGTGACTTCCTCATCACTTGTCTTGATACCATTGCAGCACTGAATTGTGCACCTTAGGGGCATTGTCCCTGTTTGCTCCAATGGGAGTTTTCCATTATTATTATTATTATTATTATTATTATTATTATTATTATTATTATTATTTAAAAGTAGTAAAACACAAAAATACATAACATAATAACAAACAAAGCAATAGCACCCCCAATGGTAATTGCCACATGGCTTTATGTGCTTTTTAAGCAGTATCTCAACTGATAACAGTAGCTCCGATCCCAAGTCTGGGATTTATTTATTTTAAACCTATAATGTAATTGCTAAGAATCTTGCTAGTTCCACATGTAAAGGTAAAGGGGCCCCTGACCATCAGGTCCAGTCATGTCCGACTCTGGGGTTGCGGCGCTCATCTCGCTCTATAGGCTGAGGGAGCCGGCGTTTGTCCGCAGACAGCTTCCGGGTCATGTGGCCAGCATGACAAAGCTGCTTCTGGCGAACCAGAGCAGCGCACGGAAACGCTGTTTACCTTCCCGCCGGAGCGGTACCTATTTATCTACTTGCACTTGGACATGCTTTCGAACTGCTAGGTTGGCAGGAGCTGGGACCGAGCAACGGGAGCTCAACCCGTTGCAGGGATTCAAACCGCCGGCCTTCTGATCAGCAAGCCCTAGACTCTGTGGTCACAGCGCCACCTGGATCCCTTTCACATGTAGTTAGGCCTTAATTCAGAGGTGGGAATCTGACGCCCTCTAGATGTTGCTGTACTCCAACTCCCATCATTTCTGATCACTGGCCATGCTGGCTGGAGATGATGGAAGTTGCAGTCCAACAAAATGTTTGCAGGGCCAAAGGCTCCCCCAACTCTGCTCTGGATGCAAGCTTTAATGCTATTGAAGAAATGTGTTCTTTATTACTTATTGGCTCTAGCCCAGTTCTCCAGCCTGTCAAGATCAAGATCATTTTGAATCTCGATTCTCTCTTCAACAGTCTTGGCTCCCGCTCTTAGATTCGTATCTTCTGCAAATTTGATTAGCATTCCCTCTACATTTTCATCCAAGCCACTGATAAAAATGTTGAACAGCATGGCATTGCACTCAGTACTTCCCTGTGGCTTGATGCAGAGCCATTAATACCATGATGGTTGTTCAACCAGCTATAGATCCACCTAACAGTGGGCCAGATTTCGCCATCTTGCCAACAAGGATATCATGGGGGACACTGTCAGATGCTTTGCTCAAATCAAAATATTCTGCATCCACATCATGAGTGGGCATGAGTGACTGCCAGCACACATTCTAGATTTACTAATACAGAGGCCCATACAGAGGAAGAGGCAGCCAAGACAAGGAGCCTATTGCCGTGATCTGCCACTTTCTTCCTCATCCTCCTCTGCAGGTAGAAGCAGGACCACAGCCTGGTAAGTTACAGTGAATACTCTGAACTGGTTAGTTTCCTTCTTCTTGAGGCAAGCTTTGTGGTGTATCTTAGGTCTCTGCTACACAGCTGCAATAAAAAAAAAGTGTTTTAGATGTGTTGTAAAATGCAATATACACATGTGACACTAGATTGTGAGCCATGCAAAATTTAATATATTTTTCAAAACGTTTTTTAAAAAAGCATTTTCATAGCATTTTTTTATATGTGTATAGATTCCACCTTAGTCTGAGGATTGCAGGCTGCATAAGTACAAAGGAGGCACACAGGTTAGTCATATTCTTGCTCTAATGTGAGAGTAGAATCCTGTTTTTAGGGATAAAAGAGCTTCCCCCACAATATATTGCAAGTTGCATACATTGCGATCCAGATGCAGTTAAATGTCAGTGGCTTTGCCATTATAACAGCACTGAAAAGTCACAACACTGGATATCAAGGTTGGGGGCACTTTTTCAGCCTGAGGGCCACATTCCCTTTTAGACATCCTTCCAAGGGCCACATGCCAGTGGTGGGTGCAGCCAGAAGCAAAAGCAGACAGGGCAAAAAAAAATATTGGAAATTTTACTTTTGGCGATTAGGCTAGTTTCTACACACATACACACCCTTCTCCATCTTCCATCCAGGCATGCAAAATGCATTACCAGAGGTCAAGGATGTGTTTCAGCTAGGGAAAACAACACAGGGTGCAAAGTATGTTGGCTAGGGGGCCTGGGGCCAGTTTTGAGGGCTAAACAGGGAGATTCCTTCCGTGGGCCTGAGGTTCCCCATTTCTGGTGTACTGTATATCTTCCACTGACAGATCAAGATGTTCCTTTTAGGGCTTTGGAGACAGATGAGTGATATACTGCTGCTTTTAATTGATGCTTTCAATCATGCTTTAAATTTATATTTTAATTGCTTAAATTATATTTTGGAATTGTACATAATCCACCTTTTGGGGTCAATGGTGGCTATACATCATATCTCTCTTTGGTGGAGGAGCCATCCACGAAAGAGTGATGATCATGTCTTGAAGGTATTATGTAAATTAGATCCAACTCAATAACGATTTTAAATAGCAACTATAGAAGGATCCCCAACATCGACTTTAAATTTGAATAGGGTGAAACAAGTTGCAACCTACGAGAATTCGCCAGAATAGTAGCTGTGCTAACCTGTTGCAGCAAGAATAACAAAGGGCCTTGTGCCATCTTAAAGACTATCTAGTGTAATCGCCTTCAATCAGTTCCATTCACTGTGCAGCACACACACAAAAAAATGGACATGAATTTGACATCAGAAATGGCAACAACTCAGAAATAATTGGGAGAACATTAAAATCTCCCATAACCTTTTGTTTTGTTTTCACTAACAAATATTGATTAACAAACAACTGCAAAACGACAACAACCCCAAAAAACTGTCTGACTTGTACAGCCATCTTTTATGCTAGCATCCCAATTAATCTTAAGACCTCGTTTGCACATGAATGCCAAGCCAAACCATGACTAGTGTGAACCAGAAAGGAGACCACAGCCTCTGTGCTCCTGTTATTATTATACAGCCCTTCATCGAAGAACTCAGGGTGGTTCACAAGATAAAAATACCTACCCCAAGGTGAGCTGCAACCAAAGTTTGTTTTTGTTTTATGCTTCATAGTTTATCTGCTGGAGACTGACTGGGGAAGCACAGGCATAGCTGTCAAGTTCTCCCCTTTTTTAAAGGAAACCCTTGCGAATCCACACTAAGCCATGGTTTGGTTTGGTTTGGCTTGGCTTAGCATTCCCTGCAAAACTGAGTCAAAGACCCAGAGCATACTTGTTTGAAGGTGTGATGCCCACTACATTTTCTGAGCTATATAGGCAAATAGTCTACATGGCATGAAGCAGATTCCTGGGCTGGAGAAAGAGAAACTGGCCCAAGATCTGTCAGTGAGCTTCTAGAGTGAGGGGGGCATTTGAAGCTACCGGTAGGTATTCCTGCCTCCAATCGAACACTTTCATACCGTGTCCACCCTGCAAACATCTGACTCCAGCCAAAGTCTGAATTCCGAGATGTATTGTTATTATTATTTTAAAAACCTTCTTTTAAAGTATGTACCCCTGGGCTCGATTTTTGTTTCTTACAGTGCCACTTTCAGTATTGTACATAATTGTTTCTTCTGGTTGCAGCAGCAGCCTAGATCTAAAGCCTATTGAAGTCAGAGGAAAACCAAAACTTCAATAGGTGTGGATTGGCCTCAGTAATCCTGAGGTCCTGAGATGAAAAATATAGAGCTGGCTGTAAGATAGAAGCGTTTGTTTTGCTATCAAGGGAGGGAGGGAGCAGAGTCTCAGTAGAATAGATGCTATTGATCTGCAAAACTCACACAGTCTCTTCTGTTCTAGAAAAGAACATTAATACGAGGTTAACGCTTTAGCTCAACGCCAGCTTTACACACCCTAAAGGTGGCTAACCAGGGGCCTTCCAGATATTGCAGGACTACAGTACCCATCACCCTTGACCATTGGCCAAGCTGGCTGCGGTTGATGGGAGTTGGAGTTCAAAACTTCTGGAGGACACCAGTCACCCACCCTTGCAAGGTGTGAATTGTGTGTGTAAGCATATATACAGGCATTTCTAACAGTTTCATTACAGGTAGTCCGATGACAGAATTAAAACAAAAACCTCACCCTTGTCCATTACACACACATTTAAACCCTCCCACCATACATTTAAAGCAGGCCCATGCCACTTTAAAGTCATGGCTTCCCACAAAGAATCCTGGGAACTGTAGTTTGTTAAAGGTACTGAGAGTTGTTAGGAGATCCCTGTTCTCTTTACGGAGCTACAATTGCGTGTGGAGACCCTTTAACCTGGCCTAGAAATAAATTCAGACTGGACTCATATTTTTGGTTTGGTTTTTGGCAGAATTTTAGGCCACAACTTTATTGATTACAAATCAAGTGAGTGGTTGCATAGGCTCTGGTTCCAAAGCTACCTAAAGTAGCGCTGACTCTGGGCGCACCATGAGTCAGCATAGGTGAACATCTGGGACGGGGCCCCTTGCGCAGCCTGGCCCATGGTTCCCCCAGATGTGCCCCGAACTCTGGAGGGGGCACAACCCGACTGGGGAAGACGAACCAGAAGTCCCAGGATTCCACTTAAAGGAATACCCATGGATAGGGTTGGCTAGGCATCCTGCCACCCCTATCAGCATGAACCAGAGCCTATCCGCCAACCTTACAAGTTGTGACGATTTGCTTCTGTCATGCCCCTGTCCCAATGACAGACGACACACGACAGCATAGCAAGGTCAAGCGCAAGACCTAAAGTTAGGGAGAGGTGGGCGGGTGTTTCGGTGCATGATGACCCAAGAAGAGAATCTCTAAGGTCACGTGTGGCTCTTAAATAGTGGTCTCTCTGACTCTTAAGACTGGCATGCCCTCAGCCCAATTGCATCCCGTCAGAGAGACCATCAATAGGGTGTTGCGGCTGCTCCAATAGTCTCCGCCCCAACACCTAGGCCTCATTGGCGGGACCCACCGCAACACTCTGTTGCAGGGAGGACCCGATTTATCAGAATGGCTTCTTGGGGGAAACTGAGAATTGTAGCTTTTTTTGTACATTGTCTGATTAAAGAAACCATGCTTGCCATGCTTAAGACTACACAGAAGAAAGCGAAGAATGTTAACGATTGTTCTCTCCAGTAGAAAACTAGGTTCCATCCTAAAGCTAGGGGAAAGTTTATGATATGCTTCGTTTCCCTCAAGTGCAAATCACATGCTGTGGTCCCAATACTGATTTGGAGTGTGTGTGTGTGTGTGTGCTGAAGCTTCTACTCTGTTTAAAAAGCATGTTGAATGCAAGTATGCCTTTAGCATTGCATGCAGTTTAATCCTTAAACATTGCTAAATTTAGCTACACTGGGCTTTTGGGCTTCAGAGAGGAAGGCAGAAAACCTCTTTCATTAGGGTTCCTGACTAAGGCTGTGCCAGAGCTCTCCAGCTATATCATCACTCTGACTCTATGCCAGAAACAACTGCACCATTTGAATTTCTGCTCTCTCTGTGTGTTAAATTCAAAGATTCTTTGTTGATGTGTGTGTGTGTGTGTGTGTGTGTGTGTGTGTGTGTGTGTGTGTAAAACTGGCAGTTCTGCTTTCATTCTTCATTGCGGCATTTCTGCTTTTATATAAATTGTCAGGGACCAAATAAGCGAAAGGCAGCAGTTGCCACTTCCAGGAAGCTGCCTGCTTGCAATTAATTTGGGAAGTCCCTGCACATTAGGACACCTCTCCTTTAACAAATGCTGTATTGATTTTGTGTTAAGCAGGTTGAGATGATCTTCTGCAATTTAAAACAAAAGCAAACCCCATCTCTTAGCAACTGAGCGGAGGGTAGATGGCTGCGGTTTATAAAAAGTACAGTAAATCGGTTGATGTGACTCAGTTATTATCAATACTGTATTAAATAAAGCTCAGCATCTCCAGGTGCTCTTTTTGTATAGATGTTTGAATGCTTTGTAATATTATGCACGTGTTAACTTGCCATAGAAGAGTAAAATCTGAAAATCTAAGTGTGGAGCAGAAATAACTGGCTCGCTCTACATTTTTAAAGATGGTGCCTGTTTTGTGTGGCCAAAATTACCTCCTGCTTCAAAGGCCTCTCTCATTTGCAGTGCAGGGGGGGTCGTAGGAGGATGAATGGCTGCTGTGGAATAGACTAAACAAGGAAAGCCGCTCAGAGTGGCAGCTTAAAGAGATGTTAATGAGGAGGGAAGGCAAAAACAAATAAGGTGGCACACATGGAAATTATAGCATGGGAGTTTCAACAAGGAACAAGCATGATAATAAGCAAGTAAGTAAATAAAGATGTTGGTTTTCGCTTTATTTACTGAAATCTTTACTGCTTTGATGAGAATGTGCAATGTGTCAGGGAGAGCTGCCAATAAACAATTCACACATGAGATGCAAACTTGTAAACTCTGGTTTTGGATCCCTGTTGTGTTGTCCTCAGATGTTTTAACAAAGGAAAGATGGCCTTACTGGGCTTTAAACAGCTACACCAATTCCCAAAAGGAACTCCCGTTTCTTACCCCTCATCTCTCTCTGTGTGTGTACACATTATCAGCTTAAAATGCAACTAGGTCATTTTTTTTTTCTTAATTAGGATCAAAGCTGTTTTGGAGAAAAACACATCAAACAGAATTCCGTAAGAAAGAGCAGGATCAGTTACAGGATAGGTATGGATCGCATGTGCATCACTTCTCAAACCAGTGGTGCGAGTGCAGTGGAGGCAAAGTAAACAGGAGTGTGTACACAGCCAGAGAGAGAGAGAGAACCAATCCACTGAAGTTGTTCTTAATCTATTGCAGATATTACCCCTCTTTTATTGCCCATTCCGGGTCGCCCAACCACTGCCACAGTGTCTTTTCTCCTGGCAGATCAAGAGGAGCAGACGACAGCAAAGATTGCAAGGTTTTTAGCTGGGGCAATCAGAACAAGATCCACTGTTTGACTGCCTGTCTGGCTGCTGATTCAGGACCCCAAACTGTGTTTTATTATAATCGACTTTTATTGAGTTTTGTGTACATCATAATGCTTTTTATTGCTATGGCCGATGGCTAATGCAAATAAAGTTTCATTCATTCATTCTATTACAGATATAGATAAAAAACATTACTTGTTTCCTTGCTCTCACCTGAGTTTGCATCAGTCATGTTTGACATGTACAGTGGTACCTCGAGTTACAAACACCTCAGATTACAAACGCTTCAGGTTACAAACTCTGCTAACCTGGAAGAGTTACCCTGAGTTGAGAACTTTGCCCCAGGATGAGAACGGAAATCGTGTGCTGGCGGCGCAGCAGCAGCAAGAGGCCCCATTAGCGAAAGCACGCCTCTAGTTAAGAACAGTTTCAGGTTAAGAATGGACCTCCGGAACGAATTAAGTTCGTAACTAGAGGTACCACTGTAATGATTGCACTTCAGTGTTGATGTTATTTTGAAATATTTCCAGACTGTGCAGAATTTCTAAGCAAAAGGTGTCTGGCCTTAAATCTGCGTAGGAATTTACACCTTTCATCCTGCAATCCTTTCTCCCAATCCCAGACGTGTCAGATATGTTTGTGGTGTTATGCCAAAGACAGATTGAGCTAAAGGCTAACACTAAGCATATTGTTGCTCCCTGGAAGGACAGATCGTGAAGCTGAGGCTCCAATACTTTGGCCACCTCATGAGAAGAGAAGAATCCTTGGAAAAGACCCTGATGTTGGGAAAGATTGAGGGCACTAGGAGAAGGGGACGTCAGAGAACAAGATGGTTGGACAGTGTTCTCGAAGCTACGAACATGAGTTTGACCAAACTGCGGGAGGCAGTGCAAGACAGGAGTGCCTGGCGTGCTATGGTCCATGGGGTCACGAAGAGTCGGACACGACTAAACGACTAAACAACAACAACAAGCATATTGTTGAGCAGCCTTCCTCAACCAACAGCTGTCCAGATGTTTTGGACTACAACTTGCATCACCTCTGACCACTGGCCGCTCTTCAACTTCATTGAATGACCCTGAATTCTGATAACAGGGAGAAAAACTCTCTAGGTGCTTCAAGACACTGACATAATACTGTACTGCAAACAGGTTATTAATACATTATGAACAGGTTATTGGCAACTGGTCGTTTGAACAATTTATTTCACTTATCAGATTTTTCATGGAAAGATGTAAATCCTAATTAAAAGAGGGGAAATACAGGTTGATAGTTTGAGGTAGACAATATTGTGTGGTTGTGACAAAAAAAACAAAACAAAAACCCAACCATGATGAGCAGTACTGATTCCATAATAAACCCACCTGAAAGCTCTCTCTCTCTCTCCCGCTCTCTCTCTCTCCTTCCTCTAGTTTGGCCACAGCATGTGTCATTTTATAGACTTCTTTTATGCCCCTCTTTACACACTTGTATACTTTGCACCTGCAAGTTCCCAGCATCAAATCCTGACATTTCTAGTTGAAAAGGATCATAACAGAATTTGGGAAGGTGAGAGGTCTGCATAATATGCTTATTTTGACCACGTGGGTGGGTGTTTATGGAGCCAAACATGAACACTTAAATGTATAAAGGCCTTAATATATATAATAATTATATATAATATATAAAAAATGAGGTGCCGGAACTCACCATGAACACCTTCCTTGTTTTCTTATAATGGCAATGACATACACCAGAGAGGTGCCAGAACTGAGGTCCAGCGAGTTCTGGCTGGAAAAAAATCCCTGTTTATAAGCATTTCTGAGATTTTATATACTGTATGTAAGTCACTTTGAACAACTCCTTTGTGAAGAGGATAAGATATATATATGAGATTAGTAAGGGTTGGTGTTCCTTTAACCCCAGCATTTTTAAAACCAGCTATGGGAATAAGCCTGACCACAGTCTGGTGGACTATCTAGCATCTTCTGGCTGCTTGCAAAGATTTCTTGCTGGGCCTGCTTCTGTTTTTAAGCCAAGAGTGTACATACCCAAGATCTCTTAACTCAGATTAGTTATACCTTCATAATCATTCAGATATCCTGATTGTGCACTACTGCTTTCCATATTTAAACCACACAGAGTGGAAAACAGAGCTTCTTGCTGTGCAATAAAAAGTAGATCATTCAAGACTTAAGTCAGCTCATCCCTGCCTTCAGTACTGTATAGAACTAGCCCCATCTGCTGACAATTAGTGAAATAACCATACAATATATTTAGACTTGTTTTGAATCAATGCAAAGCTAGGGACCAGGCACAGAATCATAGAATTGCACAGTTGAAAGGGATCACGAGGGTCACCCAGTCCAACCCCCTGCAATGCAGGAATCTCAACTAAAACATCCATGATGGTGGCCATCCAACCTCTGCTTAAAAACCTCCAAGGAAGGAGAGTATGACACTGTCCATTTGCAATATTCCCCTTCTGGAAGCAACCTTTCTGCACACTGAGAAAATATGGGAGAACCACAGAATGACGATGCTTGGATAATGGCATTGTGTGGATGACATGCGTCACCTCCAGCCTGTACATATTTTGTAGCATGGATTAAATCACATATTAGAAATTTGGTTTGCACAATTATGCACAATAAAAAAACAACACACAACCCAGACTTTCTGTAGTTACAAAATGATGAGGAAATACACTCAAAAGTGTTGAATGAACCATTGATTGATGATAAGGTGTATAAGCTCTTTGCAAGCAAATCAGAGTGAATGCTGAGCAAACAGACACAAGCTTTGGGGCAAGCAAATCAGAACAAATGTACAATAAACAGGTTGAGTGGAATAGCCCCAGTGAAGAATGAGTGAATGAAGCATAATAATTCCACACTAAATGCCTAATGTAGAAGCCCCCATTCCCCTCCAAAGAACAAAATATCAATACAGCATTGCAGGAGATCTGCCAACGGGTAAGATGACATACATTAGAATATTAATGCATCATGGGAGGATAAGACTGAGCATAGCAGTTTACTCTACTCACTGGCACCATTTTCTTTCACTTTACTTCTTGAGCCACCAGGCTCAGGCCCAGTTCTGTTACTTATTTTCCCTGTGTTTTTTTAAAATCATCAACAGCTTCCCAGTGTCAGTCAATCAGGACGGTTGCTCTAGTAATTTCCACCCACATGGCACTCACTGCGTGGTATTTTGAGGTTGGGACGTCAGAATGATATGATGCTTTGTGAGTCACAGAGAATATCCCACTCATCTCCATATTGTCAGAGGTGCTTCAAGTTATGGAGATGAAGAGGACCCCTGATGTTCTCCAAAGCCCTTTGCTTTTGGAAAAGAAAGGCTGGCTGCTTCATTTCCCCTCACTATGGAACAAAGTGGGAGTCTCAATACACTGAATGCCAATTCTCTATGGCAATTATTTTCTTTCGCAATGTTTTCCCCAGATCACTGTGAACAACAACAACAACATACCTAGTTGAACAATAAGAAATGTACTGTGATGCTTTGGCTAAACCAAACTCAGGAATTATACCAAAGTCCTGATGCCCACATAGTAACCTGATTAGCAAGCTTAGCAACCAAAACTGCTCCCCCCAAAAACCTACTTTTTTTTCTTGCCATAAGAAGGTGTACATTAGCAATTATTTTGGATGGGAAACACTGGGGCTTTTGCAAACTAGCTGATACAAAAATGCAAATCGATCAGTTTTGCTCTCTGAACATTTCTGAAAAGGAAGCAGTTTCACATGCAGTAAAAGTGCCCTAGGAGCACACAGGGCCCACAAATAGGTGGAACAGACACAGTTTATTCAGTGCAGGGGCTCATGGCCTGAAGAAATCAGGCTAAATTGTACATTGTGCATACAGATTTATGCAAACTCATTTCCTCATAGCTTTGTAGCTATAAGGTCTGTCTAAAGGTTGAGATTCGTTACAGCCAATTGGAAGCAGGACTGTCCTTTTAGCCACCCAGTGGCTGGGGCAACCAAACAATAAAAATATTATGTATTATTTTTAATTTAGATTGAGAGAGAGCTTGCACAGGAAACTGTCAAACAGGTCGGTGTGGGGAATATTTGGTCCTCCAGCTATTACTGCTCTGTTTTTATAATAATCAGGCAACCAGAAACTTAATGAGCTAAAACAAAGGGAAATTAAAAGAAGTTAAAGGACATCAAACAGACGGAAATTGAGGGGGGAGGCATATTACTAGTTTCTACTAAGTCCAGGCAAATGATTATGCTTGGGCACTGAGTATATATTGTCCTGCTTGTGCAGGGAATGAGATCCTTTTCCATTCTAGAATTCTATTATTCCAACCACATGTTCAATCATTTTAAAAACATCTCTGTGTGATGTGCCCCAAATTCCCCCAGAGACACATTCACTTAGGAGAACATAACATGTACCCCAGACTGGAGTGCCTGACGTGATTCCTATAAACAGGGCAGCTGGGGGAAATGGTGCTGCTGCAACAGTGAAAGCTGCCAGGAAGCTGCAGCTGTAGCTCTGGGTGCCTGGGGCAGAGGTTATATTTTTCACATGAATTCGCATCCAGGAATAAGCAGGATGCATCGCATATTGATGTTTTGACATGCCCGGATCAACCTGAACGAGTCAGTCTGCTCAGATCTCCAGCACAGAAGCTAATGAGAAAATTGTCCCTAAAACCTAAACACTGCCTGTTGCTTAGAATGTGGTTCAACGTGATTTTATATCAGAATAATATACTATTTAACTTATATGCAGAATTCATCATGCGAAAGGCTGGACTAGATGAATCCCAAGCCGGAATTAAGATTGCCGGAAGAAATATCAACAACCTCAGATATGCAGATGACACAACCTTGATGGCAGAAAGCGAGGAGGAATTAAAGAACCTTTTAATGAGGGTGAAAGAGGAGAGCGCAAAATATGGTCTGAAGCTCAACATCAAAAAAACCAAGATCATGGCCACCGGTCCCATCACCTCCTGGCAAATAGAAGGGGAAGAAATGGAGGCAGTGAGATATTTTACTTTCTTGGGCTCCTTGATCACTGCAGATGGTGACAGCAGTCACGAAATTAAAAGACGCCTGCTTCTTGGGAGAAAAGCAATGACAAACCTAGACAGCATCTTAAAAAGCAGAGACATCACCTTGCCTACAAAGGTCCGTATAGTTAAAGCTATGGTTTTCCCAGTAGTGATGTATGGAAGTGAGAGCTGGACCATAAAGAAGGCTGATCGCCGAAGAATTGATGCTTTTGAATTATGGTGCTGGAGGAGACTCTTGAGAGTCCCATGGACTGCTAGAAGATCAAACCTATCCATTCTTAAGGAAATAAGCCCTGAGTGCTCCCTGGAAGGACAGATCGTGAAGCTGAGGCTCCAATACTTTGGCCACCTCATGAGAAGAGAAGAATCCTTGGAAAAGACCCTGATGTTGGGAAAGATTGAGGGCACTAGGAGAAGGGGACGACAGAGGACAAGATGGTTGGACAGTGTTCTCGAAGCTACGAACATGAGTTTGACCAAACTGCGGGAGGCAGTGCAAGACAGGAGTGCCTGGCGTGCTATGGTCCATGGGGTCACGAAGAGTCGGACACGACTAAACGACTAAACAACAACAACAACAACAATATACTGTACCTGTTTACTCAGAAGTAATTCCAACTTAATTCAAATCAATCCATAAAAAGTACACGCAGGATTGCAACTATAGAACCATGTTATGCATGTTGACGTGGAAATAATTCTATCATGTTCAACAGGACTACTAACTTTATGGATTATATGTACCTGTAGGGACGCAGGTGGCACTGTGGTCTAAAACCACAAAGCCTAGGGCTTGTCAATCGGCAGTTCGAATTCCTGCGGTTCTAATCCCTGCGACAGGGTGAGCTCCCATTGCTCAGTCCCAGCTCCTGCCAACCTAGCAGTTCAAAAGCACGTCAAAGTGCAAGTAGATAAATAGGTACCGCTCCAGCGGGAAGGTAAATGGCATTTATGTGCGCTGCTCGGCTTAGGCATGCTGGCCACATGACCCGGAAAAACTGTCTGCGGACAAATACTGGCTCCCTTGGCCAGTAAAGTGAGATAAGCGCTGCAGCTCCAGAGTCGTTCGCGACTGGACTTAACTGTCAGGGGTACCTTTACCTTTACCTGTAGAGAAAGCTCCACAGAACTGTCTGATCATTTTTAGTGAGATAAACATATATGTTAGGAGAAAAGAACCTGAATTATTATTCCCTCATTAGCACTATGACACCGATTTGCTCATAATCTCGTCCCACACATCTCTAGCTGAGTCAACCACCAAGGACTAAGAGAAAGCATTATAGTCAAGAGTGAAGCGCATTGAAAGAGGATAATGATTCTGCAAAGGCTATCTCTGCAGAATGATTCAGAAAAATGACGCTGAAAGAAAGAAAACAAACACAGGAAATATAAAAGTGGAAAGGACGTAACAGATGCGTAAACTTATGAAATAAACCTACACCAAGGATGGGGAGATGGGTGTCTTAAGATTACAAAAGGGGGGGGTGATGTTTTGCGTACCCAAAAATGAAAGATGGAAATGGATCTTTTTATGTCTGAAGTGTAGCTTTACACCTAAAAAGGCTTAATGCCTATTAAGTTTTATCTGTTTTTTAGTCACAATAAGTTGCTTCACGTATGATTTTTAACAGTTCAACACTCAGTTCAACAGCCCAGCAGATGTCTACTGAGAAGTAGACCCCCCCTCACATACATATTCATAAAGGCCCTGATTTAGCTCAGCCCCCCCCCCTGTATTGGCTGAGTTAACAAAAATCAGCTACACATTGCAGTACTTCATGTCAATCACCTTATCTAGCTAAGCCCAAACATCGCCACCACGACCACAACGACCACAACAGGAAAGAGCCAGCTGTCATTTTCAGACAATAGATAAATAGATTGATGGACCAACATATGATCTTAGAAACGAAGCTTTATAAACTTTGAGCATGTATATGAGGGGTTGTATGTCGAAATCCAGCATGGAGGAATTGTTTTTACATTTCTTATTTCGTAGAGACCAGTTTTGTTAAAAAAAACAAAACCATATTAGGCCTTAAAATAAGAGCCAGTGTGATTCAGAGGACTTGTAAAGAAGGAACATGTTGCAATTCCCTTATGTTTAAAATTCTGCCTTTTCTATTTGGTAATATGGGGGTGGGAAGAAGGTGAGATTTTATTGTTTGCCTTGCTCCGATTTCATAGTGGCATGATGACAGAAAATAAAAGTATGCATGTCCTCAGGAAAACTGAGGGCTGAGCCATTTCAATGAGAATTCCAGATACACAGTGTGATGCTAGAAAAATATATATTGCCTTTCAGGTTTAAAGGCTGCAAGCAGCATTTTAAAGTCTGGATTTCCTTTCAGCTCCCTTGGTTTTATCAACATAACACTCCATGGAAAAAATTCCAAGGTGACCAAGACTTGGGGATGGAGCCATGAGGAGTTTCAGCTTCAATATATCCCATTCCTTGGTAACAAGAGCAGATGTCTGAGTCCCGAAATGTGCTTTGATTGTAAACCAGGCCAGCAATTAACTCTGTGGTGTTTGTTCCAGTCACCACAAAGCATTGCAATGTCAACAACAGAAAGCACATGCTTTTTTAAAGGCTGCTGGAAAAGACGGCATTGGCCACAATTCTAGACTCAGATGCTACAGCTTTAAATGATGTCAAGATTAATACTGAGCTGGGTTACAAAAGGATATTTAGAGGAGACCACCGCAAGGCAGAAAGGGCTACTGTTTTAATAATAAATCTTATTTTTAATGGTTTCAGTTCAAAACAATGGTGAAAAGATTCTGTTCTGGTCAAACCACAGATCATGTTAAGACTTTAACAAATTACTGTACAGCCTTTCCCCATGGTTATTTAGAAAAGTGATACTGGATCTTAAGTAAAAATGTTTAGGGATTCTGCTGCCTATATGAAATGTTTCAGTTTAATAGGTTAGAACAGAAGTAAAGAAATATCTACTAATGTTAATGGAACCTTTATTCAAACCATACAGAAACATGAAAAAAAGAATTGTGCTTTATTCCAAGTGGCTAGACCCAGTTAAAGAAATGAAAAAACCACAAACATTCTGTTGCTCTAGGGATGTTTCTACTCTAAAGCACCCCACATCTATTTTATTTTCTCAGATGTAAATCAGAGCACCTAATTAGTGCAATTGTATGCATGTCTACTGAGTTAAATGGGGCTTACTCCCAAGTCCCAGGTATGGATATATAGGATTACAGCCTAAATCTAAAATGTTCCCTTGACATTCCCCCAAGTGAAGACACTGTAAAGGTCAATGGAACATTAGGATTTAGATTCGATATTAATAAGCCAGTGTGGTGATGTCATGGACTGGGTGGACACACAGAAATGGTGGGGGAACCAGCTGGGGGAACCCCCAAGGGAATAAGGTTCAGAGCCCAGGGATTGGTGGTGGTACAACAATGAGCGGTTAGGAGAAGAGGGGGCCGACTGGGAAGAAGAGGTGTCAGAAGCTGAAGAGCTAACAGGGTTGAGTGAGCAGGAAGAGTCTGGGACAGAGAGCTGTACAGAATCAGAGGCTGGAGAGGAGGGGGGCCAAGAGGCAGAGATGGGTCAGGCTGGTGATGAAGCCAAGTTGTCTCCCACTCCTGCTGTGACAAGCTCCCCTCCCCTGATATCCCAGGACCAGAAGAGGTATGAAGAGGGAGGAGCAGAGACAGATGTGTCGGCGTTGTCTCAGATTGCTTGGGAAGGACCTGAGAGAGGAGGAGATTTAGGCAGCTGGGGGGTAGACAGGGATCTTCAGCCTCCACAACTGCCTCATAGGGGCAAGACCTGCTGAGAAGAGCTGCTGTGCTCATTAGGCTTGGCTCCCCTTAGAAGGCATGGTTTCTTCTACTAAAGAGTTAACTTCATGTATTCTGTGTGAATTATTGCTATCTGGCTCCCTGACAGAACCTGACAGGTGTAGGGATAGACTTAGACTGGGAAAATTCCTGAGAGCATTCAGGAATATACTGGATTCCCTTAGTCTCCAGGTATGGACCAATTTTGTTGCAAATGCTTACTTGTAAATAAGTATTCGTCTATATAATAATTCTTTATATATCTATATAATAATACACATTGCTTCAGTATAAAAAGCAACATAGCACATTTAACCAAGATACATTATATATCAGCTGCTTAGAAAACACAAAACAAAGCAATGGTATTATGAGTTGGGGCTGAGAATGGGATTGAGAGGAACAAATGTGCACAGAGGAACACTTTAGGAAAGGGCTTGAGTAGAGCATCTGGAGCTTGGGTGTGGGAAGTGAGGAGCCCTGGCCTGCAGCAATGTTTTAGCAAGACAATCTTAAACAGTGTTGTGGGTTTTACGCACAGAAATCATCCTATCAAGTGAATTGTAAAACCCAGCATGAACAAGCCCAGTCTGTGTCGTTGAGAAGTCCACCCCACATTTTCCCTGCAGTTCTAGCATATTAGAATCTGGAGGAGTACTTTTTATTTGGCATCCATGATTATTTGTGCTCATGATGCTATCGGGTCAGCCATACACGATTCCATTTCAAAGATGCTTTTCCCCTACAAAAAGTTTGGAGAGCATCACTTCCTGCTGAAATCCCACTACTTTTTGTACCACAAATGTTCAGGTTTTTGTCCCGCTTTTGCTGCGCTATAGCCCTTCCAGACAGTGGCAGCATTGGGGAAGCACTGCAGAAAAAACTAAAGCAGACTATATCCACCACCAACACACTACCACTGTGGCAAAAATATGGTACAGAACACATCCACGATAAGACATCAATCTAGACCTTGTCAGGCAGCTGTGAAAGAATCTTGAAGGTCTCAGTCTAAGTACTTATTTGATCCCAAAGTTCTTATAATAAAACTGCACTTTGTTTCAAACCACTTTTCTGCAATTCCCTGGGTCTATGAAGCATCTTTTATAGCCCTAATTATGTTTATTCAGACTGCCACCTAGGATTACAATCTTAATAAACTGTTTTATTAAAAATGCTTTTAAAACAGCGTAATTTTAATAGAGAAATCAAGTAAAAGCCAACTAAATAAAACCAGGTCTAGCCCTTGAACCTTATCAAAATCCATTTACGTAATTTCCTAGAACTACAAATTCTACATAAGTCCTTTTAAAAAAATCATATACAGGCATGCAATACATGTAAAACCTATTATATCCACCACCTACTATCTTAAAAATATCTTAACACTGTTTATTCTAGGCCTGTTTGTTTCCTTATTGAAATACAAGCAGCCCCATTTATACTGGCTTTCCATCAGCTTTTGAAGATGTACACTGCACATTAAAAAATACCCTCCTCAAGAATCCTGGGACCTGGAGTTTGTGAAGTGATGGGAATTGTAGCTTCCCAGGATTCCTTTGCGTGGGAAGGCTTTAAATGTATTGTGTGTACGCAGTCACAGTTACACACGTTTTCCCTTGATTTCTTGACGCAAGTTTCTTGTTTTTAATTTTCTATATTGTTTTAATGGTATTGCTTTATTATGTATTTTAATTATGGATATTTCCACTTTAATGGTTTGTGTAACTTCATTTTTATACTTTGTAAACTGTAGTGAAGGCTATTTGGGCATTAAGTGTTATATACCAGTAAATACAGTGAATAAGAATACGAAAAGGTGGTTATAGGTCCGCCTGAGGGGGGGGGAATGTAAAAGGCCTCCCACCTCTTTTCAAGCACCGACTATAGATAGAGCTTTCACAGCACTTCAAAACACAATGGAAAAACTTCCCACACTTGGCTGTGAGTCATCAGGTACCGAGCAATAAATTATGAGAGGCATGTGTGCGAGAGCTAGACTCTGGTCAGCAAAGCTAAACGTGGCACAGTTGGATGTTTATCTCAGTATTCTCACCTGAAAAACCTCTTCAGAATATATATGAAAGGGTGAGAGGTAGACAGACATCTCAAAGTTCAGCACAAGCAGTGTCAATACATGCTCTCTGCCCTGAATTATGGGACTGAATGAACCTAGATTGCTCTGATGGGTTATCTTTTTCTGGAACAGGACGAAGGAGGGTGTGTGTGACCCTGTTATCCTGACCTGATCTCTCGGTGGCTGTTGATACCATTGACAGTGGTATCCTTCTGAGCTGACTGAATGGAATGGGTATTGGAACTACTGTTTTACAGTGGTTTTCTCCAGGGTCAGTTTCAGAGAATAGCATTGGCTGTTGGTCTTTTGGCACCCGTGCAGTTCAGTGGGCTATAAATGCAATAAAGAAGAAAAAATAATAAATTGTGGTAAAATAAATAACATGTTTTGGGCTACAACTCCCATCGGCCCCAGCCAGCTAGCCAATGAGAGTTTTAGTTCAACTCATCTGTAGGGCACCAGGTTGGAGAAGCCTGGTTTACTCCTGCCTTGAAAAGCCCTGTAAATCACCATAGAGCAGTAGTAGGAATAAGAGGTGCAGCACACATCTGTTGCATTTTAGCTAAAGTAGTATTTAAGAGGGAGGCTTACAACATAGCAAATATAAACACAACAATCATGGATTAAAACAAACTATAACAAACAAGGTTTTTATTTTAAAAAAAGCAAAGGAAGAGATTATCTTTATTAACTGTAAAAAGGAAAATGAGTATCAGCTGTGGGCTTCAAGGAGTAATTCATTTAATTTCCTGTTTTCTGTGTTGCTTGACTGTGTTAGCATGATTTTTAAGAGGAAAATAAGGCATCTACTGTTTTGCTTTGAAGATGGTACAGAAAATTTGGGGAACTTGCATTTTTTTATATATAAAAAATCTGCACGTTTATAGGATGAATATGTTTTGCAAAGCATGTGTCCGTTCCAAACAGTGAACTGGTTTTCAGTAGAAAGACAGGGACAAGCAGCCTGCCTCTGGCTGTTTCTTTCTTTCCCCCTTTCCCTTCTTTGCAAGATTAAATAAAAGCGTTTGTGTCCATATGCTATGCAGCAGACTCAAAATGCTACGTGGAGAGGACTTCTTGTTTGTTTAATATGAATATTTCCAAATCTTACAGGAATCAGGAAAGCAAAACCCAAATAAAAAGTCAAAACCAATGATAAAACAGCAATAAAACCAATGAAGTTTTTTATATATTAAAAAAACATACAGGAATAAGGCAGCAGATAAAACTTAGCATGGAATGACTTTCAGCAAACATTAAAAGGCCAGGGAAAATAAGGGTTTTATCTGGTACTAGAAAAGACATGGAATTGGGCAGCTGGATAGCTTTCCTAGGACTTAAGAGTAGTATTCCACAGGGATGAGGTGCCATCACTGAAAAGGCCATCACCCTAGCTCCCACTTGCCTCACTTCAAATAGTGGGGGCACTAGGAGAAAGCAGGTTTCTAAGGCTGACCTCAATGAGGAAGTAGGTTTATTCATGGAAGCGATTGCCCAGGTTCCAAGCCACTCATCTGGTATCCTTCCCTGACAACTGTGGTTTTGCTCACCACAAAGTGGATGGATGACAGGACCCAGCAGGGAACGGGCAGCAGAGCCTTGGCTGCCTTCAGGAGATCAAAAGATGTGTCTAGTGTTCCGGTTGCAACCATGCTTTTGCCATGTCACTCACTCTCAAACTACATGAGCTATGTATTTTGGTATTGCTCATTCATACCCCTTCCTCCTTTGCACACCACGAGAAAAAGAGTGAAAGCCCCAGTTACCTGTTAGATCCAAACTCAGATCCAAACAGTGGTTTAGCTTAACTGTGGTTAGCAAACCAAGTTCAAACTGTAGTTTCAGATCCTGGTTTTTGTGCGATTAACTAACCTGAGTTACAATCATTCAGTCCCTTGAGTTCATACTTTACTAGAAACTGGAGCTGATTAAAACTGAAAGTGGTTGCTTTCAGTCTTGTTCCCTCCTGTGCAAAAGAAGAGGTAAAGTCATATAAGCCCAAGGCTCACCACCACTTATTCTCATAAAACTAAATGAAAGCTTAGAGCTACATCTAAACTGGGCCTAAGAGAAAGCCACAGACACAGAAATCTAATTGCACAATATCCACAGGTGACTTGATTCCTGTGTTGTTGTGAAAGAAACCTGCTGCCCCACCTTTGCATCTGGCTCCGAGAAAAACTCACCATTTTTCAGAACAAAGTTGTGTTCCTGGAGAAAGCATATGGAGATAGGAAAGAGGCTGTCAGAAGCTGAAGAATTCCCTAAGACATGTAGGCCAACTCTTCCTTGGAGGATGGGCAGGATATTTATGTAACCGAGAGTAATAACAAATAAAAGAGGCATGATTAACCTACCTTTTTTCTTCATAGCCCAAATCAGATTAATTTACAAGCTGTTTTACCAAAATGCTGTTCGCAAATATCAAATAAAGTATTAGATGTAAACCTCCCAGTGCCAAAGTATTAAAACATTAAATAAAAACACATGTCTAATAGATATAGAATTACACACTATAAATCGGTTAGATCAAAGGCTTTCAGTCTCAGTGGGGCTTGAAGCCACATACTCTGGCCTCCTAAATGGATCTCTGCCCACACTTGTCCTGGTCAAGCATACCCATGGCGATCCTTGTGAAGTTGCTACTTTACACTGCTCTTATTATCCCTGTTTCTTTTTATAAGAAACATCCAAACCCCCCTTTTCCATTAAGTAATCTAAGCCATTTAAAAAACAATTACATTGAGGTGAGTGGGTTGTGGGGGTGGCAGTGGTTAGGAGAACACACATGATGAAAGCACATGTTTTTCTAATCATGAAGCGTAGCTATTGTGGAAACTGCTATTTTGGCCTTTGCAGCTGAAATGAAGGTCAAAGTTAACTTCTAACTAGCATGTTATTTGCCTAGCTGAAATTAAGAAATTTTAAAAAACAACAACACAGAATACAGCAAATTTGATACACAATTCTGGGTAGTGCTATACACATTTAATCTGTTCTTATTGAAAACTCTCCTTGATGCTCCACACACAAACATGCGCTCAGATCAATGTGGGATGCCAACAGCACTTTTCAGAAAGGCATAACTGAGTGTGGTGCAACCATCTCCCTTCTCCCATTTTAGAAATATGGTCAAAGGGTCATAGCTGTAGTAGAGCATCTAGGTCTCATAGCGGGGTAGGAGAGCTTAAAAAAGAATCACATCTAGCAACCAACGTACCCCTTGGGTTTCAGATAGTACATGGGTAAAGGTAAAGGGGCCCCTGACCATCAGGTCCAGTCGTGTCCGACTCTGGGGTTGCGGCGCTCATCTCGCTCTATAAGCTGAGGGAGCCAGCGTTTGTCCGCAGACAGCTTCCGGGTCATGTGGCCAGCATGACGAAGCTGCTTCTGGCGAACCAGAGCAGCACACGGAAACGCCGTTTACCTTCCCGCCGGAGCGGTCCCTATTTATCTACTTGCACTTTGATGTGCTTTCGAACTGCTAGGTGGGCAGGAGCTGGGACCGAGCAACGGGAGCTCACCCTGTTGCAGGGATTCAAACCGCCGACCTTCTGATCAGCAAGCCCTAGACTCTGTGGTTTAACCCACAGCGCCACCTGGGTCCCTCAGGTACATGGTACATGGGTAGATGAGTCTAAAAAGCCTGGGACACCAATTTTCATGGCCCTCTACTGATTATGGTGGCTCATTTACCAGAAGTAATGTATTTAGCATCAACTCTGAAAGTGTATACTCGATTCTGACCAAACTCGGCCTCCTTGGATGCTTTTGCTGTAGGAGTTAACGCTAAATATATTACTTCTGGTAAATGAGCCACCATAGCCACTAAAGGGCAGTGAAAAATTGTGCCCTAGGCTTTTTAGGCTCTTCTACCCATGCATGTACTATTTGAAACCAAAGAGGTGCATTGGTTGCCGGATGTGAAATGTATTGTCATTATTTTCAGCTCTCCTACCCAATTACCAGGTTCCCAATCCACAGCATCTCCAGGTGGAGCTGGCAGTGCCCCCTGTCTGAAAGCTTACAACGCAGCTGTCAGTCAAGGCAGATAATACTGAGCTAAATAGACTAATGGTCTGACAAGGTACAACTATGTTCCTAGTTGTCCCACATCCTTCAAAACCATCCGACTCTGGGCACTGGGCAAACTGTTCTGCTTCCCAAACACATTGCTATGTGGGAGATTTTGGAAGCAGAAACTAAGCTCCCCTACCAAAAAAAAGATGATGCTTCAAGGTGCTGTTCACCTAAATAGGATATTCTTGTCTTCTAAGATTCCCCGGCATACAGTCGTACCTTGGAAGTCAAACAGAATCCGTTCTGGAAGTCTGACTTCCAAAACGTTCAAAAACCAAAGCACAAGATATAGTACATAATATACAATTTGAGGACTGGGAAAAACTGTAGAAGGTAGATTTGAAATTTACAGATTGTTCTCTTTTGAAAGAGAACTAAATGAAAATGATTTATAGATGGTATATTACACCAGTGAAAATGGCAAAAATGTACAAAACCGGGACAAACATATGTTGGAAATGTAAAGAAAAAGAAAGTACTTTATATCCTATGTGGTGGGAATGTAGAGAAGTTTAAAAAAAAACTGGGTGTTTAAAATGACATTTGTAAAAAAAACCAGAAGCATTTTTGTTAGGGATTCTAGGACAAGACCTGCCAAGGAAAACAAAGAACTTATTTATGTATGCTACAACAGCGGCAAGAGTCTTGTTAGCATAAAGATGGAAGAATGAGGAAATCCCAATGAAAGAACAATGGCAAGAAAAACTGATGAGCTATGCGGAGTTGGCAAAGTTGACATATAAACTATGTGAGAAGGACAACCGTGACTTCAAAGAAGAATGGGAACTTTTTTACAAATTATTTAAAAAGACAACAAAAGGACCTGGACTCCTTGGCAGGTTTTGAATAAACACCCACAATAGTAGTAGAACACATGACAGATAGATAAGGCAATGATATGTACAATTTTATAACATGCAGAAAATATTATGTATAAACAAATCAGAGAGGGGAGCTGTGGGAAGTCCTTAGAGGGTGGCGGAGAGAGAGGGAGGAAAGGGGGGAAACTGTAATTGGCTATGTATTTGAAATTTATATTGTTTAAAAAATCATTTTTCTCTAATAAAAATATTTATTTAAAAAAAAACCCAAAGTGCGGCTTCTGGTTGGCCGCAGGAAGCTCCTGCAGCCAATCGGAAGCCGCAGAAGCCCCGATGGACCTTCGGCTTCCAAAAATAGTTCGCAAACCGGAACACTCACTTCCGGGTTTGCGATGTTCAGGAGCAAAAACATTCAAGAACTAAGCTGTTCGAAAATCAAGCTACGACTGTATTAGGATATTGAAGTCACAAAGGCCCAAAGTATGTGATGGTTTTTAGTTTCCCCTTATGGGTCTTTTCTTTATTTCAAAGCAGCAGCTGAGGTGGGTGTAGTAGGGAGGGCAGTTTAACTCTTTCTGCATTGCAGTCCTGACAAAAATCCCCCTCCTGAAGCTGTCCTTTAGCATTGGAGAAGAGGTACCATTGTCATCAGGATGTCATGCCATTACTCCTGAACATATCCTGACTTTATTCACTGAACATTACAGGGAGTTTAATTGATTTTTTTTTCTTTTTACATTGGAGACACAAGCTGAGAAAGGATTGTCACTCTTTGGAATACTGAAGGCCTGTTAGGCAAACATTTGGCATATGATAGCTGGGAAATGTTGAAAAGCTGGTGTGCCATGGCTCCCCCTCTGCAACAAACTGAAAATACAGTTGCCAAAAGGCAGAAATTCAACATGCACCTCCCTTACCACCCATATATTCTTCCCAGCTCAAAAAAGCAGTAATACTACACAACTACCTGTCCTCAGTTACCACAATGTAGAAAAGAATGCAGTTTAGAAGATCGGAAGGAGGGGAAACATGAAATTAATAGGTACATAACCACAGCAGGATGAATAAAACCTGTCTGGCATAGAGCATTTAAATGGAGCGGGTTATGGAAATATGAAGTTAAACTGCACAACAGCTTTTGTTGCTTCTTAGAGTGTGTGTCATTTACAGTATTTTTCAAAGCCCTGTCTCCTAAAATGGTTGCCTAAAGGCATGGCAGAAGAAGGCTCTTTTAAAAGTAGAAACTATGGGAGTTTGTATCCGAAAATGCCGAGCATCTCTGCAAAAATAAGCTTTTCGGATGCCACATCTGTTTTCTCTCAACCCTGGCAGCGATGCGGTCATAAAGCAACATCTTGCCCTCAGAAATGTTCAGCACTTTAGAGCCAGAAGCCTGACTATGGTTCAGAAGTGTAAGGAAATTATCATAGTGACATAAGTAAACTTTGCAAAATCTGCACCCTGACCCCCAAAAGCTATTTTTAGAGCTATTTTTTTTCCTCCAGTTCCTTTCAGGTTTTAAAGCCCTCAAACAAATCGATAGCAGATTAAAGAATTCTGATGCAAAGAAATAAAAATATATGTGCAGCTAAACAATGTGATTTATTGGAGGTATACTTGTAGCCTCCTCCATATGTACAGTGGTACCTCGGGTTACAGACACTTCAGGTTACAGACTCCGCTAACCCAGGAAATAGTACCTCGGGTTAAGAACTTTGTTTCAGGATGAGAACAGAAATCGCATGGCGGCAGTGGGGCGGCAGCGTGAGGCCCCATTAGCTAAAGTGGTACCTCAGGTTAAGAACAGTTTCAGGTTAAGAATGGGCATCCAGAACGAATTAAGTTCTTAACCAGAGGTACCACTGTACAGTATATTTACTTAGAAGCAAGTACCCATGAATTCTATCTTGAGCCCAAAAAGTGGCTCCATATGACACTATCAGAAAAAATTGACTGCGAAAATCAGAACAATTATTTTTTTAAAAAAAACATCCTAATCAAGTAGTTAGGTACCTTTCCCTATGGATTTCTGGACCCAGAGTCCAAAAAGCATTATGGTCCTTTAAGATTTGAAAGTATTCAGCTGAACTGAGACCAGGAACAAGAGAGGATCAACAACTTGGATAGCAGGAATTCAGTATGTCACATTGTTTGCAGTATGTCACATCACATGTTGCATTTGTTTTGCACCAAAAAGGTCTTTAAAAGCGTAACTGTGAAAGCTCACATATCCAGAAAAGGGTTAGAGAAATAGCATGTAAGTAGTTCTCTCTGCACTGCCAAAAGCAATAAAAATGGAGTAACTGAAGATACCTTAATATATCTGGAAAACTACTTTAACTATAAGCAACTTCAACAATATTTTTAAAGCAATTAAATTCTAGTGAGTATGCTGCAACTTTGTAAAAATGCAAGCTCACATGCTCCTTCCCAATTTTCTTTCTTGAAAAACGCAACATATCAAGGTAAAATTATTTTCCTTCCTATGTCTAAACCACATTTCACCACCCCGCTCCACCCAATGAAACCATCAGGCTTAATAGCTAGGCTATTTTACTAAGCAAACTAGTGAAAGATTAAGGAACAGAAGTAGGAATGTATGCTGGCTTCAGTCAAGTAGGTTATCATAAAAATGCCTTAAGCAGCCATGGTTTTTTGCTCATACGTCTTTCCTCTCAACTAAGTGCATGCCCAGATTCTGTATCAATTAAGCAACAGATGGGCAGCCAATGATGGGCAAAGCCAGAGACAAAAGTCTTAATATTTTTTCTGCCTGTTGTAGCAATTGTAATTTATTTTATTTTATTTGTTAAATCTGTATACCGCCCTTCATGCATAAATCTCAGGGTGGTTTATAACACAAAAATACAATATAAAAACACAAAATACATAATAAAAACAAGAACCAACCAACCAACCAACCAATAACCCCCTTCCCTTCCCATGAACACATCTAAAAGTGTATAGGATGTTAACCAGCCAAATAAGGTGAAGGTATTATTGTATATGCAGCTAATTAAGACGTACAAAGAACTGTCATGGAATGTTGGGTGGGAAGTCCAAAAGAATTACTGTATATGAATGGAAAATGATATGAGTGTATAACTGAAAACCTATAAATAAAATGGTTTTTTTTAAAGATGTTAATCAGCCAAAGGCCTGGTTGCTGGGAGGGGTAGCTCAGTTGGCAGAGCATGAGCCTCTTAATCTCAAGAGTCGTAGGTTCGAGCCCCACATTAGGCAAAAGATTCCTGCACTACAGGGGGTTGTACTAGATGACCCTTGTGACCTCTTCCAACTTTACAATTCTATGATTCTATGAAGAGGAACGTTTCTGCCTGGCAGCTAAAGGTGTATAATGAAGGCACCAGGCAAACCTCCCTTGGGAGCGCACTGCACAAACAAGGAGCCCCTGTGGAAAATATGCTGTGCTCTAGATGCTATAAGGTTTTTAATTGTACTTTTACAGACACGCTGTGGACCACCAGAATAAAGCTAGCAGGTCACTGGTGGTCTGTGGACCACAGTCTGGGAACCCTTGTGCTACAGCATTTCCTATTAAATAAAACATGACATTTCTTTGGAACAGAAACACATTTAATAATCTATGACCTACCTCTGAACTGGCCCTGATTTTCTGCTAAAATCTACATGTCTCTTCCTTGGTGATCATCCACAGATTTTGCTCTTTCAACCAGGACACCCAAAAATAGAAACAAGACTTCACAATGCATTTCCCTCATAACTTAACTTCCTGCCTTCTCTCACAAATGAGATTACTTTTTCTAAAAAGAAATGCAACACATATTTTATATTGTATTCGACTAGAACAATACTTTACAGTAAAATGTTATGTACTAGGGAATCTGAGCAATCATTTTACTTTTCGCTCCATCACAGTCTTTAAGGGCCAGCTTTCCTATAGGAAACACTGCTCCAAATATGAAACATATAAAATGGTGTGGTGACTTTTTCATTAGTATGAAAGAGTGCACCATTTGTGCAGTCTGATTCTATGTGTGTTTAACTTGGAAGCAAATCACACTTTCAAGTCACTTGCCCCGCAGGTAAATATTCCTAGGACTGCAGCAATACAAATATACAGTTTTCTTGATCAGTCACAAATGCTTATAAAGCAGACAAAACCAGTTTTACATTCTTTGTAATTACTTGTTTATGTTATGAAAGTTTTGTATAAACCAAGTAATATTATCTCATTTGATGTCCCTTGCAAGATTAGACACAAATAGTTTTTGCTTTAACATTATTTGGTGTATAACATCTCCAGCTTTAAATATCCAAAGCAAAGATTTAGGAAGTAACATGAAACTTAAATTTATTCTTGTTAGACATCCAAAATTATTGTTATAAACAACAAGATACATTAAGGATCTTTACATTCCTTAGGTTTATAAATACTCTGCAAATACATGTTTATACATTATTTACAGGTTTGTTTGTACAGCTATTTTTCTACATATACAGAATAGTGGAGGTAATTTAGAGAAAAATATCAGATTTGTTTGACTTGGCAAAATGAAGTCAGATGAAAAGAAAACTATCTTATATACATATGAAAACTGTTTCTTGGGAATCAGATACCATAAGATACATTAGTTAATGGCAGTTGCCATTTTGGCCAAGTAGCTTTTCAAAAATATTGTTGATATATTGGGAATTTCAAATTATTATTTAAGAGTAGGGAGGGCAACTGATGGCCCATGGTCCTTAACCCAGTTTTGCACAGCCTAGATTTCATCCAGCGTGTTGAGACCTCAAACAGGCTTCTGCGGTGTGTTGCCACTTTGTGGCACCTGGAAGCAGTGCATAAAGAGCTGCTTCGAACTTGGCAGGTACCCCACACCACGGAGGCCTCTGCGATAGCACAGAGGTCAAAGCTGTTTTCAGAATGCACACCTTGCTGTAAAATACTCCCAAAGCACCTGTTCTTTTGAGGCACTCACCCCCAGCCCAATAGTTGCAAACCTTGATTTATCAACGGAACCTTTGGACCATTTGATAGCAGCTGCTAAAAATTTGAAATTACAATTACCATCACCATAAAAAAAATCCCAGCCTGATCTAGTAACGATTGGTGAAGTGGTGTAGTGGGGCACCATTGCTCACCTGGCTTCCCAGCATAGCAGGTCTCTGGTGCTTTCCAAGAGGGAGAGGGGAGGGGTGTGTTGCAGGTAGCTTGGTCCAGTGCAGCATGTGATAGTGGAGTCAATATGACATTCCCACTCCCACGTACTGGGCCAGGCTCCCTGTGCCTCCCCCTCCCTTATCAGCAAGCCATTGGCCCACTGTGTTGGGCAGCTAGAAGAGCAACAGTGCCCCACAAGTGCCACCTCCGCTGCTACTGGCCTGATCTAGGGCTTCCCCACGCAGGTAGAAGTTCCAGTGTATGTACAATGTATGTGCTTGCTTACTTACTTACTACAGTGTCAGTTTGCACCAGTAACAAATGGTGGGGTGTCCCTGTTGTTTCAGTGCACTGGGCAGTTCAGTTTGAGCTTTATGCCAGGGCAATATCTCTTCATACCCAACACTGAAAGTTACTAATCATGGGGAAAATCTAGATTATTTGGGGGTTTGATATTGGATAAATGTATAAAAACAAGAAGCTAATGAATCTGCAGGGGAAGACAAAGTGACACAATGTCCATACACATATTCAGTCTTGGCCTGCAACAGGGTTTCTAACTTGACCTCTTAAATGCATTGATTGATGCTGTAAATCTGTGTACTGACATTTTGAATGTAGGCATACTTTCACAGAAGTTGGTCAAGCTTATCCTTTTCCTGATTAAGACCAAATCTGAAAAAAAATCTAATTAATGTTCCCAAGTGATCAGTTTAGTTTTTCAACTCTATAGTCACTTTAAAATGGCCAACATACACTGATCATTACTTAAAAAAACAAAACAAAATGGCAATACCTTCTAACTGCTTGTCAGCTTACCTGTCACAAAAAAGACTGACATTTTAATTTTCTCTCTGTATTTGAACCACATTGGAAATCTATACAAATGCTTAAGTAGCTACTCCACATGCAACAACCAAGTTGAGCTATAACATGATTGCAGCCAAAATCAAAAGCATCTAGCAGAAAATGGTGATGCATTTGCATATTCCAAAGTGGAATCTTAGCTTTTGGTCAACTAACCCTAAAAGGGAAGCATTATGCAGCACTTATGGTGACCTCATACGGCATTGTACAATTACTCAACAATTCTGTCTGTGCTTAACTTAGACTTTTACTGGTTCCTATGTGACTATAGATGGCATTGGTTAAATGAATGTGCCTGTGCCTATTTGCCAATTCACATTTTTACCTCGCTTCATGTATCTACAGAATTAGTGCAAAGATTGTTCAGATTTGATGTCAGTTTCTAATCACACACATAAATATGACAACTAAAACTCTCAGGGTGATAAGCGGTTTGGTGAACTATTTCCTTCCCCACCTGTAGAAAGTTTGAGAGTTGTCAGCTTACGTGGAGGGTGCTGAGGACTCTTACGAAGGTTATCATCCATCTGCAGAAACAACATATATAGCAATTCATATATCTAAAGAAGATATCTATAACAAAATCTTCACCTAGAAAGATTCAAAAATGTACTCTACAAACTGTTTCCTAGATATGCGCTAGTGCAGTCTAACTGAGATCAAGGAGACCAGACCAATGTGAATGTTCAACAGAACTCCTCATGGATGTGATTCATCATTCCTTGATATTTTAGCTTTCATACTGCACTTAGCAAGCCTAGTTCTTGCTTATCCATAAATGTATTTAACATATTGTGTACTACTTGACCTATCATATGTAGATAAACAAGAGTCAGGACCCCTTATATGTTACTGTGGATAGGTAGGAGATGTTTTGTAAAGGCGGAGACACAACTGGCATGATGTTTAACTGACTTAATCATATGGGAAGGGTCCAGTGCACGGTCTTTCTCACAGGAACTGCCTTCCCCTCTTCCAGCACAATGCCACTTCCATGGGTGAGAGACGCACAAAACTGGCCCCCACCTGTATGACTGGAACATTTAAATGCTACTCAAGTTATACAGAAGCCACTCATTGAAAAGAAGATCTCACATGACTCTAGGATAACATTTCAAAATAACTTCTTCAACACTCCTGGAAAAATCTAGCAAGGATGTTTGTTAAGGTTATCCAGCTTTAGAAAATGAGTTTAATCTGAACACAGATTAAAAGTAAAATTACAGCAATAATGAGTTGCCAGTATTTTCCAACATTATGTGAAGATGGGAACCATCTAAAAAGAGTCCATTAGGCAAGGACTGGTAAGACAGTAGTGGCTGGTGGAGCAGCCCTCCTGACACTGGTGTCGCTGCATTTACTTGAACAGGGCTGGCGTGGCGCAGAGCAGAGGCGAAGTCGAGGCTGTGTGGACGCACAAGTGGAACCAATCCAGCACTCTTTCTGATCCACTTGCTCAGTCCTGACCTCACTGCCACCATGCCCCACCCCAGCCCGCCAAGGTAAGCTGCAGCGAAACCATGCCCTACCACACTAGTTGTTACAGCTGAGAAAATGCATTCAAGAAAACAAGGCGCTTCAGAAGCAATTGATGTAGGAATGCAAATGAATTAATTTCTGGTGGAAGCAATAGAACCTGAAACAATCAAAACAAAATATAGCCATATTATTTTAATTTGCAAGATTTTGCCAGATTATTGTAGGTGGTCAAATTCAAAAAGCACATTATGAACTGATGTGATGAGTGCCAATGTCCTTAAGTATCATTCATATGCTTTTGTGCCTGGTAATAGATTCCATGTTCCAACTCTCTACATGAGTGTTGAAATCCAGGGTTCATTCTTGATACTCCTACTGAAGTAAATATAAGCGACTTGTGTACTGCTGTCTAGCTCACTTTTGAAGAAAATGAATTTTCGAAGGTATGCAAGTGTTTCAGAGTATGCAATTGCTAAAATTAATCTGAAAATTACATGACAGTGACTAGGAAGAAGGGCCCTGATTTTAAAGCAAATGGAACCTAATGGGGAGAAATGCAGAATTATCCTTCATCCAGTGCTTATCCTGTCTGCAACCCTGCTCCTCAAATGCTTTCCTTCAAGCTAAGCCAAGGGCAACTTCAGCATCACAGCTTGGCAGAGGGAGAAAGCACTTGGGGAGACAAGCTATCGGAAAACTGGACAGGTTTTATTCTCTTCACTCATGTGTCCCTTTTCTGATTTCCATCCCCTTTCTACTTGATTAGACAGAAACTAGTGTCATTTCAGCCCGTTAAAAACGGGCGCTAGAACATATGTGGACGGCCTCTTGGTGGCGGCGGCGATGGGGCAGGCCCAGGTGGAGGTGCTACTCTTGCCGCCGCCGCCCGAAGAGCAGCCAGCGCAGCAGGCTGAGGGAAGTGGCCCCAGCAGCAGCTACACTCTATGGGGCGCGCTGCTGGGCAGGCCCGGCCTGGTGTCAGAGCCGGAGCACGGGGAGAAGCGGCCCCAGGAAGAGGGCGAGGAGAAGGTGGCAGCCTCGTCCTGGTGTGCGGCGGCCTCACGACAGGGCAGGCACTCGGTGTAGAGGGGCAGGCACTCGGCGGCAGCCACCACCGCCGGCAGCAAACCAGACTCCTACACTGGCATACGGTAAGTCACCTGAGGAAACTGGCTCAGCTCCCGGTACAGAGCGCGTCTCGGCAGCAGCAGCGGCAAGGCCAGATCGCAACCCCGGCGCTCGGCTATAGGAGAAGCCGGGGCCGCGGCGCCGCTTCCCCCGTCACGGAGCAAAGGAACTAAAGAGAGGCGCCTGGCGGGGCTCCGCCCCCACAAAGAGGCGCGGCGGCGGCAGCAACGGCCGCCCGAGCCCTCAGCCCAGGGGAAAGGCGGTAGAGATAAAGGGGCATGAGCGCCTCCCTCCACGTGCCCTCTCCCTCTCACACACAGGCACAAACCTCCCCCCATTCACCTCCTCCACCCTCGCTTCCCCAACGCGCCCTGCCTCCCTCAGCCGGCGCCGAGGGGGAGTGTAGGGGGGGGGAAGCAGCCTCCTCCTCCTCATGCTTTAACGCAAGTGCAGTGAGGCGCTGTCTGGAGAGCGGCGGTTGGAGGAGGCAGGGGGGTGGGGGGGAGAGAGCGCCCGTGTGTGTCCAGTCTCTGCTGTCCAATCCCTGTGTCCCTGGGGGACATGCGCAGTGACCCAGGGACACACGGGACAGCTTGGACGCAGGGACAACTTGGACATTATTATATAGGATGGTCCAAACACAATGAACTGCCATGGTCATGCCTAATTTGGTCCCTAGTTATCAACAAGAAGATCAGAAAAATACAAAGAGACTGAAACAAAAATGACCTTTTCAATTAAGTTGGATTCTTTGTTTACAAGCTGTGTGAGTTTCTGTAGATTTGCATCAACTGTGTCTTGACCTGCTGGAGTGGCACCTAAATAAGCAATGCACACAGAAATAGAAAGTTAGGAGGGACTGAAACTACATTTAGAAAGCATTTCCTTATTTTCATCAAGGAAAAGAACATACGAAGGGTCTGCTGGAACTGGTCAATGGCCCATCTAGTCCAGCAACCTGTTCTCACAGTGGCCAACCAAATGCCTATAGGGTAAGCCTGAAAAATCAATTTCACCTCCCCACCACCAACCAAATCCTCTGATACCTCCATTCTACAAGAGAGAAGATTTAAAATGGTAAGACTTCCAGAGCCATACAGATTCAGTGCAAATATAGGTATTCCTCTTATGAAAATATAACACATGCTGAAAGAGAAGCATATGGCTTACCTGATAAGTTTGATCTGAAGTAGCAACTCAGAATGTCATCACAGAAGTGACATAAATTGGGAAGCTGCTTCAAATGATCTTGTAGCTGGGCTTTGGGGAATGGTACTTTATAAAGAGGAGCAAGAAATCCAAACACAAAGGCATCAAGAGTTGTAGGCCTAGGGGTAGAAATATGGGATACGGATATCTCAAACTCTGTAAGACACTTTCTAAACAGAAAAATATCAAGCAAAGTGTAGCTGTGTTTGAAGACACTTGTATTTAGCAAAATAGCATGAGTGCTAATATGGAATTAAACCCATGATGGAAGATATGTTTGACTCAACATATGGTATAGTCTCTTATTTTCACAACAGTTTAGTAAGATTGCGTTTTGTCATAAAATAGCTCCATTAATGGGATAAAAGAGACAGATATTCATGGCATACCATTTTACTAGACAATGAGCAAGATTCAACTGCCTGCAGGCTGCACATATAATTACAAAAGAGCAGCTGCTGTCATGTCCCAAGTCTGTTTAGGGACATTAATGTTGAACACTGTCATAGTTTCAGCTGCTCCCTTGGTACAGGTATACAAGAGCTGATAAATGGAATATTTGGTGATCACATTCCATCAACACAACTCAGATTTGGTTCACAGATTACTCCAACATCTGCACTGGGATAGATTTTTATTTATTTTTTGCTTATTTGGAGCATTTGTACCCCATTCTTCAGCCAAATAGTTCCATGCTGTTCCAGCAACATTTTCATGCAAAAACTACACAGGCAGGACACATCACATAATTATTTCCTGTGCCAGCATTACTGAGCCTCACTTGAAGTGGCTTCCACGACCACCACTGTGGTAATTTTTTAAAAAGAATACAAGACGAGTTCTTAGAAGGAAAACTGTGTTTGGCATGAAGGGTCAGAATCACAACAACATTTGAGATGACTGACTCCTTTCTTCTGTCTGAAGTGCAGGTGGTACACAGACTGACACAATTCGAAAATGGGCATCCTGTGGAACAGGAAGGTTGGCTGCAGTACAGTATATCCAATGAAGATAAGACTCACCCCAAAACAATGTGCCAATTAGAAATAAAAATCTGTAATTAGGGCAGGCACTGTCTGGCTTTCATTATCCAAGTTTTTTTTATAAAAAAAACAGTCACCAACAGTGCAGGGAACAGATCAAATGGAACAAAGACATACCATGTATAGGGCAGTTAAGTTAGGTTGTTGTTCAGCTGCAATCTATCAATTCCTCTGTAGGTCCTGCAACAGAGGCAAGCTTTGCACAGGACTGATTGGCTGGCACCTGCGAATCTGCCTCTGTACCACCCCCAACATGGGGGGGGGGGGGAAATGTACTTCAAATCGATTTTTTTAATATAAAAAAGCAACAAATGATAAATAGATAAACGAACAGGGGTGTGCTTTTAATTAAAAAGAAAAGAGAACAGAAATCACGCTGCCTGCCTGAGGCACAAGAGAAGACTGATGGCTGATGGCTGAGCCAGCAATCAATTCCCTAGCATGCAAATGTGTCATTTCACTTGCAAAGCCAGGAACAAGCCAAGCTCACTGCTGGTGAGCTCTTGTTCATATTTTTATTTGCCTCTAGTACATTTAATTGGTCACCCTGTGGTTTGACAAGCACTAGTTGAATGACAGCTGATTTTAAAACTTGAATACATATCAAAAATCTGTTTCATTCACAAGAAAAAGAAAACCCGAAAGCTTATTTTGGCATTAATAGTAGTACCACACCACATATGTTGCAAACACTGTAAACATTTTGTACTCACATGTTTCCAAAGAAAAATGGAGACGTCCCCAGTCTGTTCGATAGAAGATTCAGGCATTCCTTGGCATCTCTGTAGATCTAAAACAAACAAACATCAAAGTTTATTTGCATATCACCTTTTTTGGAGCTCATCTCAAATTAATTCAGTACATGTATGATGGATAGCTAAAAATCTCTGTGGCACAACCCAGATTAAAAAAGGTCCAAAGCATACTATTTCAATTTAGTGTCTGAAATACGGTATATGCACAGACATAACCCCCAAATAATGAGTTCTAGCCAACAAAGTTTTATTCAAAGTAGATCCACTGAAAATTAATGGACCCAAATTAATATTGTCCATTATAGTCATACCTTGGATCCCGAACACCCTGGAACTTGGACATTTTTGCTCCCAAACGCCACAAATCCAGAAGTGATTGTTCCAGTTTGCGAACATTCTTTTGGAACCTGAATGTCCAGCGGGGCTTCCATGGCTTCTGATTGGCTGCAGTAGCTTCCTGCAGCCAATCAGAAGCCGTGATTTGGTTTTCAAACGTTTTGGAAGTCGAACAGACTTCCAGAATGGATTCCGTACGATTTCCAAGGTACAACTGTAATTTCAATGGGAGTACTCTAAATAAAATGTAGTGGCTACAACCCAATATTTGAGAAATTGTTATGTGTCCTTCGGCACACATATACCGTACATAACCTGCCTGTGGCTACTCCTTTGTATGCTGGCTTATTCTTTTACTTGTTTGCAAGAGTGTCTCCCTCCAACCACCAGCATATTCCCTTTGTGACCACATTATTCCTGTACCCTGTTGGAATATGAGGGCCTTATGTTTGCTATCCATGCCTTGATCATTTTGTGGATTAGTTACTGCAATCTGCAATATGTGAGCTTGTCTTTGAAAACTGTTCAAAAGCTTCACCTAGTAACAAAATGCCTTTATTTATTTATTATGCCACCCTTCATTGGTTAAGATCCCAGAGTACAGTTAAAACAATGTATTCAATTTTTTAAAAACTTCATTATAACATTAAACTAATATTCAATCTATCAGAGCACTACAGCAGAATAGAGCAGAATCAGTCCACCTGGCATAAAACACACCAGTCCCTCCCCAAGACATGAGTGAAGAGATGTCAGGCAGAAAAAACACTAGTTCTTTCCATCTGCATGGGTTGACAAATTTGTTAACCAGAACAATAACATCAGGCATGGGAAATTTCAAGTGGCTGCTAAAATGAAGTAGAATCAGGATAGCCCTCTCCCAAAACTTCTTTTGAATCACTGGTTGATTAAGGTAGTTGTTGGACCAGTAAACTTCACTTATCCTTCCGACATTATCTTGAAGAAATCTATTGTCTCATAAAGCATTAAAACAAGCACCATCACATTTAGCATCCAATTCTAGTACATCTGCATTGATTATAGGCCTAAATTACTCATAAAGCAAAATATACCTGTGCTTCCACTTCAGTAAGACTGTAGAGAGGAGGCCCTCCCTTTGTCAGCAAGATCCTATTAAGTGCTTCCCCAGACATCTTTCTAGGCAGATACCAACTCAATGGAAATGGAATCCTTGAAGCAAACCATGGTTTTGTCACATTGTAGTAATTATCAGCTTCAACCCAGAAAGTGTGCAGCTATATCATGATGACAAAGAATGTTAACATTCGATAATGAACATCCGCCTCCGTGTTACTAAAAAAACCAAACCTGTTTTTGTTTACCAATAGATTCTGGGGCATCTAATAAGCCTGTCTCAGTGTTCAAGAACCAAGTTATTTTCTCAGCAGAGTGGACATAAAGTTAAGACATTAGACTATTACAGATATGCAAACACGTTTCCCCTGTTTAGGGAAGTTTTTAATGTGTGACATTTTAATGTATTTTAATCTTTGTTGGAAGCCGCCGAGATTGGCTGGGGAAACCCAGCCGGATGGGCAGGGTACAAACAATAAATTATTATTATTAATAATAAATACAAATAGGACAGATCTCGATAAGGGTGCACGTCTCTACACTTTTACATGGAAATAAATCCCAATGAACTCAATGGGGCCTTCTTCTGAGTAGACATGAACACTGAACAGGACTGCACTATACAGGTAATTAGAAAAGTCAAAATGTACCAAACATATTATATTACTGGCCTAGTCCTTACAAATAGCAGATTGAAAACTTCACATTATGGGTAAGTAAAGGTCTAAGAAAGTCTGTGTCAGGGCATTGCCTAGCAAGACCTTGAGGGTAGAGAGGGAGGAGGAGGCTGGGAGAAGAAGGACAGGAAATAGCAGTAGAAGAGGAGGGGGTGGCAGGAAGCAGCCAGGGAGTGAAAGGGCTTGAGGATGCTGAGCAGGAGCCTCAGCATCGCTCCATCAGCTCAGGAACAGAGGGGGAGATTACGCAGGTCCCCTTAGCAAGGGAGAGGCGGGAGTGGAAACGTAAAACACAGAGGTGGAGATTAGGGCTGCCTAAGCTTTTATGTTGGAGGAAAAGCCGCCAAAAGTTACTTCCTGGATCTGAGTCCGACAGTAAAGGTAAAGGGACCCTTGAACATTAGGTCCAGTTGTGACCGACTCTGGGGTTGCGGCGTTATTGGCCAAGAGAGCCGGCGTACAGCTTCCAGGTCATGTGGCCAGCATGACAAAGCCACTTCTGGCGAACCAGAGCAGCACACGGAAACGCTGTTTACCTTCCCACTGTAGTGGTACCTATTTATCTACTTGCACTTTTGATGTGCTTTCGAACTGCTAGGTTGGCAGGAGCTGGGACCGAGCAACGGGAGCTCAGCCCGTCACGGGGATTCGAACTGCCAACCTTCTGATCGGCAAGCCCTAGGCTCTGTGGTTTAACCCACAGCGCCGCCCGCGTCCTACAGTACAGTCCGACAGTACAGATGGCTGAATTATGTCTGCTGCTTTTTACATATGTAAATAAAGACTGAAATACATTAGTACCTTGACTTACGAAGACGATCTGTTCTGTGGCCGTCTTCGTAAGTCGAGGTTTTCGGATGTCGAAGTGCGCGGTCTGCGCATGCGCAAAGCACGATTTTGCACTTCTGCGCATGTGCCAACCACACACACCGCTCTGCGCAGGTGCAGAACGCGCGAGCCAGGTGCACGCGGCGAAAAGACTTCCGGGGTTGTCGACTTCGGAAGTCGAAACCTTTGGAAGTCGAAGCATTCGGATGTCGAGGTATGACTGTATGTATAGCTTTGAGTGATCAGCACAATTTCTTGCGGAGAGCACCCCCACTACTCTTACAGTATCTAGTGTATCTAGTGCAAAATCTACCCAGAAAACATTTGGTAGTGAGCTATTGTAAATTGCATCTGCTCGATTAGTTTAACTTTGTTTTTAGGTTATTATGCTTTTTATATGAGCAATAGAAGCTTATCACATACAACTTTCATTAAAATAATAATAATAATAATAATAATAATAATAATAATAATAATAATAATTTATTATTTATACTCCGTCCATATGGCCGGGTTCCCCCAGCCACTCTGGGCGGCTTCCAACAAAATATTAAAATACAGCAATCCATAAAACATTAAAAGCTTCCCTAAACAGGGCTGCCTTGAGATGCCTTCTAAAGGTCTGGTAATTGTTATTCTCTTTGACCTCTGGTGGGAGGGCATTCCACAGGGTGGGTGCCACTACCGAGAAGGCCCTCTGCCTGGTTCACTGTAACTTGGCTTCTCGTAGCGAGGGAACCGCCAGAAGGCCCTCGGCGCTAGACCTCAGTGTCTGGGCAGAACGATGGGGGTGGAGACGCTCCTTCAGGTATACTGGACCAAGGCTAGAACTCATCTTATCTATTTCTAGTTTGCTTTGTGGAAAGAAATTTCTGCATAGGAGAAAATTTAGTTATGTAAGTCTTCATCACCATGTCTACTATTTGTGAGAACAAAGCCACAGAGCAGGGGTGGGGAATCTGTGGCTTCCTGATGATGTTGAACTCCAACTCCTCTCAGTCCCAGCCAGCATAGCCAATAATCAGGGATGATGGGACTGGGAGTCCAACAATGTCTGGAAGGCCCACACAGCTGCCCAAACTCTTGCCTTCAGTTTACTGAACTAACCCTATTGTCACTAAGCTCTTTAATATGAATGCTGATTTTAAAGAGATCTGATTTTAGTGGTGATTACTGACTCCTAAGACATCTCATGGGGACACACAAGAAGTTCAAGACACATTAATTTCAATGAGCTGAATAAGCATGTTATTGACTTTTGGTGGGTGGCAGTGCAAAACTTGGGTCACAAACAATAACTGTATCTTACCACAGCAGGAAGTAATTTTTCTTCGAGTAGTGCAATGTAAGCCAGTGTATCTGCTCCTTCTTTTGTAGACAGCTCATAATCAGCATTATATTTCTGCCAGTGAAAAAGGCAATACATTAATGCAGCAAGCAGTCTTATGAAACTTTCCAAAGAGAAAATAAACCCAACAATTGAAGGTTCCTGCAAAAAGTGAATTATATATTCAGTTTCAAAAAACAGAAAAGCAATAAATACAGTAATAAAATTAAATTATTAACTTTTCCTCCAGGTTGATGGTTTCAGTGTTTAACAATACTGTTGACTGCTGAAGTTACAGAGGCACTTAATTCTAAAATCAATTTAATGGGGCTATTTTAACAAAATCAACTTGCACTTTGGTTAAGGTGTGCATGCCCTTTCTATTTATACTACTTTTAGTCATGGTGAATCCTGAAAAATGGAGTTTAAAAATGCATCTCTATTCTCCTAAAAGATAAAATTTACTTGTGCTCCTGTTTGGCCCTTTAGTGTAGAAACAGAATCTGAAAGAGTTGGGAATTTATGAGCTACAATCCTGATCTCCTAGTGAATATATAGACAAGAGATCTTGTTGAATGGCTCTCTATAGGATCCAAGGAGAACCTTTTCCTCCCTGTCCCTGATTTTGGAGCATCAGTCAAGTTGCAGCAATGCCTGAAAGCTCTATCATGTTACACAGAAGCCTTTCTGTACATTGCATAGGGCACTCCACAGGACAATCCAGCAGTTTCTCTCCGATCTTGCCTATGCAGAAGCTGAATTTTTGACATATTCAGGGCTAAAGGACAAGTTTCCTGTGGGATTGTTTCGTAAACAGCATTAGCTTCTGCCTGGCTATGATAGAGAGCACAGGCACTGCTGTGGCTTGTGTGGCACAACAAAACAGCTGTTCTGCTTGGCTGAACAGGTTTACAGGTTGATTTTGATGCACTCATATATGCTAGAAGAGAATGATTGCATTGTGTTTTATTTATTATTTTATTTCACACTATTTATAAACTGCTTGATTGTAAAAATAAAAAACCCTCAAAGAGTTCAAGTAGTATTGAGTCTGGCTGGCGGAGTCCTATTGACTGGTAGACTATAGATTTCTTGGGACATATTTTGTTTGTTCTCATACCTTAACAAGAGAGGGAGAGGTGGCAGTCAAACCCTAGCAAAGGTGTCATCTCTCCAGAATGTTCCTTAGCCTTTGGAAACAGTTTTAAGAATTCTGCCTCAATATCCTGATTTTTCAGCTGTCATTTCCTTGATTTTCCAGTCTTCAGTGAAACTTCCAGGCTAGCCAGCAACTGAATTTCTAATGTTAAAATTAAGGAAGGGGGGGAAATTCCTTAATCAAGTGAAAGACACATTTTAGTCCCTTTTTGTAAACAAAGAAGCAAACAAAAGCACAAGTAATTTACCCTCAAATCTCACAAAGCTCTTGAAAAGAAAGTTAAGAGATTTGCTAATCTTTAAAGATTTAATTTACCAGATATGAGATACTATTTATGGAAACTCACCTGCTTTCTGAAGAAGTTTAGTATTTTTGCTGGCTGAGAAATAACGGTGTCATCCGATATCAGTAATGGTACACTCCCTAAAAATACATGATCAGTCAAGATAATGCAATCAAAACAACACTATTAATTGTTCAGGTAGGTAGCCGTGTTGGTCTGACCCAGTCGATATAAATAAATAAATAAAATAATTGTCCAGTAGCACCTTAGAGACCAACTAAGTTTGTTCTGAGTATAAGCTTTTTGTGTGTATGCACACAGGTATCTGAAGAAGTGTGCATACACACGAAAGCTTATACCCAGAACAAACTTAGTTGGTCTCTAAGGTGCTACTGGACAATTATTTTATTTAAACCCTATTAATGCTAACATAGCAGGTGTTTAAATTTGCTCATGTAAGAATTCTGATCAGCTCAATACCAAGGATTGGTGCCTGCACCACTGCAAGGCAATAGCATCCTATTTTGCGTAGAAGCTTTCACTTTTTCCACCCATCTTTTTTAATTGCCTTATTTTGTAGCTTCAACATAAGAAGACTAGGGTGATCTTTCATCCTGCTGACATAGATCAGATGATGCTAAGCACTGTTACTTCATCATCCAGGATCATTCCGCTACACCAACATTTGATTCATAAAAGGCCTTTCATAGTGCAGTTCCCCTGCATAAGTTGTTCCCCTGTTCAAACATCCTAGGTCTTTCACTGCACTAGTGGCAACACATACCTTGGAATGTAATGCTCACACTGAACTGACTTTCATATGATATGATCCACTCTTGGCTTTGCACAATGGAAAGTATGACTGGGTTTTAAGCCAGGGCTGAGGATCTTCCTGTTTGTACATAGTTATGTATGTATGTAACCCAGAATTGCTATGCAGGGAGGTAGGGCTGCTGCATATCCAGATAGTGTGACAGCGGGGCAGGGTTGGATTGGGCACATGGGCAGGAGCACTGGACTGGAACTGTCAGTGTGCCAACACCACCCTGGTCACTGCCCCTTGTCTGTGAAGCCAGATCTGTGGCACCACCCTTTCCCAGTGGCTGCTTCTGATGTAACTACTGCTTAAGATGAGACCTAAAATGCAAATAATGTATATACACATAAAAAGTTAAAGCAATACCTCTTGGTGCTCTCCACAAATGATCTATAACATTCACTTTCAATGGTGCACCACAAAACCTGGCATAAGCCTGCAATGAAAGTTACAAAATAATTAAACTCAATGTTTTATTCTTCAGAATTTTGGCAACCTAAATGTTAGGTAAAAAAAACTACTTATTTGATTTATAACCTGACTCATCTCAAAAGCTCAGGGTGCACAGTCATATTATGCCACTGCCACAATCAACATTAAATGCAACAGTCAACTGTCACAATTAATGGACAATTTACTATGGACTTCAATGGGATGTCAGTTGGCTATGGGGCCAAGAGGAGCTAAGACAGTGCTGGAAAAAAATTGTGGCTCTTCTGGGGTTGTTAGATTTCAACTTACGTTATCTATGATGAATAGGCTATTTTAGCTGGGGCTGATGGGAATTGGAATCCAACATCTTGAAGGTCACAGTTTTTTCAGCATGAACTATGGGAAAGTATTACTAGTTTTAAAATACACTGACCTAGTTCCACCCAAGGAAATCCTTTCCACCCCCACAGCTCATGAGTATGTAAGGTACATGCAGCTCGATTGCACATTGTAGTGTGTCCTACTTTCAAATTCCAGAGACAGCTGCATTACAGCACAATCCTATGCATTTTCACTCAGAAGCTAAGCCTCACTCTGTCCAATGGGGTGACTCACGGGTAAATGTGCAACATTGCTGCAGCCACAGTTTGCTACTGCAAGCACATACACCTCTAGGATTAATTTATTTACTGTGGCATTAACTCTCGCGTACTAGCACCCACTCCATATCGGATCCATCCCATGAAGTGGGCTCTCTGATCCACAACATTTCGTACCACAGTTAAGTGCCGGATATTGCTTATTTCCAGAATGTTTACACCACTTTTGAAGGGCTCTTTAAAAAGCGGGATGGAGACTCCTTTATATATTAAAATAAAAATACATAAATATATATATGTAGGTTCCCCCTTCAACACTGGAAATGTTTGAGGCTTTCCTCCCCAGGTGCAATCCATTGTGGCGGCTTCCCAAGCCAAATCTCCCGAAGCCGCCGGCTCCTCACAAGCATCTCTCCATCTCCCCCTCACGCCCGTATCTGGGCCTTCGGCCGCCCGCGCAAACCCGTCAAACCCGCCGTTACCATGACAACGAGGCACTCCGCGTGCACGGACGGCAACCCCCAATCACCGCCCCAGCAGCTCAGCTCCATGGCGGGCGCCATATTGGACGCGGCAAACCCTTTGCCCTCGCGAAGCTCCGCCCACGGCCCCGCCCTTCCTCTACTCGCGGAGTTGTCAGCCCTTCGGCATGGGCGGGGCGAAGAAGAGGAATGCGCCGCCCTTTTAACGTTTTCTACGTGTTCCAGCGGCTGCACCGAGCGCCTCTCGCTGACTGCGCGGCCTCAGGGCTAGAGCAGCGGCGCACATACCCCTCCCTACAACGGCCTCGATATACTTCCTTGTGGTGGTTGTGGGGCAAAGGCTGGAGAGTGGAGCTACAGTACTCATCTTTATTTATAATTTATCAGGGCAAAGCATTGGCGTTGAAAAACGAAGGTTTGGTAGTGCAAAACAAAAACCAGAAGAAGCCCACCTCTTGCATCCATGAACTTCCTAGCTGTTGTTTGGCCAAAGGGTCAGTTTCAGATTAAATAATTTTTTTAAAATCTTCCTTCTTGCTTGCTCCATTAATGGATTCTCACGTTGCCTTACAAATCCGTGGCAAGCAGAAAAATGCAGCATAATCCCAGCAAAGGCAAATTTGGAATCCTAACCTTGTTTATTCAAAAGTAAATCTTGATCTCAGCAGAGTTATGCAAAATTGTTATGCAACCTACACCTGACGTTATTTTTAAAAAATGCACATTTCAACTATTAAGGAACCGTGGTCTCTTGTGTCTTGTCTACAGTCTACCCTACTAAAGTGGAGAATAGCAGTCAGGGCCTATGCCCCTTTACTTTGGAGTAAGACCCACGGAGTTCAGTAGGGCTTCTGAATAGGGTACTGTACATAGGATTGTGGCTTTCATCGCAACTAAGTATTTATGCTATGTGACACAGTTACTGAGAGCACCTGAGATGTGCCATGGTTTAGGGTTGCCTCCTACCCTGTATAATACAGGATTGCCCTGTATTTTAATGTAAAGTGCTATGTCCTGTATATTGATACCAGTAGTTTTGTCCTGTATTTCAGGTCTCTCTCTGCCAAGTTAGGGACCCTCTCCAAATGCATGTACTGTACTGTAAATGTATTTAAGTTCTAGGTAGCCAAGAACAGACAGATATTTTTATTTTTTATTTATTGAATTTATATACCGCCCTATACCTGGAGGTCTCAGGGCGGTTGCCCCTGAGATTTACAAATTCATGTGTGTGCGTGTGACAAATTTAAGAGGGGGCTCCTGATAGGCTGCAGTAGACTGTAATGGATTGTTTTGAAGTCACTTCAGCACCAGATAAAAAAAATCCTCCATCCTACCCTGTCCTGTATTTTTCCAAAACAAAGGTGGCAACCCTACATGGTTTCTATGTTAAAATACACACCTGTGCCATTCTAAAATTTCCCCAATTTCAGCTCCCTGTAGTTTGCTAAAAAAAGAAGCATTTTAAGTGTTCATGCACCATTCCCACCTGCTGCCAGGCGCATGTATTTTGTCCCTGTATTTTGTGGTATTCATGTCTGATACAACCTCATTTGTAAAGTACTTTCACACATCCCAGAATTAGCTCAATTGGGCTACTATAGAAACAGCAATGCACTCATCTTGAAAGCACTTTACTGGATAGGCATTCTGAGATAACGGGTGGTGTGAACTTTATTTACATGTTATTAAAGCTGCGAGGCTTTTAATTTCATTCAAGTCTCATTATTTAATCTTTAAGAATCTAATGTTCAAAAAAGTTTTGGAAACCTTTTTGATGCACTTTGTAAGCAGATGCAAAGTTCTTTGCTGCACAACTAATTTTCAAGTTGTCTTTGTTTTCACAACAGGTAGTTCACTCAGAATGAAAACTATTTTTAAGAGAGAATATTTGGACAAATTAATGTTTATTGCACCTGGAGGCAGAAGGAAAAGTATTTCAGAAGCACAAATATTCCTTGTACCATATTGTATTGAGTCAGTGTTACCAACAGTTAAGGATTTTTATGGAGAGTTTATAGACTTTACAGAGAGACTTGAAATATTTTGTGGTTTCAGTAAAACCCCTTTTCCTGGAGTCAGAGATTTAGTAAGATTTATTTTTCACCTAAACCCTTGCCCACCATGGATATAGAAACTTCAGGGCTTCAGAAGTGAGACAACCAAAGAACACCCAAAAATATCCAGCTGTTTTTCACATTTCTGTTGAATTAAATAAACACATGCTTGACAATTACAAGCTAAGCTTTGCATGTATCTTTGTGGATTGTTTCCAAACACAGAACTTCATATACATGTCAGAAAAAGTAACAAAAGCAACCTAAAAGACTATGGGGATTAAAAAGCAGGGGAGTCCTGTTGATCTAGTATGTCAACACAGGAAAGCTCAACAACAATTGATGTGATGCTACAGCAATAACGGAATAAAAAATAAGACAAATTGTTAGATGGCATTGGCCACGGTACGGGCTAAAAAATGACATATAAATACAAAATGACAACACAAAATACATAATAAAACAAGAACAAAAACCAATAACCTAACTCCCACAAACATGTTTAAATGCCCAGAGAATGTTCAATGAGCCAAAGGCCTGGTTATAGAGATTATGTTCCCACAACATTGAACTTGAAGTATGTACTTTCTAGAGAGAAAGGATGAAAATTCTGGGTAACTTTCTTTGAATTTTTGCAGCATTAATTCTCATATAGGAAAAAGTAATGTAGAAAGTCCCGAATCAGTGATTTGAGTATTGCTACCTTATCTAAGCAGTAAAGAATGCCTCTGCTAAAATCATCTTTTCCAAAACTCTGCCATGTCACTTCTCTTCCTAATCCTCTCTGCATTTGGTATATTACACACCAAACTGCTACTCTGCATATGCAGACTTCTTAGTTTTTTATGCCTGCCTAAGGCTGAACTCCTATGCACAGTTACCTAGGAGTAAGTCCCACTGAACTCTGTGTAGATATGTATATGGATGCTCTGTAAATTTCTGCTTTCATGTCTGCCACACTCTTGTCCTTTATATTCTGTCTCTCCAGTAAGGCTCGTCTGCTGCCTTTCTTCCAGTTCTTCCATTGTAACTATGCCTCATTTTGGTAACCAAGCCACCCTACTTTTTCAAAAAATACAATACAATAAGCCTTTGCCCTTGAAGATTTAGTCGCCCAACACTTTTCTGACACACAAGTATTAATGTTTCCTAGTGTGGTTCAATCAGAAATTTTAAAATATATTTATGAACATATTATAAGTATTAATGCTTACATCAGAAAAAATACAATGTGAATTAAGCTGTAGTTAGGCCTGCCTAAGGAGGAACTCTGTTGCTGCTAAATTCAGTGCAACAATATCTAGCACATTGTTTGCACAGTAGAAGCGATAATACTATACACTTACAGAACCAATAAATTGTAAATACAGTGGTACCTCGGTTTACAAACACAATTGGTTCCGGAAGTCTGTACTTAAGCTGAAGCGTACTTAACCTGAAGCGAACTTTCCCATTGAAAGTAATGGAAAGTGGGTTAATCCGTTCCAGACGGTCCGTGGAGTACTTAAACTGAAGCGTACTTAACCTGAAGCAAACTTTCCCATTGAAAGTGATGGAAAGTAGATTAATTCGTTCCAGACAGGTCCGCGGAGTACAGTCAAACCGAGGCGTACTTAAACCGAGATATGACTGTAGCTATCAAGAACAGTAAAGACATCCTATGTGAGTGCCTGGAGGTGGTTGGAGGGTGGATGGTTGTTAATGGATTGAGGTTGAATCCCACCAAGACAGAAGTACTGTTTCTGGGGGACAGTCGGGGGGACTCCCTGGACCCGAATGGTGTAACTCTGCCACTAAAGGACTAGGTGCTCAACCTTGGAGTCATTTAGGACTTAAGCTGTCCATGGAAGCACAGGTCAATTCTGTGTACAGGGCAGCTGTCTAGCAGCTCCACCTTGTACAACAGCTGAGACTCTACCTGCTAAGCCCTGTCTCACCAGAGTAATACATGCTCTGGTTTTCTCCCACTTGGACTATTGCAATGTGTTCTACGTGGGGCTACCTTTGAAGGTGACAACTAATCCAGAATGCACCAGCTGGACTGGTGACTGGGAGCAACTGCCAGAAGCATACAACAGCACTCCTAAACAGGGCCATCTTGAGCAGGTCTGGCGCCCTGGCGCTGAGATCGCTCCGGCGCCCCCGCCCTCGCAGCACGGCTTCCATGCGGCTTCGTTGCACAGCGCCCCCCCCTGCCAGCCCCGCGCCCTGGTGCCCCGCGCCACCGGGACTGCACCTAGAGCCGGGTCTGCTCCTAAAATATCTACATTGGCTCCCAGTATGTTTCTGAGCACAATTCAAAGTATTGACACTGACCTTGAAAGCCCTAAACGGCCTTGTATACCTGAAGGAGCGTCTCAACCCTGAGGTCCAGCTCCCAGGGCTTTCTGGCAGTTCCGTCACTACAATAAATGAAGTAACAAGGAATCAGGCAGAGGGCCTTATGAGAAGTTGCACCCATCCTGCTGAATGTCCTCTCATCAGATGTCAAACAGATAAACAACTATATGACATTTAGACGGCATCTGAAGGCAGCCCTGTACAGGGAAGTTTTTCATGCTTGAGGTTTTATTTTGTTTTTAATATTTTGTTGAGAGCTGCCTAAAGTGGCTGGGGCAACCCAGTCAGATGGGCAGCATATAAGTATAACAACAACAACAACATGGTAGCAGTAGAAAAGGACTGGTAAGCATGTGAATGATGGCTCACAAGCCATAGGTTTTGCAAACACTAAGAAATAAGCAACATTTGTAGTGCTTTGCAAACCTCTTTGAGCATGGTCAGAAATGATTTTAGGGTAATGTGACTGGTTTGGTCACTGGGTGTGCCAAATTTTAGAGTAGCAAAGGGCGCCGCTCAAATCTGAGAGCCGGAAGTGTGCCATTGGCATGGTGGATGCATATAGCAATCAGCTCATTAGAGGCTATCGGCCAATATGCAACAGTTACCACATAACCAAGTTGTAATGTGATTTGCCTGTTAGTTGCTTATTTAAAATGGTGCAGGTCTCTTGCATTCAGAGTCGTAGATACAATTCCTGGTATCTCTAGCTGAATGCTATACAGTATATGGTAATCAGTAGTGGGCTAAATGAACCAATGGCTTGACTCAATACAAAGTAGTTTCTTATGCTGTGACTTCCAACAGGACGATGCGAGTGTAAATGTTCAGGGATTGCTGCTGCATAGCTGTGATCTTCATCTCACTTGAAGTCATAGAGGGGGTTTGATCCAGAGTAAGTTATCTGAGAATGGCAGATTTGCTTCCTTCCTAAAAATACTGACTCAGAACCGTTTTTGAAATACAGTTGGTCTTCTGTGCTGTTTATGAACAAATGGTAAAACCTGACTGAATCAGTGAGTCAATTTTTCGTAGCTTGGAATATGAACGAGCCACTGACATTTTCTTAAGTAAAAATCAACAGCAATGGACAATTTTTCTATAGGCCAAGCATGCAGAAGTCTGTTGATTAAATAAAAAGGGAGGAAAAACTAATATTTTAAGAGTTGAGCTGAAACTCAGACACGTGTTTTTTTAACCTTACAGTTATATGTGGCTTAAAAACATTTTACAAAAGAAAATAGCTAGAGTCTCAGAAATTATCCATATGTACTTTAGACACAGGCAGACTAAGACTTTGTGTTAATGGATGGTTAATAATAATAATTAAGAGAACTTCACAGTAAGAGAACTTCAGGGGTGCCAACCTGAATAAAATATTGGGGGTAAGCCCCTCCTCTCATAATTGACCACAAGATGTGGCACACACATACCATTTGAGTGACAATGCTCATCAACTTTGGGGGGCAGCCCTCTCAAATATTTTGTGGGGGGGGATGAAGGGTCCCCTTAGGAGTTGGCTCATATGTCAGTACCACGCAATAATCAAGATAGCACCATTTCTAGCATGAAAACTTCTATGTTTTGAAAACAATGAAATTCAAGGCCCTAGAACAAAACATGAGACAAGTAACCAGGGCACATCCAGAATACTTGTTTATGAGGGATTAGTAGACCTCATACTTGCAAGTTTTTTACAGTATCTGCATGAGATCATTCTAGCAACAAAATTTCCCCATTTAATCCTGATTTACCATTTCTGAAGGGAAGTCCAATGTGTAAAGAAAAAGCCTGTTAACAACAATTTTGCAGATTAAGACTCCATCTGTAAACCTGTTTAGTGACCACTTGGTAACCAAATCAGAACAAAAATTGGGGAAATTTGATTTGAGCCAATCCAGTGCAGTGGTTAGAGTGCTGGACTAGGACACTAGGGTTCAAATCCGCACTCAACCACCTTGGCCCCATTGCCATCTTGCAGCCTTAACTACCTACCTCACAGGGCTGTGGCGATGCTAAAACAGGGAGAACCACGTGCACCACCTGGAGCACCTCACAGGGAAGGTGGGAACGATTGATGGACGTGTAATAAAAACAAATATAAATAAAGCAAATAAATGCATTTTTATAACCGCAACCTTTTACACACAACCCTGTTGGTGCCATTTTTCCCCCATTTACAATGATCACAGCATCAAGATCGATAGATAGGTATGAGATTTGGAGAAGGACTTTGCGTCCAAGCTGCTCCCAGCGTGCCTGAGCGTGTTGCCCCTTTTATTTGGCACAAACATATTGAGACTGGATGGAAGTTGGGAGAGCTTGGAGGCTTCTTCGCGCTTTTTCTGCCCTTTGCAAGATTCATAAGCGCCTCCTCCCGGTCCTGAGGCAGCGCGCGCCTCGCCCGGCGCAGCCAATGGCTCGCAGCCCCGGTGCCTTTCGCTCCGCCCCTCAGAGCCCGGCTTTGGGTCTGTCTCTTCTCCCATTTAAACAGCTCCGGTCGGGGCTGCTGCAGTTCAGTGAACCGGTGTCCGATCAACAGGTAGGAACCTGCAGAGCGCCGCGTGCCTCCATGCCTTTTTCCTAAAGAACAGATCCCCGCAAGCATCCCTCTCACTGTCCGAGGCGAGCCTCGAGTGTGCAGCAGCAGCCGCAGCCGCTCCTCCTCAGCCACAGGTTTTGGGCATCTCCCTTCGCTGGACTGCTGGGCAAGATGAACAAGCGCAAAGCCGTCTTCCTCCTCTTGCAGATTGCCCTGCAGCTTTGCCCTGGCGGGGCCACTCACGCTCAGCCTTCTTCTCCTCAAGGTAAGAAGCAACAGTCCCAACTTGGAGGCGTCCCAAAAAAAAAAAATTGAGGGGGGGGGGAGCCTCTGGTTTCCCTCGGTGGAGCTGAACTTTACAGAAGGCAAGGATAGGGAAATAGGTAACCGACAGTGGAATTCCCACCAGGATTAAGGGAGACGTTCTTGTCCAGAAACAGGAGATTTGATGAGAAACATATGGCAGCAACTCTGGTGGGGTGCCCCACATCCATCTCTTGAGGCAAAAGAAAAGGGAGCAGCTGGAATTTAAGCATCAGACTTGACGAAAGAGGTTAATTTTTAAAGCCACCTTTGTAATGGGTGGTGGTAACTGTACTGTTACGAAACCGTAAGTTTAAGGAGTTCCTTTAGAACGGAATTTTTGATAAAGCAAAATCAGAATCACTGGGTGCTTTTCTTTTGAAGGATTTGTTTAGAATAAGGATAGTAAAGCCCTTTATTTTATTTTTAAAAAAAGATTCGATGCTTGTATATGTGGAAACACATTCCACAAATTCTTGAGACTCTCAAACCTTCAAAAAGATTTGTAGGAGCACAAGGGTGTACTTTTATTTTGCTTTACCTCTGGTCTTTTCCTACTCTCTTGCCTAGGAATGGAAACATCCATTGCTTTACTGGCAATATTATTATATATAGGGTTCTAGCCTGTTTGAGTAGCAATGATGTGAATACAGTATTGGATATTAATTTTTTCATTAATATATATATGTATATGCCACTTTACCTTGTAAAGACAAAACAACGAATCAAATCAAAAATTGAACAAACTAGCAATGAAAAACAGTGCAGCACAAGCAAAACAACAACAAAAGTTGCAATAATAATAGCCACCATGGTCAACAAAAACAAACAAAAGCCTGACCAGGATCAAATGAATCAACTTAAATTTAGCTTAAGTGCTACTTGAAAAAGCCCGATTATATGAAACCATATATTTGTTGCATTGACACATCACAATAAACTATATTCTTTGTGACAGGAAGAAGCCTAGTTGAGCCGTGAACTCTCATTCTTCCCCTCTCCTTCTCCTCTCCTGAAGCAATTGCAAAAAGATCTGACTATGCTTCTGACTATGTTTCACCAGAGTTTAGTCTTGTGCTGTAACCTTAAACTGTGGTTAATCTCAACTATTGTTTGTTGAAACAAGGTAGTTTTATAATTTAAGGCTTGAAATTGATTTGTTTCAGACAAATCGATTAAGTCAGTTTGTCATATTCAGATAGCAAGACAAATTGCAGTTAATAAAAAATGGAAGTGAAAGCTTCCGAACTCCTTGTGAAGTGTGTGTGCGCGTGCGTGTGTGCAAGTCAAATGCTCACCTGAATTCAGCCAGAGCCTGATCCTGTTGGGCTTCATTGGGGTGGCAATTCCACATAAAGTCAGCACCACACCTGTAAAATCCTTGCTAGACATATTACCGGTATGAACCTCATTCAGTAAGAGTATCTGCAGCCTCTAAACTATAGCTATCTGGATTCTTTTGGGGGGGGGTGCTTCAAAAATTTGGTGTACTAGTGATTAAATTCCATTAAACTTGGGGTTTTATTTAGTGACAGAATACCACTTGATGCAGCAGAGGCTTCTGTTAGCAGAAAAGGTAAGGAATGTGATTTTTTCATATTCACCCTCAACAGCTGCAGCCCTCATCTGTTCCCAATTTGCTCCCAGGGGTTGGGAGACTCACTGGAACAGTATAGGGAGCTACCAGGGAAGGGTGAATTAGTGAAAATAGTTTGCCTTCCCATTCCAGTGACAAAACCCCACTGTCGGGTCAAAGAGCCTTTAATAAGCAGAGGGACAGCCTTAGATACATCCAGTGTAATTTACCTCTGGTTAGGGTGGTGTTCCTGGAGATACTTTATTATTGATTCCAGATGGGGATAATTACTCAGCTTTGAATTGGCATTCATTACTGTATATGATTTGATTTAAACAGTAGTGTCTCATATGTTGCTGTGTTGTTAATATTACAAGGACAATAGCATACTAAAGGTAAAGGGACCTCTGACCGTTAAGTCCAGTCGCGGACTACTCTGGTGTTGCGGCGCTCATCTCGCTTTACCGGCCAAGGGATCCGGCGTTTCTCCGCAGACAGCTTCCGGGTCATGTGGCCAGCATGACTAAGCCGCTTCTGGCGAACCAGAGCAGCGCACGGAAACGCTGTTTACCTTCCCGGTGGAGCGGTACCTATTTATCTACTTGCACTTTGACGTGTTTTCGAACTGCTAGGTTGGCAGGAGCTGGGACCGAGCAACGGGAGCTCACCCCATCACGGGGATTCGAACCGCCGACCTTCTGATTGGCAAGCCCTAGACTCTGTAGTACTTTGTTCAAAATAGGTATGAAAAGTTTTTGTAGCTGATACCTGTTTGCAGATCACATTTTTATGGTTTGATTTTCCCATACAGGCACAATGCGCCGCTGGTGCTTAATTACCTTGGCAGAAAGGGCATGTTTTTAAATTCAAGCTGTTTAGTGAGTTGTGTGATGATAGATTGTGAAGACACTAAAGAATCATTCGTTCGAGATTAATCAGTTAATCAACAGAACCACCTTGACTCCTTTCATGCATTACCCAAAGGCTGTAGGTATGAGTAAGAATGAAATCTAAAATAAATGGAATGAAATGGAAAAGAATCTCTTTCATGCTTTTCAAGCGGAATTATTTTGATGAGTAGAATGTTGAATATGTTGTGATGATGCATGTAGGTTAATTTTTTTTAGCTGTATTATTGTATGTATTAACCTATTGTATGCCTCCCTAGAACCATAGAATCTTAGAGTTGGAAGGGACCCTGAGGGTCATCTAGTCCAACCCCCTGCAATGCAGGAACCTCAGCTAAAGCATTCATGATGGATGGCCATCCGACCTCTGTTTAAAAACCTCCGAGGAAGGAGAGTCCACCACCTCTCATGGGACCCTGCTGAACAGTTCTTATCATCAGAAAGTTTTTCTGGATGTTTAGTCGGAATCTCCTTTCTTGTAACTTGAAGCCATTGGTACGAGTCCTACCCTTCACAGCAGGAGAAAACAAGCATGCCCCTCCCCCATATGACAGTTCTTAAAATATTTAAAGATGGCTATCATATCTCCTGTCTCCTCTTTTCCAGGCTAAACATACACAGCTCCTTCAAGCGCTCCTCATAAGGCTTAGTTTCCAGACCCTGTATAATCTTGGTTGCCCTTTGCACATGTTCCAGCTTGTCAACATCCTTCTTAAATTGTGGCACCCAGAATTGGACACAGTATTCCAAGTGCGGTCTGACTAAGGCAGAATAGAGTGGAACTATTACTTCCCTTGATGCAGCCTAGAATAGCATTAGCTTTTTTTGCTGCTGCATCACACTGTTGACTCACATTAAGCTTGTGGTCACCCACCCGATGATTTATAAATATTTATAATTTAATAAGTAAACAGCAGAGCAATCTTAAACCCCTAATCCACTGGCTGGAAGGGGTTAGTGTGGAGCAGAGGATTGGGAGGGGGGGAATATCAAAGAAAAACAATGTCTATGACCAACTGCAAAACCATGACCAAAGAGAATAATGAATGAATAGAGGGAAACAGTTCAAAAGTTTGGTTATAAAATTACATTGTTTTATTATAAAGTTAATTTTTGAACCCTTTATGATATTAATTTTTAAAGAAGTTAAGGGTGCATGCATAGCAAATATGCACAAGACTTGAAACAACAGTATTACAAACCCTAATATCTATCTAAAAATGTGTGCAGTCAGGGTTTTCCCATTGATTTTCCTGACCTGTAGCTGCCTTCTCACCATTCTGGGGCTGCATTGCTTTAACCTCACTTGAATTGGAAAAAAACTAACCTGTGGTGGTCTAACAGAACAGATGTGGGAAAGAGGGTTTTGTTTTGATTCAGGAGACTTAGCTTTTTCAGATTCTTATGGGGGGGGGAGTCTATCACTGGTCATATTGTGAGTGTGCCCACAGTCCTCAAAGAAGTTTGCAACAGTAAGATTGTCCACTGTGAAGGGTTTTTCGTTTTGTCTTAATTGCTTCATTATGGTTTCCTAAATTTAAGTACAGGCGGTTGCTAGTGAAACCCAAGATAATGAGGCTGCAGTCCCTACATATCTGGGAGTAACCTACCGTAATTAAACTCAATAGGATTTACATCTGAGTAGACAGCAAGAGACCTGCACTGTTAATAGAGCAGGAAAGTGAGCAAAATGTGAGCAGAAACAGAAGGTGGAAGCACAGGACAGGAAAATATTTAAAGACAAAATACAAAGTTTACAGGATTCCATTTTGAAGGCACTGGAATGACATATACTGTCAGGAGCATTATTCCAAAGGAATCTGTACCTTTTATTTAACAAAAGCTTCTTAAAATCACAAAGAGCCTTCGGAAAAATATGCTTTCTGTTAGAGAATAATGATCCAATGAAATGTCATTATTTCATAAAGGGATAATCCCACTATAGTGAAGCAGTGCAGTCCTATACATGCGTACCCAGAAGTTAGTCCCATTGAGTTTGCTGGGGCTTACTCCCATGTAAGTGAGTAAAGGGTTGCAGTCTGAGGTCCTTTGTTATTTTCCTTTTAAATTAATGAGCATTAAACGTTGTGTGGGTTGTGCTTCTAAGTTTCCAATGCATCATTGTCCCCTCATAAACTACACTTGGAAAAGTTAGTCACCCCACCCCCCTATTTTGAGTTGGAGGCTCACCATTCTGGAAAAGTTTGAGAATCTGTTTCTAAAGCTACCAATCTGTGTCCAAGTGGCTGTTGGAGTGCATAAACAATTGGTTTAATTCACTCTGGGAAGTCATGCATTCTGTGTACACTTGCAGGCTACTAAGCTTTTGTAGATGTTCAGCCCTTCTGTGATAATTAACCTCTGTGAATGTCAGCAGTTAGTTCTTCAAATAAGCACTGCTAAGTGTGTGGCTTCAGAAGACCATTTACCCAAAGGCAATTTAACATGGCGTCCGTTTAAATCCCACCTAGTAATTTGGTTATCTGTAACAAGCTGCCAACTGATGGAAATAATTTTACCACTTCTCAGATTTTCAGTCAAGTGTAGATATGTTAAATAATCTATGCCGCATGGCAGGATTATTACATTGTGGTAATTTACCACTCCGCTATTGGATAAATCGGTAGGTAACAATTCCCCATCTTCATAAGATTGAAACCAGAGGCCTGGTCTCACACATCCTGGTGAAGATACAGCATGGTTAAGGAATAAGCACATTGTACCACACACATAAACATAGTGTGTGCAACAGGTGCTCTGATTCAGGTATGAGGAGCACATTGACCGTCCAGATACCTTTGGATGACAACGCCCATCATCCCTGACCGTTCTGGCTGAGGCTGATGGGAGCTGGAATCTAACAGCATCTGTTCTAAATGGAAGCCAACGAAAGCTCAATTTGTATCAATTTGTTTCCTGCTTTTGGAGAAGGAATCCCAGAAACCTTTCAACAATGTGCAGACTTCCATGTGAAGCACTTGTATTTCATAGTGTTATAATACGTGTGATGTAAGAGAGGGGAATGTGCAAGCCAGCAGCACAAAGACTGTCCCTGCTTGCATAAATCTACAAATGGTATCTAACCACCTGCTTGTATCACAGTGCCCTTTGCCTCTTCTTTCTCTCTTGTTGAATCAAAAAGCCAAGACCCAGTTTTTGCTTCTAAATGTGTGTGCTCTGCTGTTTTATCGTTCTTTACAAATATCTGGCCTTTGTTCACCACTGTCTCTTTATATGGCACTTTTAATAAGCAAATAGTTTTATAACCTTGTATATTCAGTGATCACTCACTTCAGCAAAATACTATCCAGCAGAATTGTGCTCTTTAGCTAAATCCAGATTGTCTCCACCCAGAGCCAGAAATAAGTCCTGTCTACTGTGAAAAATGTACTACCTACAGAGTAAGCTTGCAGGCAACAGTATCTGCACTGTGGCTTATATATGAGTACAGTTTGGTCAGGGAGCTAGCACCATGTTAATTCCTGAAAAAACAAAGGTTAATTTGATTCTTGGCATCTATAAAGTCACATGAGTTTAATTCAAAGAGCTGTATATCCAGAAGGAACGCATTTTAATTTTGCTACAATTAGTAAGATTATTAAACTTTTTTTCAGCTCAGACTTGAAGCAATCTAAGAAATTATTGCAATCAAATAAGCAACAAGCATAAAATAAGCATAGCCGCTTATTATGTATAAGTCTTTCCCATCTTCCTGATGTACTTTTCACCAGGAGATTGGTGACATGTCCCTTAACACTCTTCATTCTTTCAACACAGTTGGGTTAGTGAAGGGCGATTTTAAATAACACTAATAATCATTGGAAATTTATTGATTTATTTGTATCTGTAGCCACCTCCATATCAAAAACTCAGAGCAGGAAAAAGCAATAGCTTTCCTTTTAGCGAAACAGAATAAAATCTCACCTCTTTAAAAGCCAGCCCAAGAAGGAATTTCTTGTAAGTTCTTCTGAAAGAACAGATGACTGATTTGTAGTGAATCAGACCATAAATCTTTCTTGTTTGGTACTACCGGTACAAGTGAAACTGTCCACCGCTTCAAGGTGTTCCCAAACATGCCACCTGAAAGATACTGTACTTGTAACAGAAGATGCCTGGGATATAATCTGTGACCTTCCACAAGCAAACCATGTGGTTTACCACTCACTGAGCTATGACTCGCACCAACTAAGGTGGCTTGAGGCAGTTTGAATCTGCAGCTGCAGAGCTCCATTTCTCTCCATGAACTAAATCAGCCCTTAAATGCTCAGGTTGGCATTTGGGCAAGGGGAAGTGCAAAGTTGGGGGTAATATTGGTGGTGAAATGGAATTTCCTGGAGGAGGACATAGCTGATTGGCCAGAAACTGAAACAGGAGCATTCCTAGTTTTTTTGTTTTTATTTATTTTTCATGGTACAGAAAATACATTTTGAGAAAACAATTGTTACAGCAGTAAACAACAAACAACTTATCCTGATAAAATTACAGGCTTCTGTCATGCTGCAAGGGTGAACTGCACCATTTTATTGAAGTCCCACTTGTATATTACTGTATTTATAATAATCAACTTATTGAAATCCTTCTTATCTCTTTATAGTTTTTGATCTTCTTTCTACACCCAACCAGAGGCTAGTAAAAACCTTCTTGCAACAGACACTGGCCGATTCTACACTGAATGAAATTTACGTGCTGTCGACATTCAGACTGCAACCCAAAAGCACAGCTGTTGTATTTGGGCTATATTCCTCCACTGAAAACAGAAAATATTTTGAATTCACAGTTATGGGACGGGTGAATAAAGGTAAGTCCTTCAAAAGTCGGGTGGGTGGGTGTGAAAGCAATGAATAGGTGTGATTCTATTGGGCATATTCTCAAGAAGGTCTCTCACACAAATCTTCTACAATTAGCTTACATTTTTGGGTGAAGTTTTAATTCATTTAATTAATGTTTACTCCTGGAATTGTTTTTTTACCATCCTCTTAAACACTTCCTGAATACTTCTGTGCTTCTTGATATCCTTCCTAAATTCTGGTGCTCAGAGCTTATTGCAGTATTGGAGTCTTATCAGTACTGAGACTAGGAATGAAGGCTAATGTAAATACAATTCTAACACTTTGCTACTGCTTTTTATTGCCTACTTGCATACTCATTGAATTCCATGCTTCAGTACGAGAATTAGCTTATGGCAACATCCTGTCTCTGCGTTCTTGAACAGTCTTGATTCCCCGTGTTGGGAGATGGGGGCTGGCATCTTTCTGCCAGCAAACTTCCCACTGGCGGTGATGAATGGTTCTCAAAGAACCAAGTCAAAGGTTTTTCTTTCTTCCTTTTCCCCCTTTGGGAAATCACTGTTTCAAATTACTGAGGAATTTGATAGATACACGCACATGCTGCATTCAGCATATGAAAGATGGGAACTTAATTTAGTTGATCCCGAAGTTTAGCTTTGACTGTGCAAGATAAACATTCCTGTTGCAAAGGCCTTATAAAATCAGCCACATGACAGAAAATGCTCTTGGCTGAGTGGAATGCGCTTGTTTAGAGCCGTAGCGCTGACTTGTGTGGAACTCTGCCATGCTATGGTAAATTCATGAATGTACAGCATGTAAAATGTGTGGTGTTCTCTACAAAGGGAGAAATGGTTGTGAAATTAGAATAAACCTACTAACTAAAATTGCATGCTAACCAATTACAGAAACGTTAGGTTAAATTGCCTTTACATTGGGGCTGCAACTCGTGAGTGATTGGTTAGACTAATAGATTTAAAAACTTTTGATTGACTAAAAGGTGAGCCTTTTAAAATGCATTTGGTTGGATCAAGTGCAGGTCTATACAAGTAAACCCCACTGAGTTAAATGGAACTTAATCCCAAGTAAGCATGCATAGGATTGCAGGCTAACACTACAACCCTGTATATGTATGTATATGAAGCCAAGGGGCTTACTCCCAGGCAAGTGGGTGTAGGATTGCTGCCTAAAGGGGTAGTCGGGGGTTGTTTCTAGAGCCAATATTGTCATTTGAAGCCCAGGTGACCTAAGTGGCAAGAGTGTGTATTTCTAATTCATTCACCACCCACAACTGCATCTGGACTGCAATACTCCAGCCACAGTACTACATGCTCTAGTAACCTCATATGTAGCTCTACATGGGACTGCCCTTGAAGACGTTCCAGAAGTTGCAGCAGCTGCAGAATGTAACTGCTAGATTAATAAATGCCACAACAAAATAGGATAATATTACACAGATCTTTAAAGAGCTGCACAGGATCCTGATTTGCTCTAGGGACTACTTCCACGGTATAAATCCCTATATTTGAAGCCCAAATATTTGAAGGAGTATTTCCCATTATCTGCTGTCCCATGCAATAAGGTCTGCAGGAGAGGCCCTGCTAGTGTTTCCATTGGTCCACATGGTCCATTCTACAGTCAAACAATTCATGGCTGTTGTGGCACCCTAGTTATGGAACTCAATTCCACTGAAGATACATTTTCCCCACTCCACTGGCATCTTTGCTATGTCAAGTGAAGATCCATTTGCTTCTTCAAGCTATGGGGGATAGGAAGAGTATGTAAGGTAGTCTGACTTCTGTTGTAATTATATTCTACTGAAATTCCTTTTTCTCCTTTCAATTTTGATACGTTTTATTTTATTGGACTAGTTGTATAGCATCCTGGTAACCTTCAGATTGAAGGGTGGTTTAGAAATGTGATGATGATGATGATATTAATAATAGTATAATAATAAATTGTTATAAACAAGTTTGTTATAAATCAGCAAATAAAGAACATGTGTTTTGCTTTAGAACAAAATGTTAGTGATATAAAAATTAATGCAAATATATTTGAGAGCTAATGATCTGAGCTTGAACCCTGGGAGTACAGAGGGACTGTGGTTTGGTGATTCCCATGTCCAGAAGATTGGACAGTTGCCTATTCTCAACGGGGTTGCACTTGCTCTGAAAAAACACATTCAGAGTTTGTGGGTGTCCCTGGATCCATCTTTGTTGCTGGAAGTTCAGGTAGCTTCAGTTGCTAGGAGTGCCTTTTACCAGCTGTAGCTGTTACGTCAACTATAGTGATTCTTGGACAGAGATAGTCTGGCCGTGATATTGCACCATTTGTGGTCCACCAAGCCAGGTGCAGCCCAGCAGTAATTTATGGCAGCTCAGCAGGGATATGATGACCATCTGAGTTGTGTGGTCTGACTGCCATGGGTGCTTACTGGCTTGTGCCTGTTGCCATTGCCAGGAGCAATATTTTAAAAATTCATGTTTATTTGCTTGTTTTTAATATGATAGAACAGTTTTATACCAATATATCAACATATGCATTCAAGGAACCCATTAAATCAGGCATCCCCAAACTGTGGCCCTCCAAATGTTTTGGCCTAGAACTCCCATGATCCCTAGCTAACAGGAACAGTGGTCAGGGATGATGGGAATTGTAGTCCAAAACATCTGGAGGGCTAAAGTTTGGGGATGCCTGCTTTAAAAAAATACAAGAGTTTGGTAGCTTTTTTCCTCTGTGTAATGTTTTGCTATTCCAGAACATTTCTCTCCCCGCCATCTCTCTTTTCGCTTGTTTCCCTTAGGAGTGTAACAAATTAAAGCAGAATCCGCTTGCAATCTGGCCTTCTCGGTTTCATGACTGCATTGTCCTTCATGATTATTTCACTCTCGCTCTCCTAAAAGAGAAGAAGAATTCTCTTAGAACAGGGGTTTCCAAATTGGTCGTGGACCACCAGTGGTCCATCAGTTTCACTTTAATATTGATTTTAAATTGTATTTTATTGCTTCTTTTACTTCTGTTGTATTTTACTGTCTTATAAAAAAAGAAACTATAAAAATAAAGTTACAGCATATAGCAGAGTGCATTGCAATTGCTACAACAGGCTGAAAAATCATTAAGTGGTTCACCAAAACCATCAGCAATTTTCAAGTGGTCCTTCCTAGGGTGGGTGGGTGAGGAGCTTGGGAACCACTGCTATAGAAGGCAGGCTAGAAGCTGCTTGTGATAAGGTTAATTTCATTGTCTCCATTACCACATATCATAAAGGAAGTACAGTGGTGCCTCGGGTTACAAACACCTCGGGTTACAAACACTTTGGGTTACAGACTCCGCTAACCTGGAAGTAGTACCTCGGGTTAAGAACTTTACCTCAGGATGAGAACAGAAATCGCACGGGGGCAGCGGGAGGCCCCATTAGCTAAAGTGGTACCTCAGGTTAAGAATGGCTTCAGGTTAAGAACGGACATCCGGAACGAATTAAGTTCTTAACCTGAGGTATCACTGTATTCTCTGGCTGGTCTCTGTTATTTTCTCCTACCGATAGCCTTCACCACTACATTTGTACATTTATACAAGTATAAACAATTGATGGTGGTTCAGGGGTAATGTTATAGTTCTGTTAATAAGGAACAAATATATGCTTGGCTATCACATTAAAGGCCTTCACTAAAATGCTGCTCTGCAGAAACATTGAACACATTCTGATTTGGATGAATCTTGCATGTTTATCATTATAAATTCTGTGATTTATCAATTGACGACTGAATTTGTAATTTACTATTGAATTTAATGCATTAAAATATTCTTCTCAAATCATAAGGACTGCTTTAAAAAAATGGAGAAATGAAAGTATTTTTTTTATCCAAGTCAATAGTGTTCCAGAAGTGGACGGTGATCACAAAACCATATGCTAATCCATCAAAATATATCCTGCAGACTCCCCAGATACCTCCATGTCTACTTTTCCCTCTCTCCTGACCTTCTCACCTGGATATACACTCAGAGAAAAGACTGCCCAACTTTTAAAAATAGCATTTTCTTTAAAGGTTGTGTGTGCTCACTTAACAACAGCTCCCCACAGGATTGTTGGTATCCTAAATTGAAACTTTTTTTTTACTGCCTTTCATAAGCAGAGCAGCAGGGACTCTGGGTTTTCTCCACAGTGAAAACGACTGAAGTCGTCATTGTCCATTGGCACCATTAAATTAAAACTTTTCCTGCAATAGAAGGGTGCAGCAACACAGATGGTTTAAATATAATAATGTCTTTGGTCATTCCTAGCAAGCATTTCCCCTTCTGCTCTCTCCAAAAGAAGTATTCCACCCCCTCAGATGAACCTTGATCTTCCATCCAATCCAGCTGCCCTCCGGCAATCCTGTCTCATGGCCATTGGCCAATTGTGAGTTCTTCCACCCTTTCCTTTATCTATTTTCCTCTTATTCTCTGCTGGATTTATCCAGTCTTGCTCCAGATGCAGGATCTTTCTTATAGGCCTTGCCAGATTCAAAGCTGGAGTATGCTCACATATCTTTAAATCTGCAGTAGATAAGGCAGCCGAGATTCCTCTTGTCTGTTGCATCCCAGGTCCTAACAACACATGGCTCCATAGGAGATCACTGGTAGCTTTGTTCCTGGGGCAAATAACGCAAGGGGGCGAGTTTATTTTTACAAGGATTACAGCACACAGAGAACATAGTCCTGTTTCTTACTGTTTCTTCCCTCAGTTGTTTTTATTTTCGAAGGGGGGGAAACCCCAAGGCATGTTCAGTGTTCTTCTAATGTGGTTGCCACTTACATAGCACCTTTTAGTAGACAAAATGCTATATGGTCTTAACTTTTGTAACTTCGCTTAACAAACCATCAGGGCAGATCTTATCCTGTAATGAGATAGTGGGGTCAGTTCCTAAAAAGCAAACGGGACTTGATATCTCACACATGACATCTAGTTTGGTCCTTAGGGAGCAAATATGGAGCTACATTAAAGGGCAATAAATTGCAAATTGTTCAGTTACTGCATATAATTTAGCATGGGGAAAGGGGTACTCTCTGGAGTTTTCTTTCCAGATGTCTTTAGCCAACCCTGCTGCAGTCCTTACTATTTCTGCTTTAATAATATGAAACGGAATCTGATAACCAGAAGGGCCAGATACAAAAGAGAACTGAACTCCTACATTCATGATTTATTGAAGATCATTTCTATAACACTTAATATATAAGAATAGATCCAAATGGTTCTTAACATACCAGGAAACACAAAATTGCTTATCATCATCATCATTAAAATTTTTATCTTGCCCTTCCTCTCAAAGGACCCCAGGGTTGCAACCACTAAAGTGGTGAAAGAGTACAATTAAAATGAAAACCCATTTAAAAAACATAAAAATATACAATGAAACAAGCAATTAAACAGCGATTAAAAGTACAGAAATGCCTGGAACTGTAGAGCTGGAAGGGACCATGAGGATAATCTAGTCCAACCCTCTGCAATGCAGAAATTTTTCGCCCAACATTGTAGCATGCATAAAAGGACCAGCTTCATGGATCGGGGAAAGGCATGGGCAAAATATGTCTTCAAAAGATGTATCAAGCAGATGACTGATAGATAAAAGTTGTGTAGAAGAAGGAACCCTGTTTAAATTCCTTCTTCCACACAACTTCTAAAGGTGTAGGAGGCCCTTCTTTTTGCGTTTGGCCACCTCCCAACCTGTGCATCTGTGATCATGGAGAGAGCTGGAGGTGATGGGTGCCCCCTCCCAGTGGTAGCTATTTTATTTTTATCTGCATCTAGGACAATACTCCACATGGTATGTGCATTTACAAGTGATTTGTTAACTAGAGCTGTCACAACAGACACGATCAAACCAAGAAAAGCTGAGCTGGCTTTCCTTAACTTTCCACAAACTTCCTCTGTATACCAATTATACTGTATTCTTGCCTTACAATAATGTTATTTTGTTCTAGTTTCCCTTCGATATTTGAGGAGCGATGGGAAGTTAAATGCTGTGATCTTCAGCAATGTGCCCCTGGCAGATGGGAAGCGCCGCTCAGTCCTTCTCAGGCTAAGCGGCCTGCAACGTGGCTCCAGCAAAGCGGAATTGTATGTGGACTGTGTGCAGATGGATTCCGTTCAAGATCTGCCTAAAGCCTTTTCAGGACTGTCACAAAGCTCAGAGGCAGTGGAGTTACGAACACTGCAGAAAAAATCACAGGTGAGCAGCTGTAGAGGAGTGATGGAATCTTCATGCAGAAGCTCCTCTCATGTCAGGGTGCTTGCTGATTGGATGGAGACACATGCACTTCATTTGTCAAGCCCAGGATGGAGAGGAGGGAGCAGGGGAGATTCATGAGTTCATCAGTCAAGCTCTTCCCCTCGGTCCTCTTGGAGAGAGATTCGCGAGTATAACCCTGCCTTGCAACTGAGGAGCTCTGTGGCACTACCAGAGAACTACTTATATATATGAAAGGAGGCCAATTAGGGTTGCTAATGCGGGTGGCGCTGTGGTCTAAACCACAGAGCCTCTTGGGCTTGCCGATTGGAAGGTTGGTGGTTCGAATCCCCGCAATGGAGTGAGCTCCCGTTGCTCTGTCCCAGCTCCTGCCAACCTAGCAGTTCGAAAGCACACCAGTGCAGGTAAATAGATAGGGACCGCTGTGGCCAGAAGGTAAATCGCGTTTCCGTGCGCTCTGGTTTCTGTCACGGTGTCCTGTTGCTCCATAAACAGTTTAGTCATGCTGGCCACATGACCCAGAAAGCTGTCTGTGGACAAACACCGGCTCCCTTGGCCTGAAAGCAAGATAAGCGCCGCAACCCCATAGTCGCCTTTGACTGGACTAAACCATGCAGGGGTCCTTTACCTAACTTTTTTTTTACCAGAGAACTTCTTACATATATAAAAGGAGACCAATTAGGGTTGCTAACTTTTATTTTCAACAACCCTGGCATCTCAAACTGAGTCTGTCTCTCTGTGTACTTTTATGAGGAAAACCAACTTCTCTTCTAGTTAATGGACAAAGTTACGCTAACACCTAGGCATGTGCAGTATTCCTTTTGCCTCTGCCACAAAGCAACTTTAATTTATTTTTGATTTTAAAAATAATAATAATCAGTGACTCCCATGAAAGAAAGTGAACTTTCTTTCCCTTTTAAGCAGATGTTGGATGGCTACGTGCCATGTATGATCTAGTTGAGATTCCTGCATTGCAGGGGGTTGGACTAGATGACCCTTGGGGACCCTTCCAACTCTATGATTCTATGTGCAAAGTACCCCATTCTGCTTTAAAAAACGATGCAATGGATAGAAAGCGGTGGGGGGGTGGGGGGGCGGATACCAGTAGCACATAGAATTTTTTTTCCTGGTTTGACACTTAATATATTCTGCCTTTGATCAAATGATTGTAATTGAAGAAGGCACATAGAGACACGCCCCCAAACCTGCACAACCCAGCAGCCCTCCATTCTCTGGCTGATGGATGGGATCAGAATGTTCATGTTTGCATTCCTTTAGCTCTGCAGTCCCAAGAGGAGCCAAGTGTTCCTTCTGGTTGGAAATGAAGAAACAAATTCCTTGCAGTTGCTTATTTTATGGCTGACGGGTGGTGCAAGGTTCGTCACCTCCTTGCATTGATGTTATTCCTGAGGTGCAAGAATGACCTCCTAGTGTCTCAAGGTCCTGATGGCAGAGGCCAAAGCTCTATAGCCCCATTCTATCCTGACAACAGGCCAGCCAGATGAAATTCTGTCTTGGACAATAATCTGGCTGGCCTGTACCTTTTAAGGCAGCCTTCTTTAACCTTGGGCCTCCAGGTATTGGATTACAAGTCCCCTGACCATTGGGCTAAGCTGGTTGATGGGAGTTTTAGTCCATCAACACCTGGAGACACAAGGTCAAAGAACTCTGCCCTAAGGGCAGCTACTTAATCTCTGCTTGGTAAAGATACCAATATTTTAAGATACAGGGCACATTTAAGTTTTCTTAGCTGGTCATAACCAAAATGCATATCCTTCAGGTTCTTGGGAAGCAGCTTTTCCTGTGACTGTTGCAGCAAGAACATTTTCATTCATACAACATACAGACGCACCTATTACTGGCTTCTGCGTTAGTAGCATTTGTATGTCATCCCTTAACAAAAAGTTCTTGCCGCTGCCTGTTGTGTTTGTGAAGGTCATGAAAGGCATTTGAACTGTTGTGAGCTTTCTAAAGGAGAAGCTAGGATACCTCTTCCTAATGTCATGCCCCCAAATCTCTTTTGTCATTGCAGGACACTTTGGAGGAACTGAAGCTAGTAGTAAAAGGGTCATTGTCCCAAGTAGCTGGCCTCCAGGACTGTTTTCTTCCACAGATTGAGCCAGCAGTTCAATATCCAGGTAGTTTTTATATTACAAAATAAGTGTACTTCGGCATATGTAATATTGTATTCAGAGCATAACTGAGTTTCCTAGTGACTATTTTTATCCTAGCTGTACTGCAAGAGGAAGCAAAGATATACCATCCTTCCAATAAAGTCTATAACTAAGCAGTAGAGTTGCCACGTCTTGCCCTCGACACCAGATGTTGTACTTTAATTCTCCAATTGACGTATGAGAAAAAGGCAAGGAATTGCAACTACAGCACACATGGCAGATTGCCATCCAACCTCTGCTTAAAAAGGAAGGAGAGTCCATCATCTTTCATGGAAGTCTGTTCCAGTGTTGAGCAGTTCTTACTATCAGGCAGTTCTTTTTGATGTTTTGTCGGAATCTCCTTTCTTGTAACTTGAATCCATTGGTTCAGGTCCTAGCCTCCAGACCAGTCGAAGACAAGCTCACTCCATCTGCCTTGTGACAACTCTTGAGATATTTGAAGATGGCTATTGTATCCTCTCAGTGTCCTCTGTACCAGGCCAAACATAAACAGCGCCTTCGACTTGTTCCTTAGGCAACTGCCTTAGGAAATATATTAAATCCAAACCAGAAACATTAAACAATCAGGAAAACACAAACCCACATGGATAGTCAGAGTTTCACGAGGCAGAAATTTCTCAGAAGAGGGTTATCTGAGGAAGAAAACCTGTTATTGGAATTTCACTTACCTCCATTTTATGAATAATTTTAGGAGGCTATTTTTGCTCAGTTCTATAACCCTGGCTAGGTGTTCACCTTTTTCAAAAGTTTTGAAACTCACCATGAACTCCGCACCTGCATTTAAGCATTTTTTTTGCTGTTTTTGTTCATTTTATTTTTTTAAAGAGGGAAATCAATGCAAAAAGAGCTGGAAAACTGCACCAAGGATGTTGGGGGAGTTGGATTTGTGACATTGCATCCACCAGCCAATCAAGACTGTGCAAAGATAGACCTTTGACAGCACTGCTTCCCCCTGAGTTTAATCTTGGACAGGTCTGCATACAACGTGGCAAATGCCACTTCATAGCAGCTCGATCTCTCAGTGTCTGTCTGTCGGCTGGATTTCCTTTCCCTGTCCTCCCTTTCTGAGGACTGACAGCATGGCAGCAGGGGCTTGTAATAATCGCCACTGGATAAGGATGGGAAGTGACTTGAAGGGAGGGCACCAGATTCTTTTGTCTCTATGCCAACAAGGTATGAAGTCATGCAAAGAAGAAGCTCATCCTTCTTTCGGGGTAGATGCGTATGTTCTTAGAAAAGCATTGACTTGGCTCGCATTGTTCTATGGGCATGTTTTCTAGTCTTTTTCTAGTAAACCTGTTCAGCAGATATCAAAGTAGTGGCCAAAAACAATTTAAACTAGATTGCTTTAGCATATGTTGGGGAGAAAAGAATCATATCATGGGCGTTTTTTGTGTTTTGTGTATTAGCTGAAATGAAGTCATTGGTGGTTGATCTTGGGAGAGCTGATGTGTCTTGGATTTTAATGCACAGAATTGTGTAGCAGCTGCCTTTCTTCTGTTTAGGAGAGCTCTGCACTTTAAGATTGCTGCATGAAACACCGATGCCACACAGGCGCCTCATGTGCATGTGCTCATATGTATACGATGCCCACTCTTTACATGCTTACTGTGAGGAATGTCAGTACAACACCAGTGTTTCTTTCAACAACTTTAATTGTGTGTTGATAGTTCCCTCCATGCATGTATTCATTTGTTTATTTGGGTATTTCTATGCTACCTTTCAGGGCCACACAGTCCTCTCAAGGCAGGCCACGTTTTATTATATAGAGTGTCATTGATGAGTGGCATTGTCATTGGTGGATGGTGACATCATTTCCAGTTTTGCTGCCATCTGCATGTGCAAGGATGATGTTGGTAATGCTTGATCCATGAATGGCTTGCTAACACATTTAAGCGATCACTTGATTCTGTAGGGGTTGAGCTGGCCCTTAAGCTGCAATGCAGTCCTTGAACTACTAGACCAAGGCTGCTTGGGAGTAAGCCTCAGTCGAACAGAGGGACTTATTTCCAAATAAGCACGTATAAGATAGGGCTGCATGGCTGCAAAACTAATAATAATCTAGCTGGAAATAAGTCTTATTGAAACTAGTGGAATCTCAGAGTAAACATGTGTAGAGACAAATGGTAAGTTTGCAGAGGTCCAAATTCTAGGCAATTGTGAACTTATATGAAGCACTTTGGAGGTTAGATAAGTGTCAATACTGTTGGATTTCTGAACTTCTGCATTACACTTTTTCATCACTTTCATTTTATTATAGGTGTCTCTACAAGTGACTTTAACAGGCAGTTATTAGGTCACATGATGCAAATGAACCAAATACTGGGTGATGTGAAAGATCTTCTCCGACAGCAGGTATAAGACACATGTTTATATAACATTTATTTTGCTGACCACTAGCTAAATGGGTATCTTATTATTTCTGCCAAAGTTCCACCCACAATTATTATTATTTATTCAATGTATATACCAGCCTTTATCCAAAGATCCCAAGGCGGTGTACAACGTTAAAAAACACACACTACAAGTGAGACTTCTGGGCAAACTTCTTTCCTTTACATTAAGAAATAGGTAATGAAATAGTCCACTGCAATTTAAGAGAGAGACTTGGTTGTTTTTGGATGTGCATGGCATAGTTCATTCCTGAATCATACCACTGGGCTCCATGGATTAAATTCTAAGAAAGAAAGTTATTTATGAATGGTGATGGCCTGAGCCTGCACACTTTTCCAGACTTGGGAAAATCATGAAGACTCCTGGAGCTGATTTAGTGATATGTGAAGGCAATTAAATGAGGCAAGGCTGAGCTCAGGCATGTGTCTACAGTTCACTCCAAAAACATTTAAAGCCCAAATTAAAGTTTAAGCCTTGCATTATTATTTTTGTTTGAAGGCCGATGGGATTTTTGAGCTGCGGTGAACACTATCTGCTCTAAGTGGTTCTGCTGAAGATAGGAGGAGGTTAAAATATGAAATCATAACTGTTTACATGGAGATGACTTGTCATAAGGTCCAGTATGGACAATTATGCCAAAAACAGTACCAAGTAACTGTTTTGGAAAATTAGGCAGTATTATTGGTTAGGTTGTATAATGTGCATTGTCTGGTTTTTCTGTAATAGTCATAGTGGCAATTAAAGAAAAACAAACCTGATGAATGTATTTATTTTATATACTTCAAAGGTTAAAGAAACATCATTTTTGAGGAACACAATAGCTGAATGTCAGGCATGTGGTAAGCACTTTTGTATTTCCTTTTTTAAGATATGATGGTATAAACCAAATTATCAAACTGAAAAAGTAATATTTGTTGTCCTTGGCCAAACCAATTCTGAACACTTCCCTTGAAGTAAGGTCTACTGAATTTCATAGGACTTCCAAGTAGACATAGGGGGAAATTCAACATGCTTATGTGTTTGTTCCGTCAGGGCGAGCATTTTGGCTCTCCTACCCCCCCAACTTTTCCAGGGGTTCTCCTGAGCTAATATCATGGTATCATAGGGGGAAAGCCTTGCTGAGCAAGTGGAAGTCCTTGTGCAGAGCTTCTGCTGGTGGGACTCAGTAGTTGAGTTTTTAACTGACTGATTGGCAGATTAAAACAATATACTATCCTGTTCTATGCATGCTTACTTACAGTGCCACAGTAGCACTCCTCCATTATCTCCAGAGACAGGCAGATTTGTCAACCAACCATTCAGTGAGGCTTACCCCCAGGTAAGTGTGCATAGAACTGGAGCTTAAATGACTGAAAGTGAAGAGATGCTTCACATTCTTCTGAATATACTGATCGCCTGAACACCAAACGGAAAATAACTCAGTTCTAGGTAGTTTTGTTTTCTGCACATCTCAACAGAGAACATACCTGTCAACACAAACAACAAATAGTATTTCGGCACCTTTGAACATTATAAAATTTATTATGGCATAAGATTTCATGGAATTTATTCCACAGGAATGGAATAATGCCATAGTAAACTTGTTAGCCTTTCATACTTGTTTTCGGTTGGGGGGGAGGATGCTGCAAAACTATCAGCCCATTGCTCTTAAACGGAAAACAAGAGAAGTCATGAAGACAAGTTTGAAATGCCTTGTCCCATGCAGAATTCAGAGCCACACCTTTCAGAGTTATTGCTTTCATGTAGAAAATTGTGCCTTGATTTTTTTTTGTGCATTGTTGTGAGACAAACACACATGTAGACCCCCACCCCTGGACAGGCAGTGGGAGGCTGAATGGTGGGCAGGGCTGACATCAAAAGTCAGTATTTTTGAGCCCCCGATGGGGCCAGCACCACAGATGGTGTGACTCCCAGATGCCTATAGCCCCTTTCCTCATTCCCTTGCTATTGCTGCTTGCTTATCTGGCCTCTCTAAGCATAAGAGCAGTGGCAAGAGCAAAGAGGATTGGCATCACTTGGTTTGCAGTCTCCTTCTGGTCAGATTGCACTTGGAGGGAGATGGTCACTGGTGACACACTCATTGAGCACTACCTGCACCAAGGTCTTCACTGAATCTGGAGCCTAGAATAGTAGCTGGTCGTGGTGGTTACTGTAGTGTGTGCAAGAAGCAAAATGGATACATGTTGTGTTCTTCACACAATTATCTCAGAAGATACCCAACCCAACAAGAGGATTGATCCATTGCCATGCGTGGTGCAAATGTTCAACATTTACCTCAGGAATTACTGATCAGCAGCTGATTACTAAAAAAATAAACAAATTGCTCTACCTCCAATCACAGGTTTGGGAGCTGGAAATTTCCCCACACCATCCCCACCGCCTCGTAAGCCCAAATGTGAAGCCAACACTTGTTTCCGAGGGGTGCGATGCATGGACACGGCAGATGGATTTCAGTGTGGGCCTTGTCCTGAAGGCTTCACTGGAAATGGAGTTACATGCACAGATGTTGATGAGGTAAAATGTTGTTTAAAAGCACCCATGCACACAGCCCAGTGAGAAAGGAGAGGTTCCGTCTATGAATTCTGGAGCTAGAGAAATCCAAGGTGTCTCGTCAATTGATGACCAAGGGTAAATAAATTCCTGGTGCTCAGAGTGAGTCCCCCTTCTCCTGGTATTACTGTACATTAGAAAATGAGTGCAGGGACCATATGCAGCCCTCAGCCTGGTTTAATGTGGCCTGGGGGGCTATCTGGCTCATGTCCCTTTCCTTCTCCAATTTATCTCCATTGCAAGAGTAAAAGAGAGACAAGGGTGCAGGGGCAGGAGAAAAATATGATAAAGAAGTAGGGAGAAAGGTAGAGGATTTCCTACCATAGTAAACACCATGTTTACTAAAGCCATGACTGCTCTTACTATAAATTACTATTATAACCCCTACCCACTGCTAGTTCTGCCCCATGCCCATTTCTTGTGAGGTTGCGTTAACCCTCTAGAGAAAAAAAAAGATTGCCTACTCCAGTGTAAGAAGTATTTGTTAGAAGAGCATAGGCTTCCAGCAAATGTCCAAATGGACTCTTAACTTTGCTGGCTGAAACCTATATAATTAGTACCGTACTTTGAATCACTTTGATGGTTTGCCTTTTAGTGCCGGTATAATCCATGCTTCCCAGGGGTGAGATGTGTGAACACAGCTCCAGGTTTCAGATGTGAGGCCTGCCCACCAGGATACAGCGGGCAAAGCGTTCAAGGAGTGGGAATCAACTTTGCCAAAAATAACAAACAGGTGTGTGATCTCACTGCAATCCATCAAAAGCTAGTAAAAGTCTAGCTCTGTATCTGTTTATGGCTGCACTGCACAGCTGAATGGATTTCTCTTAAAGATCTTAACAGAGATGTCTGTAAAAAAATGTCTGCGCTGCTTCCGAATGTATGGCAAAATAATGCTGGCCTAACTAAAGGCAGTATTAATAGGTTTGTTTGTGGACAGAGATGTGGCTTTTCTGGAAAAAGATTCCCATGATTTGCACTGGAAATTTTCCAGTTTGCATTAGAAAACTTGCCATAGAGCAGGACCTACTTTAGCACACTTATTGTACTTGAAACTGCCAAACATGCCTCATATTGTCTTCGCAACTGGCATCCATTCATTGTTACTATCGAACTTCTAGGAGTATAGCATCTAGATCATGGGACGTATTAGTACCACTGTTTTCCGCTCTGGTCAGACCTCACCTGGAGTACTGTGTCCAGTTCTGGGCACCACAGTTCAAGAAGGATACTGACAAGTAGAACGTGTTCAGAGGAGGGCAACCAAAATGGTCAAAGGCCTGGAAACAATGCCTTATGAGGAATGGCTTAGGGAGCTGGGTATGTTTAGCCTGGAGTAGAGAAGGTTAAGGGGAGATATGATAGCCATGTTCATTTACTGTATATTAAAAGATGCCATACAGAGGAGGGAGAAAGGTTGTTTTCTGCTGCTCCAGAGAAGTGGACACGGAGCAATGGATTCAAACTACAAGAAAGAAGATTCCACTTAAACATTAGGAAGAACTTCCTGACAGTAAGAGCTGTTCGACAGTGGAATTTGCTGCCAAGGAGTGTGGTGGAGTCTCCTTTTGGAGGTCTTTAAGCAGAGGCTTGACAGCCATCTGTCAGGAATGCTTTGATGGTGTTTCCTGCTTGGCAGGGGGTTGGACTGGATGGCCCTTGTGGCCTCTTCCAACTCTATGATTCTATGATTCTAAAATGGAATGTTTTCCATTACACCAGCTCAGCAGCTACAGCAGAGATTAGTTGATCTATCTACTACTCTGAAATGATCAAAGGACCTTTTGCTGTGCTTTTTAGACCATTTCACAATTGGCATGAACACCATATTTAAAAAACAAACTGATAAATTTTAACAGATTTATGCTAGTTATTTTATACTTCAAAAACTGACTCACTGAACCTAACTTGTTTTTGTTTTTATTGTGTTAGATCTGCTTGGACGTAGATGAATGTCAGAACAATGGAAATGGGGGCTGTGTTCCCAATTCCCAGTGTGTGAACACTGTGGTAAGCACATGCTTATGTCAGATTGTCATTCTGTATGTTTGAGGAGCTGTCCCAAAACAAGGGGACAGTTCACACAATCCACCGTCAAGTGATTATAGACTCGGTGGCACAACATTCACTTGAAGGCCAACCAGATAACGATTGTGTGAAGCCAGCAAATAGTTATGTAGTCCTGTTCTGGTCCCCTTCCACGTAATGACATTATCCAGTGTGTTCCTCTTCTGCCATCTGTGAAAAAGGGAATTCCATCCATGTGGTTGCAACAAGAAAGATATATTATACTAACCAGATACATTAACCAGAAAAAGTTTCCCTGTGCAAACCAAACCAGATTCTTTGTCCATTCAGCTTGATATTAGTTATTCTGACAGTAAGCAGCTCCTCAGCATTTTCAGCACCTGCTACTGGGTCTTTTTCCCTGGGAGATGCTAGGGATTGACCCCAGCACCTTCTGGGGGAAAACAATGTGCTCTGCCACATGTCTTTCAAGTGTCCAAGGATGTGCCTTGGTGGGTGTAATACTAGGTCTGTGTGTACCTTTTTTGCATACAGTTCTCAGTAAGAGATTTAAAATATCTGTGTAGACTTTAATGAACCTCAACAAAATCAAATTGGGCCATGGGTATTGCATGGTCCCTCCTCCCTGCCCCAGTGTAAATTTCTCCCTCTCTTCTTAACCACAGTTTTATTCATTTATTCATTAAGTATTTATAATCCACACATTTATAAAAAAATATATCAAGGCAGTATACAGCATATTGGAATAGACTCCCTGTGCTTGTCTTCCAAAATTAAACAAATCAGTGACACTACTGTTGTGAGAAAGTTTTCTTATCTTGAAGCGACAAACAGAAAGACACTGTTAATTAGTTGTTTAGATCCATTAATTTTGCGGAAGGATTAAAAAGTTACCTTCAATTAATCAGGCAGCAAATCTTTAGAAATATGCATTACTTTTAATACTTTTTAAATAAGGGGGGTCAATTAAAAACTACATTATTATTTAAAAAAAAGGAAAATGAAGACGTGTAGATGTGTTAAAACAGACATTCTGTCTCCCAGAGGAAAGAATACCTCTTTTTAAATTGTTCCTCCTACAATACGGTACATGCACGGATCATTCACAAACAGTGCCTGACTGGCTTGTATGCTTGTTTGCTTTCATCAAAGGGCTCGTTCCGCTGTGGGACATGCAAACCAGGTTTTACTGGAGACCAGGTCAAGGGATGCAGGCTTGAAAGGAGCTGCAGGAACCAAGCTCTGAACCCTTGCAGTATCCATGCACAGTGTGCTGAAGTGCGGCAAGGAGACATCTCATGTATTGTAAGTTGATGATCTCACAGATTTGTTTTAACTTGTGTAAAGGTGCTGGTTGCTTCCTCATGTGTAATCCACTCCAAACTCTGTGGCTGGTTTTTACAGAGTTTTATTATATACAGTACATATGTACAAGACAGAGCAACAAAAAGCATGACCGTTCTATCCCGAATCAGAATCCGGAAGCACTACCCTTCGTGACTTTCGCCAACAGAACACGCTGGGCGTTCGGAATCTCCTCCTCTCTGCGCACCTCTTTTCACCCCTCTGCTGTTGGGGTGATGGGGCTGGTGGAGAACCCTCCCCACTGGAACTGCCCAGCTGGGGAGCCGGTGCTGTCTCCTCTGGCACCTCCCCCTCCTGAGCGCTTTGTTCCAACCCTCCAACGCTTCCCCCTGGGAACCTTCCCCTCTCAGCATCCTCAAGGCTCTGCACCGCTTCCTGGGGGTCAGCACCACCACCTGCGGACTGCTCTGAAGCGTTGCCACCCGGGCCCCTACTGCATTGGAGAGCCTCCGTCCCCACTTCCTGGACTCTCCGCTGACCCCTGGTGGTCCCCTGACAATTTGATCCCTGTTTTGACATTCTTCAGTAAAATATGTACTGTAATTAATTCTTTTTTTTTTAATGTATTGTGCTATCTTTTGGGGGTGAGTCATATTTATTAGTATCAAAAAAATTGCAATTAATTTGACAATATGCTCTAAGCAATATGCTCTAACATACTAATTATTTACATTTTTAGTAGTACGTAATTACACTGCCCTGCTTAGAGCATATTGTGGGTCTTCTAGTTCCATATCTGACAGCACTTGTGTATGTTTGTAGAATGACTTCCTCAGCCTGGCTTTATTTTGTAACACTTTTGCTCACAGTGTGGTATTGGCTGGGCTGGCGATGGCTTTGTGTGTGGAAAAGATATCGATATTGATGGCTATCCTGATGAAGAACTTTCATGCTCAGCTGAGAGTTGCAGAAAGGTAAGACCTAAGAGGGCAGGTACCTTATCTCTCATGTCTGCTTCATTTTAAATCACAGCACAGGGAAGTTCACAGGAGGGTGAGAAACGGAGCAAACATGAGTCAGCAACATTGCCTATGGACACACACATGGTCTTCCCTGACACCTGCACTCCTTTGCTTATGAAATTAGACTTGGAGAAATTAACTCTCCCCTCCCCAGCTGCTCTCTCCAGGATGATCACTTGTCAACTAGGTTTTTCAAAAAGCAAAAACACTTCTTCAAGCTTTAAATGCTGGTGGGGAGGGGGTTAAATGAACGTGCATGCATGTGTATGGCTTCATCATGTGCATGATGCCCATAATAGTTTTGGCAGTTTGCAAATATGCCCACAGCTTGCAACCCATGATCAAAAGCATGGGTTCTAGATCACCACCTTGTTTTCCCCCACAGGACAATTGCAAGGTGGTTCCAAACTCTGGACAAGAAGATGCTGATGGAGATGGAATAGGAGATGCCTGTGATGATGATGCCGATGGGGATGGTATTCCTAACGATCAGGTACTGGTTATAGATATTCTTTATCTGTGTAATTTACATCCCTCCCATACTCAAGTAGCCTGATTGTGAGCATCAAGCACCTGCACAGCCTCTAGTGCCATCAATGGCCTTTTGCCATTTACTTAGATCAAACAGGTCTATCTGTATTCAGGACTCGGATTAGTCATATAGAATGGTAACAGATATAGGTGGGGGAGCATTTCAGTCCCCCAGGACCTTGTAGAGTTGCCAGGCATCATAATCAACAACAAAGTTTCAAAAGGAGATTCCCTGTGTGAACCCACTGAGCTGAATTCATCTGCAAATTCATCACTTGCAAAAGCAAAGTCTCCTGCTCCAGAGAGACTGTAGCCCAGAGCACTTTGCCTTTCTCTGTTTCAGGACAACTGTGTACTGGCTTCTAATGTTAATCAGAGAAACAGCGACCAAGATATCTTTGGTGATGCTTGTGATAATTGCCGTATGGTCTTAAACAATGACCAGCGAGACACGGACGGAGATGGCAAAGGAGATGCCTGTGATGATGACATGGATGGAGATGGTGAGTACATCTTCGCCTATTAGATACCATCTCTGTTCTGCGCTTGAAACTGGAACAGAAGGCACCTAGTATCAAAGCCTGCATTTTCAACGTTGACTTTTTAAGCAGCTCTAGCCCATTCTCAGGCCCCACTTACTCAACACAGCTCTCAGGGCCCCAGAGAGCTGCTTCTGAAGGCTAGGAGGCAGCAATGGCATCATGAGGTCCCTTAGTCACAAATGACAACAAAGCCCTCTTCGGCCTCCTAGCCTATTTATTGTCATTGTGACGATTGTGATCTTTGTGGTGGGTTCATCTTTTCTTTTTATATGTGGAGAATGAGCTTTTATTTACCACAGCCGATTCACCTCCAACCACTGCAACCAAATATCTGTACTACGGTATACTGTTTACTAGGTTTGGCTATAGCCTGTAACTATGTAACCCAGTAGCTGTGGTATTTTAGATGTGGTACAAAAGCAGCCAGACACACTTGTATCATTAAATAAAAGTAGCAAGATATCATTTGTCTACAGTATTTTTTAAAAAAACTACTGTACAGTGGTACCTCGACTTACAAAGATGATTCATTCCGCGGCCATCTTCGTAAGTCGAAGTCTTCAGTTGTCGAAGCGCCGCTTCTGCGCATGTGCGAAGCGCGATTTCGCGATTTGCGCATGCGCCGACCGCACACGTCGCTTTGCGCAGGCGCAGAACACGGGCGTGGCGAAAAGGCTTCCAGGGTTGTCCACTTCGGAAGTCGAAACCTTCGGTTGTCGAGGTACCACTTTATACATGTAAAGTATAGTTTCTCTCTCAACAGTAGTAGAATAGGCCTATTTATCTTCCAGCCATCCTGTCCTTCAACACATCAGATTTGAGTGGCATATAAATCTCCCCCTCATCAGGCTATTTTTGCTATTCAATGATTTACCAAGAATTTCTACCTAGCCGGCCACTCAGAACTGCAATTTTACAATCCTCTCCTTAAGAATCTAGTTGTCCCCCCATCTTATGTAAGTAAAGAACAGCCACCTGTCAGTCACCAACAGATATCTAAGACATCAAATTTAACCCTTTACATGACCCCATATACATAGACATTGTATCTAAACCCAACCTTGTTATAGTAAACTTTTTTTTTTAAACGGCTTCTCCACAATCCTCATTACTACTGTTGTTTTGTATCCTTCCTCTTTTCTAAAGAGCTCAGAATTATATGTGGGACTATCACTTTTCATCCTCAGGCAGATTAGGCACAGAGATCCCAACAAGCCCAAGATTTCCCAGGGAAACTAATGGCCAAGTAGCAATTTGCAACAAGGTCTTCCTTGGTCCACATCTCATCTGCTATCCATTATGCCACGCTGACTCTTTGCAAAGCCAACATTGATTTTGTGTCATCATTTCATTCAGGTATTAAGAACGTTTTGGACAACTGTCAGAGGGTCCCCAATCGGGAACAGAAAGATAGAGATAATGATGGAGTGGGTGATGCTTGTGACAGCTGCCCAGATATTAGCAACCCAAATCAGGTGAGTAACAGCAGGGGGGGGGAGCCATAGGCCAGAGTAGGCAACCTGTGACCCTCCAGATAATTTTAGACTATAATTCCCATTATCCATTGCTATTTGCAAAGGTGACTGGGGCGAATGGGAGTTGGGGTCCAACAACATCTACATGGCACCAGGATGGGGAATCAAAGTCTTTGGTTCTTAGTGGGAGAAAAAATGGGACTGTCAATTTAAGATTATGAAAATTTCAAGTGTGGTGTTCCAGTTCCATTGTGGCAATAAATATTTAGAAAGAAAGAAAAGTACAGCTCTGTTAAACTTTATGTTAAACGATGATAACTACGGTAGTGCTGTAGTTATTGTTTTCCTGTATGACACAAGTCTTGGTCTGACATTTAATCAATCCATGCGTAAAGGTGTTCAGAAAACCAAAAGGTTTGCAACCTCAGCCTGACTGGTAACAGGTGTCTAAGAATCTCAGGAAGTGGCTTTTTCCCAGTTCTGTACCTGACAGCCATTATTTGAAGGTGTCAGATTGAACATGGGACATCCTCTTTTCAAAACATATTATCCACTCCTGAGCCCTCATTTGTGCAAATCACTGAGATAAAGCCCAATGCCAATAAATGTTCTCACTGCATAAATAGCCATAAGGATTAAATGTCAATCTTCTTTAATTGCAAAAGCAAGCAAACAAACTGAAAAGGATTTTATGCAGGGGGGATCTCTCTAAGGATAAATAATATGTGCCTATAGAATACAGAATTGTATGCGCAGCTGGGATCCAATACATCTTTCCATCTTTTCAGCTATTAATCCCCTGCTAATACTGAAAGATGTGTGTTGAATTTTAATGACTTTCAGCAATGTAATTTTATATTTCCCCCCTCTCTGCAATTTAGTAATTTAATCTTGTTTTATTTCTTTTTACAGTCAGATATTGATAATGATCTGGTAGGAGATTCCTGTGACACCAATCAAGACAGGTAGGGTAAATCAGAATCAAATTCATCCTTGTTATGATGCTGCTAGGGGGTATTTAACTAACCTGCCCCACCACTGCAAATATTATTATTATTATTATTATTATTATTATTATTATTATTATTATTATTAATTTCCACATTACATCACAATGCAAATATACCAAAGCCTTCACCACCACATCCTCATCCCCACATACATTTAGCATTTAAATCCTCAATCAAACATAATATTCTTTCTTTTTTTAATAATATGGTAATTAAGGTTTTCCCAAATACATCTATAAAAAACATTCATTATTCATCATCAATATTTCAAAAATATTTCAAGAAAAGTAGAAAAAAGACAAAAAACAAAACAAAAACAAAAAACCCCCAAAAATCTTAGTCATTACTTGGTAATAACGTTTCCGACTTCCCCATCCCTCCCTTCCCGAGCCTAATTTATTCCCCACTTACATAGCTTCCACAATACTATAATTATCAATAAAAAATTGTAGCTCAAAATCCTTACATAATAAAACATCATTGCAGATCTTATTCTTATCTATTATTATTATTATTTATTAAAAGCAATCTTAATCTTATCTAACTCTAATAATTCCCAAAGCCTTTCATTCCCCCCCCCAAAAGTTCCATATTTCAAATCTATCCTCTATCACAGTGTTTCCTCAACCTTTTTTGGGCCACAGCACACTTGTTCCGTGAAAAAAATCACGAGGCACACCACCATTAAAAAAGTTAAAAAATTTAACTCTGTGCCGCCCTATATTATAATTATGACTGTAAGAAACACTTCCCAAATATTGCTTTCCGCCGGGATAGTGATGTGTATTGGCGGCCGCCAGGCTCGTTAGCACTGAGCTTTGGGAAAGAGGAGGAGAAATATTGCTTTCCGGCGGGGTACTGTTGCTTATTGGCGGCCGCCAGGCACGTGACAATGCAAATCGCCTTTCTCGTCGCCGCACGTCGCGGCACACCAGCCAGCGTCTTGCGGCACACTAGTGTGCCGCGGAACAGAGGTTGAAAAACACTGCTCTATCATTTCTCAAATAATATATTCCCTCCTGTATCTACCCTCCCCCCCCCCTGGAAAACAATTCCCTAGATGCCCTGACGAGCCTCTTAATACAAGCCAGTTCAAACATAATATTCTTTTGTCCCTCCCCCCCCCCCGCTTCCCTCCGGCCCCACTCAATTTCCTCTACATTCTGAGATTACATTTATCTTTGCATTCTACAGACTTCTCACCATCACTGCAAATATTTATGCTTGTGTAATGGGACATGCCTGCACCCTCTCCCCATCTGCTCCTGGTGTAGGGGGCATGTGGCAGGGGGGAAACAATCCTCTGCACAAGCAGATATCCTTGAGATGATGAAACATTCACTTTGTTGGATTCCATCCACTAATTTCACTGAAATTGCACCTATGTCTCTAACAAGGTAGAAGTTTAGCTTAAATTATTTTCAATACACTGTACTCATTATTGGAACCAATGCAGATTTACAATCTATTTCCACAAATCATCTCTTTTCATATATGTTAAAAGCACCCTCACAGGCTGAGGCGGATAGCGATTAAACTTTCTCATAAGCAATTTACCTCCCCAAGTTACTATTTGCCCAGCTATGGAATAGAGAGGTGTGGGGATGTCCTTTGAGAAAATAGCATAGGAGAAAGAGCTAGCCACACCCCAGCACTGCAAGCTCACCCTCTAGCTATTCCTTTTTTAGTTAATGCTGTTATTTAAAGCAGAAGAGCAATAAAGCTCATTTCAATAACAACTGCATGATGGTGTATAGAAAACAGGTTTTTGTGTGCCAAAAGTGCATGGAAACAAATACTTCATACAAGTAAAATAAGCAAATATTGTCAGAAGGGTTGAAATCATTTGCTGGATCCCTCCATTCTCAGTAATACATCAAGGATGGTAGTTATTATAAACCTAACTGTGGGAATAACTTCCCTTATGGCTAAAGTCCTCAATTCAGGCTGTAGAGTGTTTACCATTGTTAGGACAGGAATAAACACCAGTGTTTCCCTTCATGTCTATTTCAAGCTTGTAGTAACCTCAGATATATTCTGGTTAGAGAAGATTCAAGAAGTTCCCTGAGATCACGTGAATATCTCCAATTGTTTCCTCAAATAAGGTGGTTTTGTCTCCTAGTACTAACTCCTAGTACTGTCACAGCATACCTTCATTAGAGGCCTTCCGGTGTAACAATGGATACAGGAAAACAATCAATCATTCCTTGTCAGTAGTACAAGAAGTAGTAGCCAATAACACAGGGTGTTTTTGCTTTTACCCCTCATGCTTTACTCCTAGTGATGGGGATGGACACCAAGACAGCACCGACAACTGTCCCACGGTCATTAACAGTTCCCAGCTAGACACCGATAAGGATGGGCTGGGGGATGAGTGTGATGATGACGATGACAATGATGGAATTCCAGACCTTGTTCCTCCAGGCCCAGATAATTGCCGGCTTGTTCCTAATCCAGGACAAGAAGATGACAACAGTATGGCAGACATTTCTCATTCTTTCTCTTTTTACCTCAGTTTTTTTTTAAATGTACAACATATGGTGATGATATGGTGCCTTCTAATCATCAAAGGAAGCTGAAGATTTCCTTTGATTATAAGGAACCTATATTTTCCAGAACTGAGCTTTGATTTGACCTTGAATAAGTGTCAACCAAGGGATTGGCTCTTCTGGAAAGAATCCAGAAGGGACCCACAACTAATTAGAAACACAAAATTTCCCCCTTGGTATCCACTCTTGAAAACAGAGCATTTAAGAGCTAGTTATGTGACCAGACTCTTACTAGCTTCCTTAAGAAATGCCTTTATTGAGCTTTATTGGCGGGAAGAATAAACTTACATTGAATGAGAATTGAATATAATTGATGGTTATAAGGGCCATTTTATCCATAGTAGGAGCAGAAAGTTTTCCCCTTGTACAGACAGTCCTGTGTATCTCAGCTTCTTTTGCAGAACAGAGGTCTGTTTGTCAAACCAGACTCTACCTCGAGTGTGAACAATTTCATGCAGGTTACAAAAGGCCATGAGAGGGCAGTGGTGGTAAGGTTTGGTATGAAGCACATTAAGTCAAGGCTACATGCTCTTAGTGAAGCCCAGTAAAATTAAGATGTAAAGACCAAACAAAACTTGTAATTGTATAAAGGGGTATGAATTGCACCCGTTTATTTTTGAGTGATTCATTCAGAATAACCAAAGTTCCCTGATTTTATCCACAAACATGGTTAGAACCCACATTTTATACATCAGTATGCACTTAAAGTGTAACCCACAGGGAACACGAGCTCTTCCCATGCTTCTGGTCTGAAGTACCAGGGCAGTGATTCACCAGTTGCTACACCTTTGCTTTGTTCACTTCATAGCAAGGCAGCTTCTCCTCCTCACCTATTTTCACCAGGTAGTGTCCCAATGGCTGCCCTACCTGCTTTATAGTAGTTAATGAAACCTGAAATGGATTCAGTTCATAATCTGGCTTCAAGCAGAGTCTCCTAAAGTGATGTACATCTCTGTTTAATCCAGTCCTCAGGATTGCTTGCACATCGCTCAAATGCTACCCTTTGGTTTTGTCTCTTGGTACCTGGCCATTACTAGGGTTGCTCCACCCCTCCTCCCTTTCACTGTTAGAGGCAATCAGAAATTGGGCCTGATGCAATTCTTGCATATCTATGAGCTTGGCAAATGAACATAAAGTATCCCTCCCCCTTAACTGCTGCTGAAACAGCTGTTTTGTGAAAACAGCTATCAAATCACATCCTTTGGGTGTTGTGTTCATGTGTCCAGGTGATGGAGTTGGTGATATCTGTGAATCAGATTTTGATCAAGACACAGTGATAGATAGGATTGACGTTTGTCCCGAGAATGCAGAGATCACCCTGACAGATTTCAGGGCTTATCAGACTGTCGTCCTGGATCCAGAAGGGGATGCTCAGATTGACCCTAACTGGGTGGTTCTGAACCAGGTAAAACATTTTTTTTAATATCTAAAAGCATCCAGGAATGATAGGCAGGGGAAAAGCAACAAAGAATTCTCTCAAAACTTGGAAGAATAAGGGTGTTAATGTTGAATTGTGGTAGTTTATTTTTTGGTGGGGGGGTACTTATTGGAGGAAAACAATCTGGATATTTTTGGCAAAGAATATAAATGTGCTGGACTCATAATGAAAGTGGTCTTTATCCATCATCTTGGGCATGACTTAATAAAACATCCTTAGACTAGCTTCATGAATTATATTGCTTATGTTTTATAGGGCATGGAGATTGTGCAGACCATGAATAGTGATCCTGGACTTGCTGTAGGTATGTGATTTTTTATTATTTTTTATTTTTGTGGACACTCACACGGCAGCTCACAAGCAGAAATGGGTTAAAACTATTTGCTCAAAAGATGCCTATAGTGATCCCAAAAGTGCAGCCACCATCCAGCTTCAGGATGCATGCAAAGTGCTCTTCCACTGTACACAAACAGTCTTAAGGGATACTCTGCTCTGAGAGCATCAGTGTCTTGTTAGGCAGGGAGATGGAGAAGGATGCTGCAGAGTTAGATTAGGTATTCTGTTCTCACCTGAAAACTAGCCTAGTGCTAGAAGCATTAAATCCCAGATAAAATCTCCAGCATCTCTGGTTAAAGCAGGGGTTGGGCACTTCAGGCCTGGGGTCTGGAGCAGTTGATTGGACCTTTTGCATCTAAAGGAAGAACAAGTATTGAGTTTTACACTCATAATTGGTTTGGACTTGATGTCTGTACCTATACATTCGAACAGGTTACACAGCTTTCAACGGAGTTGATTTTGAAGGCACTTTCTTTGTCAACACGGCAACGGATGATGACTACGCCGGCTTCATTTTTGGTTACCAAGACAGCTCCAGCTTTTATGTGGTGATGTGGAAACAGACTGAGCAGACCTATTGGCAGGCAACTCCGTTTAGAGCTGTTGCAGAACCTGGGATTCAGCTGAAGGTACAGGCTTAAGCCAAAATGACCCAAATCTCATTAATGCTGTCATCTAGCATTGTGCTAAGATGGAACTGGCAGGGCGTTTGTATGATGTGGTTTCTAACATTCGTTTATTTGGACGTGTGCGCCTGGTTCCATTACGGAATGGGGAAAGAATTAAAACTTCTGGTTTTTCTCATAATACTCGGAGAAATGTTATTGTTATTAAAGGAAATTTCTTATTTTTGACTTGTCTTTGTACTTGTGTTCTGTGTAGGCTGTTAAATCAAAAACTGGGCCTGGAGAACACCTCAGGAATTCACTTTGGCACACGGGGGACACTAATGATCAAGTCAGACTGCTTTGGAAAGACCCTCGAAATGTAGGCTGGAAGGATAAAGTTTCCTATCGCTGGTTCTTGCAGCACAGACCTCAGGTTGGGTATATTAGGTAAGGCGATGGGCAAAGCAGGATACAATGCAATTCTAAGTGAACATCTATTGTGGTCTATGTGTGTACTTAAAAATGCAATACTGTTGTACCTTGGTTTTCAAACAGCTTAGTTCTCGAACGTTTTAGCTCCCGAATGCCGCAAACCCGGAAGTGCTGTTCTGGTTCGTGTACTATTTTTGGAAGCCAATCGTCCAATGGGGCTTCCAATTAGCTGCAGGAGCTTCCTGCAGCCAATTAGAAGCCGTGCTTTGGTTTCCGAACATTTTGGAAGTCAAACAGACTTCTGGAATGAATTCCATTCGACTTCTAAGGTATGACTGTATGTGAAAGCAAACAACTAACTACTGTTTCATAATACACACTACCATGCGTTTGTGTATAAATGTAGCTCTAATGATGGTAATGGGTTTGATTTTTATTTTATTTTATTGGTTTCTAGTTTTTGCTCAGTACCTGAATAGTCTGTTGCAACTATTAAATATTGTATGTAGAATATGCTACCCAACCCATGCCTTCATTCCAGATATACACCTAAATTAAAGTTCTGCTTACTTTGCTTTAAGCAACAGTGCCCTTCTGCTGCCTGAAATATGTAAATGTGAATTATGCTTACACACAAGGAGATGAGTTGTCTTCCTGCTGTCAGAAATTATTACCAGGCAAGACTCTCAGCAAGCTCATTTCCCCATCAAACTAAGGCTTAGTTCACACATATTGGTAACCACAGCATTTGGCTTTTCACCCCAATCATGGTACTTTTCACTAGGAACTTACTAACACATCCAGCTGCAAGTCTTCCATGTCTGTTTCATGATATCATAACATGAATCAGCTCCAGGTTCCTATCTTTTTTAAAAAGAAAGTCATTTCCATATTTTGACAATTCATATGCTTAGTTATTTTCACCTCTAAGTGGTGTACAAGTAACTCTACAATAAAGATAAAAACCAGTAAAACTACAAAATGAGAATTCATAGATGTGTGTGTGTGAATACTCACCAATACAAAGTACCTTTTCCCTTTTTCTGCCCATGGCAGCCATTTTGTGCTGCCACTCACGGCACTTCTATCTATCTATTTATCTATCTATCTTATCTATCTTATCTATCTTATCTATCTTATCTATCTTATCTATCTATCTATCTATCTATCTATCTATCTATCTATCTATCTATCATCTAGAGTACCAGCACCTCACTTTTAAAGAGAAAACAACCCACTGTGTGTAGAGAATCAGGATACTGTACATCTATCTTCATTTGTTCCACTTTCAAAGGGCAAGGTTTTATGAAGGTTCTGAACTGGTGGCGGATTCTGGAGTAACCATAGACACTACCATGCGGGGAGGAAGGCTTGGTGTTTTCTGCTTCTCTCAGGAAAACATTATTTGGTCCAATCTGAAGTATCGCTGCAATGGTAACATTTTCCCCACATCCCCCCCCCCCTGCCTAATCAAATGAACAGTTGTAAAGAGGAAAGCTGTCTTAGGGATTTTGCAGATAAGGCATTGCATATCCTTTCCAAATCTGCAATGTGACTTAGCAGGTCTCTGGGCTGCTCAGATGTGAGTACAGCTGATAACTCAACTGCTGTGTAAATGTCAGTTGCTTGCAGAAGACCCTTTGGGATCTAAAAAGTGTGCAATTAATCATCATGTTAAAAACACCAGTAATCTTTGCACAATACTGAGCATTTTGGAAATATTGAATTAAGAATCCTGGGTGGGGGGTGGGGACATCATCAAGAAGTGACAGGTGCATCCATTGACTCACATTATTTCCTTTAGGTAGCCATATTCCCACTGTTACTTGGGCCACAAAATAGGGAACAATTGATAAATGGAGAAGCCTTCAGGTGTAGGCTTTGCTGTTCAGATCTAAGTCATAGAAACTGTTCAGCTGATTACTAACAAAAGTGTACAGCCATGGACAGTTAAAGTTGCAATCTTAATATGCCGTCTTACTTGGCAGGAAGGCCATTGAATTCAGTGGGATGTAAATCCTTCCTTACTTCTGTGTCGTCTTGTATGAGACAAGTCCAGCTTTAAGCAGAGAGATATGTAGACTTGAGCAGTTCTGCTTGCCTTGGCAAGTGTCATGCCACCCTCTGGCACCCATGATGTGCCAGATGACTTGCCTTCTTTCTAACTTCGAAATTGCAGAGGTCGGGTAAGATTTTGTCCTGGCAGTTTGCATGCAAAGGTGCCTGGGAGTTGTTTGGCAGATGCACAGCCAAGGTGCCCAGAAATCTTGGCCATGCAGAAATTTACTGGCAAAAAGCTACAAGCTTGTCCTGTTCAGGGACAGGGCAGGTGGGTGGGTGAGGTAAGGATGAACACTGTTGCCTGAAGGCACCCAGGGCATTTTAGAAAAGGCTGTAGGTACTTCCCCCCCCCCAAAAAGGAAGCATGGAGGATTGCTGAAGTTTGCACATTTTTCTGCTTAGGACTGGACTTGTGTCATGTAAGAAGCTGAACCATTTTGACCCCTGCAGGTGCAACATGGGTAATAATAACCTAGGAGTTCACAATACTGGCCTTATGGTGTGCTTTGTCCCCTGTAGAGATCACACTCATATTTAATTAATCCATCTGTAAAACAGAACCTCTTAAAAAAAAAGTTACAGCTGTGTGTAATAAGCAGGCACCAGCTCTTAACCTGAACTTCGAAAATAAAATGCTCATGAGTTTCATACCAAGAGTAAAGACTAATCGTGTGTCTTCTGTTTCTTGTTTTTAGATACTATCCCAGAGGACTTCCAAGAATTTCAGGCTCAGCAATATGGAGTTGGAGATATTTAAGAATACAAGCTGCTTTGGCAAACAATAAAGCAATGTATATTAAATTCTTATATGGCTTTTTTGGGTGCAAGTCCACACTACGCTTGTCATTATTGGTGTAAAGATAGCACACCATATAGAATGGGGGGGTCATTTAGGATTGAATTTCTTTTTCAAAGTTAAAACATTTAGGGTAAAGCTGATTGATTTGTTCCTGTAAATCGGGGGTGGGGAATCTTCTTTATCAGACGGGGCCACATTCCCTCATAGGATTGTATTCAGAGGACCATATGCTGGACGCAAAAGGGGATGGAGCAATGCATGCGTTTCTTCCTTCTGCACAGTAGGGCAGCCTTCCAGCCACAGCAGTTTCAACAAGCAACCACCTACTGTCATCTCTCCATCCAGGTAAGCCAGAGGCATTGTACCGGTAGCAGTTCAGGGACACAATCCAGCCAGGCAGAAGCACAGAGCGGGGCTGGTGTGAGGTCATGTGGTCTTGTGAAAGTCTTGAGGAACGAATAGGGAAGCTTGGGGGGCTGCTTTTGGGTCTGTGGTTCCCCCCTCCTGCTGTAAATAGAAATAAATAGGCTAATTATGTGTCACACAAAAATGTGTGCTGAAAGCTTTCTCATTGCCTTCTTTATAACAAACAAAAAAGCTGCGTATAAAGCAGATGTATAGAACAGAGCGGGTACTTAACCCATTTTTCTCACTCCAAATTTACTCTTATGGGTTCCTTCCTTCTTCTCCCCCTCAACAGCATCTTAGTCATGTGTTGCAAACGCATAATTGAAGTTGAGCTGGGGGGCAGAGAATTGTTGAAAGCAAGGGAGAAAAGGAGGCAGGAAGGGGTTAAGCGCCTCTTCCCTCCCCCACTCCCAGTTCTCCATTCCAAATTTCCCTATGCCGGAGTAGCTTCTCATTTAAAACAACAACATGGAGTTGAGACAGCTAAGCCCTATTTCGGTGTTCTGTCCAAACAGGAAATGTAAGCACGTGGGGGGGGGCTTACAGGTCAACCCTCCCCTCAACATTCCTGCATGCACTAGCCCCCACTTACCAAGGCCAGCTTCTAAGTGCATTTCACAGAACATGCTTAGAAGCTTCTATAGGATCAGAAACCCTGATAAGGCAAGGTCCCCAATTGCGTGCAGTATGCAGGGGCTGATACACGTGGCAATGGTGGGTGTGGAGCTCTCATGCACTCTTGAAGTACTGTATTCCGTCATGTTTTACATTACATAATGCCTGAACAGGCCTTTGCTATTTACCCCATGTCTTCCTCCGCAGAGACCTCAGCGCTGCCTTATCCACACAAGCAACCGGAAGACGGGGTCCATATCCCTTGCTTGCAGGGCTAACTCTAATAGTAGACAGGAATTAAGTGGCTGCTTCAGGTATTTGATGATGGCTTTCATGAAATGGGCAGTCAGTTGCTATTTTGGTTTAAAGTTTTTGGATTTTTTTTCCCTGTTAGGGGAGAGAGAGAGAGAGAGAAAGGAAGGAAGGAAGGTATTTGTGGTATTTTCAGCCTCAGGCTCCCAAATTATTGAACTGACCTCGGGTAATGTGTTCCTTATCTTGGAGGTGGCGGGTGAGAAGCACAATAAGCACAATGTGCTGCTCTGTCTCACAGCAAATTGTCTTAGGCTTGCCCCAAATACTGGATAAAGTTGCTATGCGTACAAACTGCTGCACAGTTAGGGCTGCAGACCTTTAAAGAGACTAGAATCCCACCCGTCAGCTGTTTGGGAGGAAGAGCAAGTTGAAGCAAAATTGTTGACCGATGATTCCGATGTGCCACTTAAATGTACTTGAGGTTTTTGCACTATTGGGTGAGCAACGTATCAGGCAAGCAATTCTCCTAGTAATTGGGTTTGTCTTGTGGCTGCTGCCTAAACCCCATTGCCTTTTACCTAGACCTTGCTTCCATGCTGAGAGTCATCTGGCCCCCACTGGCTTCAAAGGCATGAACTGTAGCCAACATTATTTTCACATGACGTCAGCCAGCTTGCTGAGTGCTGAAACAGCTGCTAAATGCAGACTTTTGATAGCCATGTACTGTGGGAGGAAAGGCCTAAGACCCACAAGGGTATCTGTGCAGAATGTTTTGCATATGCCCTGGACAGCTACAAGCTTTGCACCACAGCTTGAAAAGATATTTACTTCTTCGACTTCCACTTCTCAACATGCAGCATAGTGGAGTATTTTAGAGCCAGTGTGGTGTAGTGGTTAAGAGCGATGGACTTGTAATCTGGTGAACCGGGTTTGCATCTCCACTCCACTACATGCAGCTGCTGGGTGACCTTGGGCTAGTCACACTTCTTTGAAGTCTCTCAGCCCCACTCACCTCACAGAGTGTTTGTTGTGGGGGAGGAAGGGAAAGGAGAATGTTAGCCGCTTTGAGACTTCTTCGGGTAGTGATAAAGCGAGATATCAAATCCAAACTCTTCTTCTTCTTCTCTTCTTTACTGGTCATCATCTTCTCGTGGCTCAAATAGCCATGGGCAGGTGCTCCCATTTGGATGTGGAACTGTCTGATTACAGGGGGGAAACTGACTTGTGAAACTTAGTGCTATCCTACGCATGTCTACCCAGAAGTAAGCCTGGCAGCGATATGAGTAGATCCATTAAAAGTAGATCAATTGAAATGAACAAACATGATTCAGGTAGGTATACTAATTTCAGTTATTCTACTCTGGCTAGAACTTAGTTGAATATTACTCATTAGCTTAAAAACAAACCTGACTAAAATAACGAGAAACTAGTTTTATAAAAAATACATCATTTAAGTATGTCCAGTGAATAGAACAGAAGAGAGCACAAGAATATATAGAACAAATACCTATTATATTGTTATTTTGCTTGCTAGGTATAACAGTTTACTTACAGTGACCATGTAGCATAAGTAGCACATGTTTGAAAGTCTGATTAATCTAAAAACTTTTTTTAAAAAAACTCTTCAGGGTAGTATAACATTCAGCTGTTTGTAAAAGCAGCAGCGATTAGAAGCCAGTACTTTAAATGGAAACCATAATGCTGGTTTATTTTAGGTTGCTAACCACTGTGGGCAAATTCATACCTTTATTTGTGGCTTGTAAAGACTTCCTGATGCACTTTTGCCATAACAAATGGTTAAAAGCTAGCGTTTCCTGTGATGTGGTTTTAAGTTTTGCTCATGGAGGCTACTGCACATGAGCGACTGCCCTAGTGAAAAAGGGCAGGAATCATGTTAATAGAATGTCTCCATTTTTATGTGGAATGCTGGAGGTTAGTGAGTGGCCACTGGCATGGCTTTTTTCCAGCCGAAGCTCAGTTATGGCACTTCTCAGGTGGGCGCCATTCCTGTTATCATGAGTGCCTCCCTTGTACTTTTATGAGTTCCTACACCTCTTTTTCTAGAAAAATAGCACTGGCCATAGGATATATTAAATGACCTCTTGCATTGGAGAAAGAGCTCCAATGTCAGAGCCAGGTTGGCTGGAGCCAACCTCCACAATAACACCAGCTCCTCTGAAGCACCGTATGACATCCAAATGGGGGCATGCTGGGGAGTGTCCAGTTAAAACTGCCTTTGTTAATTCCTCCCCTGCCCTAAAGGCTTGTAGTTTTAATGCAGTGTACACATCGCTAGCTTAAACAATGCCGTCATTCTTTTCCCTCAGTTTTGAATGAAGCTGGCTGGGGGTGGGGAAGTGCATCAAAAAGCAGTATTTCTTAAGAAACAGCTGAATAGGTATGGATTGTGACTAATGTGTGTACAGTGCTTCTCAAACTAGCACTGAGAGTTCGCTGGATGCAGAGCAAACAGAAGTGTGTGTGTACACAGCCTGTGTCTGACAAATTTGTATGTAAAGCATTCCTATGGCTCTCACTGCAGCACAAATTACTTTAGGATAAGGCTCAGGCAGACATCAAGAGCAAAGAAGAATGTGAAAACCTTAGCCAAGTGATTTAAAACACACACACACCCCACACACCTGTAATGGTGAGCAGGGGGGTCTATGAACAGATTATGGTGTTGCTCTGAGGCAACTCTGGATGGTTTGGCTGAAGGAGAAATGGCCTTGAGTAAGCCTATTATGAGGGGCAGAGGTTCTGTTGAGCTGAGGAAAGCCTGCAAACAAAAGCCCCTTCTGCAGTCTACCAGCTGGACAGTTTTAAACTGACCCCCCCCCATTTAAAAGTTCAGTTGCAATGCTTTAATTCAAATTGATATTTAACTTTATTTGCCTATGCCAAAGAGAAGTGGTTCCCCTCACTTCTTCTTGACCTTCAGGACTCATCAAAACACCTTTTATTTTTCAGATTCATTTTTGTCTTTTCTTATATTTTAAAGTAATAACTGGATTAAAATTTTCATTCCGATACATTGATAACACCATAGTTTCAGCCAGATACTTGAGATTCAGATTCCAGCTACCATATTTTATACATTAAAGTGTAAAAGGTCCAAGCACCAAAGAAACAAATATCCTGTTTATTCTAATGGCAGTTTAGTTGGTAAAACTGGATTGTTAATGTGGTCTCATGTGACAGCCTTCTAGGTGTTTGTACTGAGGAGCAAACCATGTGAAGGGGTTCTAGGCTACCCTAGTCATCTTTTTCTGTGGCAGGCTAGATTTCTATGTATGAGAGACCTTTCATTTACTTGAAGAACATTCAAGCCTGTAAACTACCACCTGCCTCTGAAGAGATACAGTCCAACACAGGACCATAGGAAGCTGCCTTTTACCAAAATACGACCATTTGTCTATCAAGCTTAGTACTGCCTGCACTGACAGGAAGTGTCTCTGAGGGGCTTCAGTCAGCAATCTCTTCCTGTCTTACTTGGGACAGGAATGCCAGGGATGTCACAGGGAATTTTTGTCATGCAAACCTATATTATTGAGCTATGGTTAATTAACCACCTCATCTGCTGCTAATGAAAATTAGGCCTAAGTTTTATTGTAAAATCTCTTCGACTCTCCAGCAATTTGAAGGGGATGGATTTCTGAGCATATGGGGTTTAGTTGTCCACTAGGTGGCAATCTCTGCTTTGAGATATAGCTGAATACATAATCCCCCACATAAATTAAGTATACTTCTAAAGATTAAAAAAAATGCTTTATCAATTTTATAAAAAAGAAATCCTGCTTTCCTTAATTATTTATTTAAAGCCCTACAGTAAAACTTATGCGAAGAAAGCACTTTTGCTCCCCACACTTTTCAGCCAAAAGACTCCTGTACTTAAAGTAGAGTTGCGCTTGTTGAGGAAACTACCTGTACTGAAATTGTTGAGCTTTTTTTAAGAACCTAAAAGTTGTTGTACCAAAATAAGATGAGATTTTTTGGTTTACTTGCTGAAGATCCAGGCCGAACCACCGCCTTCCGGACGTCACTTCCGCCTTTGAAATCCTGGATGTGTGGAAGCCCCACCTTAATGTTACATCTCTGATAGCAACCAGGTGGGGTGGCAGCTGCTTGGGTAGCTGTGGCTGGGCTGTAGGAGGGCCAAAGGCAACAGACCTCTTGAGCAGAGCCAGTACCCTGCTTCCCTTCTCTCCCTCTGCTCTGCAGCCTGGTGGAACAGCTGTAGACCTACTGAAATCAATGGAACTAAATTAGCTATGTCCATTATTTTCAATGGGTCAACTCTTAAAATAATATTGCCTTTTGGCGGGTGGGTGGGTATTATTAAAGGTAAAGGACCCCTGACCATTAGGTCCAGTCGTGACCGACTCTGGGGTTGCGGCGCTCATCTCACGTTATTGGCCGAGGGAGCCGGCGTACAGCTTCCAGGTCATGTTGCCAGCATGACAAAGCTGTTTCTGGCGAACCAGAGCAGCACACAGAAATGCCGTTTACCTTCCCGCTGTAGTGGTACCTATTTATCTACTTGCACTTTGACGTGCTTTTGAACTGCTAGGTTGGCAGGAGCTGGGACCAAGCAATGGGAGCTCACCCCGTCGTGGGGATTCGAACCGCCGACCTTCTGATCAGCAAGCCCTAGGCTCTGTGGTTTCACCCACAGCGCCTATTACATTTCCCTAAAGGAGTGCAGGGTGGCAGTGTTTTCCCATCCATTGAATCCCCCACAACAGCTGAAACAGGGATGGGGAACCTGTAATTAACAATCTCTGAAGGACGGCAACTTCATCTACCAGTCATGCTACACCTTGGAAGGCCATAAGACCCCCCAACCCCATCCTTGTGAGCAGAGGTGCAGGTATGCAAGTACAACATTTAATCCATCCTAAATTGTACCTCCCTGACATTAACTCATTTTAAAAATATGCATAAATCATTTACTACTATAAAAAGAGTCAGAAAGCTAAGTACTGTATCTAATTTAAGAGCATAAAGCTGTGTGCAATGCTATCCAAGGAGCACAGGGAACATAGGGAAAAATAAATGTATTACCGGTATATATGCTTTTGAAAAACCAGGCATCTAATCATGGGATTATTATTTTTTTAAAAAAATTGGTACAATATAGAATCAACATATTGTCACATCCTGAATTTCAGCATTATTCTTTTGCCAATGTGAGGCTGACTGGTTGCTCTGGGAATGCAGAGTTATGTATTTGGAATGGAATTAAACAGCAAGCATTGAATATAATCGTTTAGGCAGCAAGCATTTCTCCTCCCACCCACTCAATGCTGTTCTGGGGGTCTTCCTGATGTTCCAGAGCCAATTGAGGCGGCGGGTAGCAGGGAACAGCCTTGTTGCACTAGCTTCTCCTGCTAGCACAACCATTGCTATTTAATATTGAACGTACCCAAGAGCAGACTTTGGAATCTTGTTCCCCATCCACTCACCCTGTAAGTCCCCTAAGAAACAGCATCGACGTGGTGATACACACCTGTAAAAAATATTTGATGAAACACAGCACCTAGATATTGTACTGAACAAGGAACAATGTTTAATGAGCGAGAGACATTCTCAGTGAGCCCAGGGTCTTCTGGACACCATCGGCACCATTTGGGGCAACTTATATAAGCACAGAAAAACATAATAAGAAAACCAATGTTATAAACTGCTTTGTGAACTTCAGATGAAGGGCAGTATAGAAATGTAATAAATAAATTCATTGACCACTTAATGAAAGCTGAATTGGTATAGCAGCTTTAAACGAACTGATAAAAAATGGTCCAAAATGGATTACTAGGTATCAGGACATTCCAACCTGCAAAACGTCTAAAAGTGGATTTGTTATGCCAGGGTAAGAGCATTTTCACCTACTTCATTTGCTCAAACCTAAATTTCCAGCATGAGTCCCATCAAATACATACAGTCTGGAGGAGACGTTAAAGGTAAAAAAAAAACATTGCAATTTTAAACAAAGGATACTTTATTGGTCAGCCAAACAATTACATCTATAATACTTTTTCAATATTCCTAGAAAACCCAACAAAATGATTTAAAAACCATACACAATGCTTGTTTTACACTTAACATTTCTCTCAAACAACTAAAAAACTCACAAATCCATATTGTCTTAAAACTGCTACAAGTTACATGACTCAAACGGTAACCTCTTTGAGCTATAATTCTGAACTCCCTCCTTCCCAAAATTGAAAAAAGAACAAGATTGTATAAAAAAAACTTATTGAAAACATTTAAAAAACTCATTATGAATTATGTTCTATTCTTAATTCATTCCTTAAAACTGACATGAAAAAACATTGCAGATAAAAAATATATAAAAGGAACACTTAGAGAGTTAGGATATTAAAAGTCGGTGGTGCATTTGGAGAGAGCATGGGCTGCTTTATTGATCCCCTTGGTTACAACTCCACCAGGAAGTTTTGTGCAAGCCTTGTTGAAATGAATGGGTACAGACTGGAATCTGAGCTCCTGCACAACTGCCATTCATGTCAACAGCTTGTACAAGAGATCTTCCCAACAGATTGTGCCCCACACTTTCTTTGCTTTCAAACACTGCCAAGAAACATTTAATAGTTTATTTCACACACAGGAAAATAAAACAGAAGGTTTATTGTGGACATTTAATGGATTTTCCTCTACCTTTTCACAATATTCTTAATTTCTGTAGGAGAATTCTTTGGCAAAAGCAGGTGGTCTGAGTGCTGCCATAGCCCAAACTAAACAGTTCTTTAAAGTGGGCATTTCAATGCTAGAAAGATTTCAAATTTGACAATGTACAGTTTTTGCAAATCTTGTTTAAATGACTTGTAAATTATGACAGTTATCAACACTGATTTTAAAGGGAAAGTAATTGAATAGGACTTAAGAGAATTCAGGAGATATATATATATATATAACATTTTTTCTCAGTTACAATTTCGTGATAAAGCACTTAGTAGCACAAATAGATGCTGGTTAGGGAGAGCTGCATTGTTAGCCACGGTTATTAGTAAGGTCAGTGGATTTAAGGCCTTTAAAAGACACGTGGAAAAACAAATAACCCAACATCGCACAATAAAAGGGTTGTAAACAATTGGATATAATTATGTCCCCTTTAGACTCATCTTTATGCATGAAGCATTCTTATTTTGAGTGCTGTTCTTCAGATTATAAAGTACAAAGACACATTAAGTAAGGAAAGGAGTCAGTAGTGTAAGAAATTCAGTACATTTTAAAATAGTCCCTGGGGTTCCCTTTCGCAGGGTCATATTTGAGCACCAGCATTTTACATCTCTTTACCATTTGCAGTTTACACCTGTCTTTGCTATCGTTTCATTAAAGGATTCATTTCTCTCTCTCTGCAAACTTCAGAATATAGAGGCTAGTGAAGTCTCCAAGGAATTATTCTAACAAGTCCTGGAGATGGTAAAGGTCACTTTTAAACAGTAGCACCATTTCCTCTTCCTGAGCTTATCCCAGCTGCCTTTTTAAGCACACTCAAAAGGCAAGACACTATCGTGTCTAATAAGCCTTAAAGCTCCTCCATTGTGTGTACCACTCTCAAAGGTTTGAGAGAATGAAAGCCCCATAAATTTTCAAGAACATTTAATATAAAGAGACTGCTGACATCTAGGGGTTCACAGTGGTCCAATATCCAGAACTTAATTAAAGTAGCATCAATTAGAAAAGGCCTGCTTGATACAGCAAATGCTGTTCTGTTTGATTAGAGAAAAACAAATTCTCAAGTAACCTGAGGAAACAAGGAGACTGGTGTTCCAAAGCAGGTTATCACTCTCTTTAAACCAAGGGTTGCTACCCTTTGGCCCTCCAGAATTTGCAAGACCACAACTCCAATCATCCCTGCCTGTGGGCCAGGCCAGCTGGTCCTCATGGGAGGGAGAGTCCAACAGGTTAGCCACCCTAGTTTTAAACACAGTAGCTGAATTCATTACACTAAAACCAGGTGCCTCAAAGATCTGGCTGGCGAAAACAAAGCTTCCCCCGATTGGATCAATTGAGCCAATTTCTCATATTAAGCTGCTTTAGGATTTTGCTGGTGCTTTCTGCTTCAGAATGCTCAATCAACAAAGCTCTGGTAATGTGCAGCTCCTCTATATATGCATGCCAACCAACCCTATAGAATTCACTAAGCCCTGCATATACTAGTATGGGGGGATATGTAACTAACTAAGCAAGATAAAACAGGAAATGTGACCAAACCTTGGAATTGAAGTTCAAGGAGTCTTCATTACTCTGAAAAGCAGCACTCCTCTGTCAATGACAGATGGCTGCCATCTCCAATTATCAGGAAATATTAAATGAAAGCAGCTGTTGCAGTTAATACAATAGCCAAAGCATTAGAGCATTTCTTAGGTGGGCCACAACTAATGCACCTTTTGTTTTAACAATTGAACTACATTGATTTGCTTTTTAAAACAAAACAACTTACTGGAACATGGCAGTTGAGATACCACAGTTAGCAGAATGATACTACTTAAATTACTGCCATTAATTTTCATCGGAGACACTGGCATGCATCAACATTAAAATGAATCTAAAAAGCAATATGCTAATATGTGAAGCATGCATGCCCTTTCGTTTCATGATTAAATTAGTACACAGCGCAATTTGAGGCATGGTAACTCAGAATCTAGTCCTGTTTTATTATATGGCTCTTCCAGGTAAGTGTGTATAGGATTGCAGGCTTTGTGCACTAAATAGTTATGACCCAATAGTTTTCTCTTGCAACATAACTCCACTCAGATATAAGGGCTTGCAAAAAGTTAGTTCTGATCCTGGTATTGAAAGACTCACTAAGCCGACTTTGGTATGCATGGGAAATAGAAGTTAGGCCGCTGATATTACAATGAATTAAATTTGCTTTGTCTCATTGTAATCCTCTACCCATAAATGATATAATCACATCAAAATGTATTTAGGGATGAAATCTGTGATAAAAAAGTGATGTGATATAGAAACTGCTGTAAATAAATTCTGAACATTCCCAATTATTTTTCAGGGTATGGCTACTTTACAATATAAGTATTTACCTGATTTCTTAAAGTCTATTAGATCACAGTTTTAAATAAGTTTACACGTTGTAGACTCTTAACAACCCCTGCAAAAAAGGGCAACTCTCCAGACTTACTAGGCTAGCTATAGGCAGATTTGTATTTTGTTGCTCACTGCTTCTGCTCTGAATATTTTATTAGATGCACACACTCCCAGAGCGACTCATAATTGCACCAACCTTTACAGTGTCTTGCATCCCATTCAGGTTTTCAGATTCTACATCATGTCACCCAGTGATTCATAAAGGTGCCTTTCATTAATAGCATAAATAAATATTCCTATACCCACAAATCCTTTTCACCCACAATCTACATTTCCAATAATTTACTATGAGCGTCTAATACAGAAAAAGAAACCCTCGAGCTGATGTCGTTCCTACCCATGACAACATCTTCCTCCCAGTCAAGTTTTAAGTTCCATTTTGTAATTTTATCTACGGGTTTGGTTTCTTTGTCAACAAAAAAGTGAGGATCAATGTCTGCAAGGACTGTAACATGTCAGCATCAGTCTTATCAATCATTATGTTTAAGAGAATCCATAACTTCCAGACTGAGATGCCACTTTTGACTAAACTTGTTCCTCCAGGCTCTCTTAATTCACATAATGTAAATAAGTTTTCAAAACCAGACTCTAAATGTGTGATTTCATAAGAGTTAATGTAGTATCCTAAACATCAAGGTTAGGATAGCTAGTACATAAATTTATTTTGCCATTCCCTAAGCTGATGGACTTTGTACCAGAAACAGCTTCACACTGAGAATCCTCTAGTTGGGCAGCAGAAAGGAGCCAGAAGAGTCCAAATGTAGAGGAGGACACACACCCAACACGAAGCCAACTTAATCCAGAATATTGACCAGGTTCCAGCGAAGAATTTTTCAATTGCAGCACTTTCATAACTAGAAAGATAAAAATAAGAGATGGGTGTAAATGGGTTGGCCAACCCATTTGTTGATATTATAAAAGGCTGATAAGGCAGGTCTTCATTTTGTGGAAGCCATGCTGAGAAAAGTAAGGTCCAATTTCAATAAAGAATCTCATCTTCGGCATGGTTCATTTCATTATTCTTTGTTTAATCATTCTAGCTACAGTGCAACCCTATGCATATTTACTCAGCAATATTCTGAATTCAATGGGGCTTACTTCAGGAAAGGGTTGTTAGATTGCACTCTTACTCATGCTTAATACCAATTTAACAGGGCCAGAAATCTCCTGCCCCTGAATATATTTCTAATCTGTATCACATTGGCTAATCTTCAGTCTTCTGGAAATGAAACTTGATGTTAATAAGTTACATATTTTTGTTAGAAGTTCAACAGTTTCATTCACGTGCTGCAGTGCTTTGACATGTTCAAATGTGTAACAGCCAGATGTAGCAGCGAAGGGTGTAGCACCGAGGCTTATTACAAGCGGTGGGCTCTCGTGAAGGAAGCATAGCTGCCAAGTTATCCCTTTTTTTAAGGGATTTTCCCTTATGCTGAATAGGCTTCCTCGCGAGAAAAGGGAAAACTTGGCAGCTATGGAAGGAAGACAGACAACTGATAGAATCAACCAGTCGTGGGACGAGAGCCCCGAGCTCTCTCGTGACCACATATTTATTAGGTATAGAAAATGCATATGCACAAGCCCTAAACCAATCATCACAGCACACCTATCTAGCATTATCCAATAATATCAGCAGAACACACATGCCCATTTATGCTCAGACCTATTGTTCTCCATAGCATGCTTTTCCCTCATGGGTAACTTGTGCTCCTGAGGAATGAATAACTAATGATGGATGTGGAGATGTTCCCCATGGCTGGCGTGGCCTCTGAGGAATGGATAACTTGTGATGTATGGGAGATGTTGCCCATGGCTGGCTTGGCCTCTGAGGATCATCTATCTTGCGTGGTATGTGGAGAAGTGCAGACTCTACATCTCTTGCTCGTTCTGCCTAGCCGATGTTGCCATGGTGCCCGCATACCACTTGAGAGAGGAGCGCGGAAACACAACTTGATGCCTTTGGGATGTGGCTGCATTATTCCCACACAAATGTAAGCTAAGTTTATCACCATCCAAATCAAGACAAGCTAACTTCACCAAGAATGGGATATTAAATACACATAACACAAAACAATAGTTATAATTTATATACTGTAGTACAATTCAAGTGCTGCATATATATTACTCAATTACATATTAATCTTCACAACAGCCTTGTAAGACAGGCCAGCCCCATACTGCAGGGAAGCAGAGAGGTGAGACTAAGACAAAGTAGGTTTGTGGGTAAGCTGAGGTTTAACCAGGAATATTCTGTCTAGCACCAAGCCACTATGGTAGCATACCCACTCAGTGCTATAACCCTTTACTCCAAGAATTTGACTTACTGAAACCAGTGGGTGACCGTCATCATCACATAGAGAGAAGCCAGGAAGAACACAAAGTGGAAATAAGCATAGCTGTATACAGTCCCTTTCTTTTCATCATAAATTACTCTCTGGCCACTCTTTCTGCCAACAGGCTCTTCAACATCTGCTGTGAAACCAAACACATAAGAAAAATGTTAAGATTTGGTTCAGGCCTAAATCTTCAACACCACTCACTTACTTTGAAAAGCAAGCAGAACGCCATTTTAGGAAGAGCACTCATCTTTTAGGTCATACAAAAACACCAGCTTTCCATAGGCACTTATTATAGTCTTTGGGAAATTAATTATACAGTATTTAAGATGGAGTTTCCAAAGGAAGACACTGGCCTTGTTATTCTGGGCCAAGAAGAATTAAGGTACTAAATGTAACCAAGGAAAAAATTTGCATTTTAATTTAAGAAATGTTCTGACCAAGGATGTTTGTTTGGCTCCTTCCTGATATGAAAAGATATAAAACTAAAGATGTTTCTATTATGGCAGGGCTTTAGGTTCAAATGAACTCAAAGGTGTGAGTTTATTACTGTTGACTCAGTTTTCCTGTCTGAGAGTAATTGGTGTGTTTTGTCTGCTTTGTCTTCTGCAATATTTATTGTTGTACAATGTAACTGAAGACTACATTGGCTTGTACCCAACAGTGTCAATCAGCTACTGGTAAAACTCCCATTAGTGGATGTGAGGGACAGGGGATACCGGGAGGTCCCTCCCATCTTAAGTACCAGCTCATCGCCAAGCGCTGGGGAAAGCAGGGAGAGTTCCGCCTCAAGCGGAGACTCAGGAAGTGGTGACCGAGGCTCAGGCAAGGTAGCGGAGCCACTGCCCAAGGTGGGACAGGAAGGGGGGAGCAAGGGGGGAAGGCCGATCCCGCCGACCCCGGAGTTACGCAAGAAGCGTCGTGGGAGGAGATTAGGTCTTCCCAAACTTCTTTGCTGGAAGAAAACGCGCCAACCTCCATTCGGAGGTACTGACACCTGACTGACAACATGTATATAGATCGCTCCGAGCACTGTAAATAATCAGCACTTAATAAAAGCCTAAAAGGACTATGCTGTGAGGAGTCGTTACTCTAGAGTAGCCGCATCTGCATCTCTGACAGTGGATTTTTCAAAGCAACTTGCAGTTGTGTGACATGCACTTCTTATGGAGGTAAAAGCTCTCTACTGAAGGTGGAATGTAGGAACTTCAAACTTCTGGGCAGGTGAAGTAAGCACAACCCAGGCTGAGGAGGAGACATGAGGTGTGGGGGGAGGAAAAATAAAAGGGAACTAACTCTATAGCTTGATGTGAAGGCTAGGTAGGCACACTGCTATCAGGCTGGAGATCAAATGATTTTGAGGTAATGTCATATTCTGAGAATAATGGAGATCTGCATTTGTAAGCAGAGGGAACTAGGATCCAAGGGAGGCTTCCACTAGAATGGGGAAGCCTTTGCCAGTTTGATTGGGGGGGCTACAATAACTGAACCTGGGACCTTTTGCATGCAAAAGCTATGCTCTGTCACTGAGCCTTTCTCTGCTTGAAGCATTTATTTGTCAATTTTATGGTGACAAGAGCTCCAAGTGCCTGGCACTCAGTTCATCTTCCCAGGTTCAGCACAGCATCTTAAGTTACTGTTCATATTGGGGAACAGATTTCAGAGAAGAGAATGCATGCAAACAGCACAGTTAATGAATAGAATATGTGTGAAATACAGTTTTTGCCAGAAAAAAAATATTTCAGATCTGTGGCCCAATATGAGTAAGGCCCTACCCTGCCAGCAAAACCTGCAACTTTTTCAAGTGCAATCCCTTTGGAAAATGACGCTGTTCACACAATTTTGTACTCTAGTACCTGGACTTCTGGAAACCATTGCCTGGAGCTGTAGGGAGAGGGGCTTGTTGCTACTTGAGTGCCTATCGGGGACTCTCAAAGCTATGAGTCACAGCCCACAAAAGCAACCTTTTCTTACAAACTTACATGCTCCTCAGAAATGCAAGGTTGGGAATTTCCCAAACAATTAAATTACTGCAGCTGTCATGAAACTTTACGCAATCATATACTATATATAATTCCCCATTCAGGAGAGCTTGCGCACTATGAATATTGCAGAACACAAAAAGTGAAGCTTGCAACAAAACTGGATGGGGCAGCTGTAATTTGCTTCCTCTTCCTACTCTCTGGCATGAATCACTGGGAGATAGAACTATTTGGGAGTAGAGCAAGCAGCATTAGAATGAGTATGCTTTGAACAGAACAAGTCAAAACAGGAGTTGGATCTCTTCCTATTGCTTCTAAGGGGGAATGCACTACACCAACACATAAGCAAGAAAAGAACTACTGTATGCCATTTTCCATCCACAGATGTTCTCTCTTTGAAAAGCAGTGCCTGTAATTATCCCTGTGGTCGTAACTGTTATTTTAAGTTGCACGACTCTCTTCCCTGTAGTTATACATATCTACTTTCCCCACACACCACAGTGAAATCTAAAAAGTAAAATAAAAATAACCCACACTTTGAGAAGATGGAATACATTTCGATAGAAAGTGTCCCATATTATCTATGCGTCTTTGGCTTTACAAGTGTTTGCCATGCGTTTAAGGTCTCTCACAGTGTCGCCCTATGCCAACATTTGGAGTATACGCTCAGCCTTTAGCTCTGAGCAGAACATGTCACACAGCTATTTGTATCGCTGGCATTCTTGGGTTTACTGGGCAAATCGCACACAGCCTCTCTCTTCCTGTTCCAAGGATCATTTGGCTGTTGCCGTTTACTAAGTGCAGAAAGTTCTCAGAATGCATCAGGGAAAAGACTCTGACTACCTCTGACTGAACTGTCTCTATGCATCAAAGAGGAGTGGAGAAATGGATCTGCTTTCCTATCTATTCTTGCATCCCTCACCTCACAAGAGAAGGCATGTGCTAGTTAGGAAGAAAAGTCCATTCCAATGTAAAAAAAAAAAGTACACAAAAAGGTAAGAAGTGAGTGGGGTGGGTTTTGGATCAGGTTAGCCATATTGATTCGTATGCTGTTGGTGGATTTTTGCCAACATTATCTTGTTGGGCTGTGTATGTGATAAAGGGGAGCCATACCGGGGTGAAGTCGGCTTCTTCGATTTGTTCCCGTGTCAGTTTCAGAAACAAAGACCATTACAGCCAACCATGAATGAACAATCATACCCTAGGCCAGGCATAGGCAACCTTGGCTCTCCAGATGTTTTGGAACTACAACTCCCATGATCCCTGACTACTGGCCCTGTTAGCTAGGGATCATGGGAGTTGTAGTTCCAAAACATCTGGAGAGCCAAGGTTGCCTATGCCTGCCCTAGGCCAACCCCAACCTCTATCACCACCAAAGGAACACAAGGAAACAACAAAGAACCTGCACAAACAACGCTGACAAACCCTCCCCCCACATATATTAAGTAAAATAATAATAATAATAATAATAATAATAAATATATTATTTATACCCCGCCCATCTGGCCGGGTTCCCCCAGCCACTCTAGGTGGCTTCCAACAAAACACCAAAATACAGAAATCCATCAGACATTAAAAGCTTCCCTGAACAGGGCTGCCTTGAGATGCCTTCTAAAGGTCTGGTAGTTGTTGTTCTCTTTGACCTCTAGTGGGAGGGCATTCCACAGGGTGGGTGCCACTACCGAGAAATAGAAACATCGTCACCTGACCCCCCCATTTCCCCCCCTCTACTTCTATTCCCCTCTTTCTTCCCAATGTCTCAACAAATGGAACCAATTTGTAAAAATGTTACGAAGAGACATTGCATATATTTCTGTAAATCAAGAAAATCTTAAATAATAATAATAAAGGTAAGATGTGGTCTACAAACACAAGCAGCCATTCCCTTTTTCAAGGCAGCATGTATCACTATGGAAGTAGAATTGCGTGAAAGAATGAATTCCTACCATCTTCATCAGGAGTACAGCAGAAACAGCAGCGAGCCACCTATACCATAAACACAGAAAACAAGAGAAGGCTACATTTAACAGGACAGAAACAATTAAACATGCAGAAACATGAGGAGCTTCCAATCAAAATAACAAAATAAATAAATTTAGACTTCTTGATATTTAGCAAGACTTCAGTAATGATGATGGCAGGAAACCAAGAATTCATATATAAAAAGAATTACACATACAAATGTTATGATAAATGCACAGATTTTTAAAGCAACACAGTATAACGAAATAGTTAAAAAGTGAGAAAGTATTTTGGATTTCTCCTGAGATTGGGTAAAAGAGGTATACACCGAGAAACACAATTATTTAATAATGCAAAAAGCACCACATTGTGATATTATAAACAAATTATTATTTTTCCAGGCAACATAGGAATGTTGCTTTATTTGCCATTAACCTACATAAAAAATATTTTCCTTTGACCACATGGTTGAATGCTTAAGTCTGACACAGACACAGGCAAAATACTTTCAACTAATGCTATTGAGGTAGGAATTCAGTTCTGTGCATTTCTTCCATAACTGTTTGAGTTTAAAATTTAAAACACTTTTGGTAATTGCTCTAGTTTTTGCCTTCCAGTTGTCTAAGACGGCAACATACATGGTTACATTTTATCAGACATTCAAGCCTTGCAAATTCTTGAGAGATCCAATTAGCAATGTTGCCATGCATGCCAAGAGCTCTCCATAATGTGGGTAACAGTCTATAGTTTAGATGCAAGAAAGGCTTCCTATTTAACAGATGCAGCTGAAGAATTATGTTTACATTTCTAATCAGGAGACAAAAGCCCTTCTGTCATGGGGAAGAATGAAGCGCACAATAAGTTGCCTGCTGCTACCCTTTTCTTTATGTTACTATGCAATGGTTCTTGTAGCATTCTTTAAGAGCAAATGATCTAAAAGTAATTCTATTATGCTCCACTTTAGTACAGCGGTTCAGAGCTCTCTCATGCAGCTTGGACTCTCGTCCCGGACAGAATCCATCTGTGTTGTCTCTCACTCAGCAAAAGGAGAATCAACACACTTAAGAGCGCTCTCTGACAGCGCTGCTTGCAAGTGACAGGCATGCTAAATCACATGGCCAACATTTCAGGCTGCTGCTAGTCCAAATGAACTAGCTAGAACAAAACTGGCAGCATAGCGATAGCAAGAACTAGGCCAGCTACATTTTTGCCAAAGCCCCACACTAGGAGCTGTCATTTCTTTGAAGTACTGTACTGTACTTTGGCTGCTATCTGAAACTATTCTAACTTTAAATGCTTTCAGAACTTATATTAGCACAACAAACCTGAGATTTTTGCACTAAATGTTTAATATGGATCAGAGGGAGTTGGTCACTCCAAACATATTTGATTTACACTGGGAACATCTGACATGCTGAACTGGTTCACAAGTCACATTAAACCAGAGTTTATTTTAAAGCAAACCTCGGCTTTCCAATCACGGCTTGTTTGAGGGAAACAAACCTAAGTGCTAGTTCACATGTAACCAGCCTCCCCAGTGCAGGAAAGAGTTAGTAGGGGAGGAGTAACTCGGGAACATTTGAGCAATGTGCACCAGCACACTACTTGTGTTAAAAACTGTGGTATAATGTGACGTGTGGACCAGCTACTGTATAGACTTGACATTGCCACAATGAACACTGGACCAGTTTTGTCACTTCAGATTATTCCATTTTTAAAAATACATTAATTGCTGCTCCACAGGTGGGTCCAGTGCAACATGTAATGCATCAAGTTTCTGTAGACAGATCCTGCTGTAAAACAATTTTCACTCATTCCCCCTACCACACTACTCTGTGTGTGTATGGGGCAGCAAGGACTAGGCAGCTCCCATACTTTGAAGCACACAGGATTCCCCCCCCCTCTCATTGTTTATACCAGGCATCCCCAAACTGCGGCCCTCCAGATGTTTTGGCCTACAGCTCCCATGATCCCTAGCTAACAGGACCAGTGGTCAGGGATGATGGGAATTGTAGTCCAAAACATCTGGAGGGCCGAAGTTTGGGGGTGCCTGGTTTATACTTTCTGAAGGTATGTTTATTTGCCAGATAAGCCTCAGCTGTTTGAACTGCACAACAAACTTTTTAAAAAGAAGGTGCAATTACAACAATGCAAATATGCAATTTTGTGTGTAGATGACTCTCCTTAAGCCTGTGCATAACCACTTGAATTCAGGTTCCTGCCTCCAACCAGAGATCAGCACTGTCTGAACATATTTTCAGCTAAGTACCGGAAACTCCTAGAAACTTACACAACTGGTTATACACTGGCATAAGAACTAAACACAAAATCCGGTCAAACCACATGACTGACATTTGCATACATGTGTTACCACTGTAATGTGGAAGTTTGGCTATGCAGAAGGTTTTTCTTTAGTGGGAGGGATATCACACCACCAAGGTAGCAGTTCTAAAGGTAAGAACAGTAAGTTTGAGCAAGTGAGAGTTTCCCAGTGAGATCCAGGCAAAGTAAACCTGGGAGCTTTTAGCCACATCAGAGAACTTGGGGAGCAGGTTGTAACTGCTTCATGGGGACTTCATGGATACTAGGAGCTTGATATCAGTGACATGAGGAGAAAGCTCAAGTACCAAAGCTTGAAAACATCTGCAGTACAAAGACAGGTATAGTCTGCAGTTTCTTCAGTGTGACTGCTACAGAGAACTGAACCACCACAATACCAACATTCGATCGTGCTCTACAATGATATTGAAACAGCCCTGAGTTTTTGCACAGAACAAGAATATGTTATGCTTTTGTACCTAGTATCTTGTAAATGCTAATGAGGAAACTGCAAATGTGTGTGTATGTGGAGCATATGAAACTTTCTATGAGAGAGTGCGTGGACTTGGCAGAAAGAGACATATTGCAGAACAAAGAAATTTTTTGACTCACTTCAGTTTCCGGTGTGGCATATATTCCTCTCAGGGCTTCAGAGCTTGCACGCGTTGTTGAGGTCAAGCTAGACACAAACAGGAAAGCAGAAATTAATCAGTGGGAATGTGTCATTCTTAGAAGCAGCCTTGCTGAAGAGACATCTTTTCTAACAACAATAGGTTGAATAATTTCTGGAAGGCACTAGTCCCAAATGAATTAAGTGGAACAGAGGAGGCCTGATAGCTCCAAAAGGATTGTTTAATAGAAGTTGACCCTTTGGGGAAGACAGACTCCTGCTGCAACCAGAAACCTCTGCAGAAATGGTGTTTCCTAATAGTTTGCCAGACATTAGAGAAAACAAGGAACACACTGGCAAACAGACCCTTGCAGTCTAATGTATTTTAATATTTGTTGGAAGCCACCCAGAGTGGCTGGGGAGGCCCAGCCAGATGGGCGGGGTACAAACAAACAACAGCAACAACAACGACAATAATATATTTATTATTATTATTTTCACCCAATGCTTTGCCTCCTGATAGCTCTGCATTGCTCCAGGTGGTCTAACCCCAAACCAGATAACCCCAAATTGCTCTAATTTGGTTTGGACCAGCTGAATCTGGTGCACAGCCCCAATAAAAACATGTATCTGTATATGAATGTGCATGGCAGACATATTCTTCCCACAGAAACTTAGGTTTAATCAGTCTTCCACTAGAGCAGGCACCCCCAAACTGCGGCCCTCCAGATGTTTTGGCCTACAACTCCCATGATCCCTAGCTAAGAGGACCAGCGGTCAGGGATGATGGGAACTGTAGTCCAAAACATCTGGAGGGCCAAAGTTTGGGGATGCCTGCACTAGAGGTTTCTAGATGAAGGGGGCAGGTATTTAACCAGTTTAGTGTTTCTTCAAAATCAACATACTACACACCAAAAAGACATACCATTCACATTTTGTAAAGACCAGTCTAGTGGGAGAAAACTTCAGTTTTACAGGTTTTGTACTACTTTAGAGTCATATTTCACCCATTCATGTTCTTTGAGAGAAACAGTATGTAAATGCCCTCTTACACCAAGGCAAGGAAAAAATGTGCATGTTGTACTAGAGAAACACTGTTAGGAAGATTACATAATGCTAGTATGGTGGACCACTGTGCACTGTGTAAATATTTTGACCTTAGTTATTTCTATTAGAATATCAGCAATAATATGGCCTCTTACTGGACTCTAATTAAACTACAAAGATTGGCACCTCTGCACTGACCCAAGCGTATAGATGGGGACTCCCTGTCTTACTGTTCGCTTCTATAGCAGCTTCATAATTTACACACTCCAATTTACATTTAGCAGACATCAAACTGTATGTTGAAATGGTGCCAAATAATAACTGCTACCTCCCTCAGAAGTATTTACCAGTTAAATTTCTGTCCCACTCAATCCTCCCAGAGAAGCTCGGAGTAGGAAACAACAAAGCAAAACAAGACGATTAGAAATAGATAAAAACAACTAAAACCATTAAGAACATCTAAAAGCATTTTAAACCAGCTATATGCCCTCACAGCTAAGATTGCAAGGAACAATCAACTATCAGATGCCCGGGTGAACAGGAATGTTTTAATGTTAACCGCAGTGGAAAGATGCATTTCACAGCGGGGAAGGGGGATATTCAACAAATGGGGAACAATCACCAGGAAGGCCCTGCTATGGGTCAGCACAAACTGGGCAGCACCCAGTGACAGCACCACCAATAAGACTTCTCCTGCTGATTGTAGGGCCAAATACAGTAGACTGATGCGATTTTTCTAATTCTATTCCATTACTTGAATACTTGAATACTTAAATAACAACTGCAACTCAAGACATACCAAGAATATAAAATGCAACAGAACATGATGGCAGTACCCAGTCCAGTCACCAAGTTTTCATCTGTTTGTAGCCCCTGGCTAAATTCAGGTACACAGATTGTGATGTTCTTCTGATTCTCATCTAGGACTTAAAAAGATAATAATTCACAATTAGCATGGCTCATTTTATGTTTCACCCCAATAACCAGCTATTACACTCCGCACCAAGGGTGGGAAACTGCAGCGTTCCAGATGTTGCTGGACTACAATTCTCATCATCCCTGACCATTGGCCATGCTGATTGGGACTGATGGCAGTTGGAGTCCAACAACACATGGAAGGCCGTGGGTTTCCCATCTCTGCTCTACAGCCCCAAAACAGACTTTCTCATTTTTTTTTCAGTTAGTGACACATCATATTCTAAAAATAAAACCCCCAATAGTAATCAAATAACATCTTTGAAACAAAACATTAAAGTATTTCATATTTGCTAGAAATAAAACAGAAGAAAACTCCACATTCTATGTATCAGCTGAAGCTAAAATATATTATGTTAACCTTCCCCACCCTGGTGCCTTCCAGATTTCCTTTAGCCTACAGTTTCCTTTAGCCTCAACCAACAGGGCTAATTATCAGAAATGATGAGAGTTAAAGGGGACCAGTATAGCAAGGCTGGCATAGCCTGAACTATAGGCTAGATTCATGTCCTGATATGAATACTACAACAGTACAGTGGTACCTCGACTTACGAACGACTCGACAACCAAATTTTTCGACTTACGAATGGGGGTAAAGGCCGTGCGCTTACGAATGTCCCGGCATCCAAAAAAAAACCTGTGGCGGTTTTAGATAGGGATTTTTCGACTTATGAATTGTTAGATAGACTTACGAATTTTTCCGTTTTCAATGCATTCCTATGGGAAATCGTGTTTCCAATGGCGTTTTTCGACTTACAAATTTTTCGACTTACGAAGGTGCCTTTGGAACGGATTAAATTCGTAAGTCGAGGCACCACTGTATACTAACAAGTGAAGCAGAGACCTTTATATTTCCACTGGTGTAAATGCACATATAATTCCTGATCCAAACTGAACTTACTAGTTTCTGGTGGTTTGCTTGAAAGAGATGAAAAGGTGAGATACATGACATAGCAGCTGATAATGCCTGACTGCAGCAAGCCAGAATGTGGCTGACCTGAAGTTTAAAAAAAGGAATATTATTAATAACCATTGTTTTAATACATTTTTGAAAAGCTTTTAGAGAATGAAAACGTATCTTTTCTTTTTTAACAAAAGCTTTGGATCTAACCCACTAATTCCTACTGCAATTTTTATTTTATTTTTAGAATTAGATTTTTCCAAAAGCGGCAAGTAAAAGACATGTTACAATTTGCTCTCGTAGCTGGTCTGTCAAAAAGGAAGGGGGATTCAGAGTTACCCTAACTTATTTACATCTCTGGATGTTGTCTGTCGCCAAAGGCTTGATATTAAAGACTCAAGTGGATAAACAAGCCTTAGAAGACATAAATGGCCAAGAGGAGCATTGAACTGAAAACCTCTGAGAAACTATCACTAACTTAAGTCTCACTGATTTCGATGAGTCTATTATAAGCATGACTAATAAAGTAAATCTGAGCACAGGAAACTGGCAAAATTTATCCTGGCTTAAATTAAGCCTATTCCAAATTTTGTTCAGAAGCAGAGCTACTGTCATCTGAGGCAGCCTAAGTCTGGCAAAAGGAAAACAAACCTTTATAGTTTGATTTACACCAACCTTTTTGGTGCTCTAGGTTCTGCTGACAGAGGTTGGCTTAAGTCTCTCCTTGTCTCACCCCAAGAATGAACTCTTCTGGGGATTTTACACCAGCATAGATTCTGCCAGCTGAGTCAGAATAGCTCCAGTTCAGCTGGGTTGAGAGAGTTACACCATCACCCCAAGATCTGCCTACTCTAAACTTGCACATCCTGGTGGATCTTGGGTTTGGATTGTGCTGTTAGTCTGGCTCCAACCCATAAGTAGTAATAATGATGCAAAGATTCCTCTAGAAGGCTGCCTATTCATTCCTCTAGTCCAGCATGGCAGTGGTTCTCAGAAATATGCATTTGCTATCCAATCCTTTTTAAACTGGAGATGCCAGGAATTGATCTAGGGACCCTCTGCACGCCAAGGATGTGCTCTGCAACTAAGCTACAGTACTTCCTCTCAAATACATATGGCAAATTGATGCATGCAGGTAAGCCACAGCAATGCTGTGACCTGATGGGGCTATACAGCAGGCTTATAAAGATGGGCTGTCAGAATTGACAGTGGGTGCTGGCAGATTATTTTACAGAACAGAAATTCAGCTGCTGGGTCAGAGACTGTGACAAACAGACAAGTCCCAAAACGCAGGCATAATTCTACTTCTAAATATATAGAGGTTCAGTTACGGCCAAGGAAATCAACAGAAGTTCCAGCTAAAGTAATACCAGACCAAAAGAGCTTGCTTACGGTTTTGGACACAGGGCGAGATGGCTATCATTGAAATAAGCAAGCACAAGCCGCCATTGACACCAAGCAGGATCTTGTTAAAATTGCAGCCATCGGCACGAGTGTAAAAGACAGCCATCACAATCAGAGCTCCAACAGCGACGGAGTACAAAATGAGAGTCACAAAAGCTAAGGAGCCATACCAGAGCTTATTGTGCCTTGTGCCAGATGTCCTGTTGGGGAAAGAAAAGGGCAGTATGTATTTAGCTGAAGGAAAAGCAAATGAACTCTATGGATTCATTGTCAAGAGGCATCCTCATGAGGATAGTTCATTATGGGGAAAATTTGCTGTATTTATATTGTTTAATACAATGGACATTTCTAAAGAAGAACAAGCCATGCCTTAATTATTTGAAGTGAGCATGGCCTGCTGCATACAGGATTCACAAACTGATTATGGTCTGGAGGGATTATAATATAGTAAATTGTGACCAGCTATAGGATGAACCTTCAAGGCTAGAAAAGTCAGTGCTTGGTTCCATGAAAATGAATTTGGGTTCAGCAGAATGGAACAGGATCTATCAGGAAGCACAAAAACTTTTCTTTTTTGTGTATAAGATGCCTCCATGTATAAGACTTTTTTTGCAACTCCAAATTGAGAAAATGGGGGAGAATTGCCCAGAGTTATTGAGCTTTTTTGCAGGGGAGGCGAAAATTGCTTACCCGCAGGACCAACACACCCAATCGCACATTGATGAAGTGACCAATTGTCAGCACGCTTGCCAAAAGTACAACAAGGGACTCCTCAGAGAGGCAAACACTGCCCCCCCCCCCAGCATTTGAGTATCACGCAGAAACCTCAAGAGGTTTACATTTCTTTCTCTTCCAAAGTTTATGCATTTCTAACGTTTGTGGAATGAAAAAGACTAATGAAGGCACTGTTGCACCATGCATGTGAAAGCTTTCTGCAGCGATAAAAACTGTGATAGTCACTCAAAGAAGCAGCTTGTAATAAACAGTAAGTGAAAGACCAAAAGAACCAACCCCCAAAGTCAGGAATAAAGGAAGCAGCATGGATAAGAAAGTAGCACTCTAAAAGATAGAATATGAGAATGCCTGATACAAATGCTAAATTTGATCACAGCTGCTATTCATGGCAACATAAAAACTCACACAAATGCATGCATGTGCAAGATACATACCAGTTCTTATTCCATTTGTGGGCAAATTCTACAAGCAGGATGAGTTGAATGAGGATAAAGAGGAACCCTCCTGCAGCACCCACGTAACGCCATGCTGTAGGACAGTGAAGAGTTGCATTGTCAGTTTTGACTCAGATAAATGAATTATTTTATTCACTATACAGGTTCTTTTTTTAAAGCAATGAATTCATGGCACAAATCCAAAAGAAACTGGTTCACAAAAAGTGCACTCCAAAATTGTATCTGGCAGATTTCTGATGGTCCAAGATTCTGTCAACTAGCCTAAGAATGGGAAAACTGTGGCCTGATGTTACTGGACTCCAGCTCCTACCAGTTTCAGATAGCATGGCCAATTGCAAGAGATTATGGGAGTTGAAGTCCAGCAGCACCAGACAGTCCCAGGCTCCGCGATCCATGTTCCAGCCCATTTTACATTTTCAACACTGCAATATGACTGCAATCACTACTTCATGAAGAGAAGCATGTGCTTCATTTGGTTGGATAAAGCAGTATCAGATCTAAAATTCTGAGGATTTTAAAACATTTTGCAACTACCGTAATTCTCAAAACTGAGATTACAAAGTGTGCATTTAAAAACAAAGTAACAAAGTAGGAAACAAGTACTGTTTTATTTTTATATGTTACAACTGTTTTTATGATTTGTTTTCATGTTGGATTTTTGTATACCGTTTAGAGATTTTTTAACATTAAGCCATTTGGAAATGCTTTTTAAATAAATTAAAATCACATTTTAAAAGTTTTATTTAAAAGACCTATAAGCACAAAGGAGGATATAAATATTACTCAGAATAAGGTAACTCAACAGCAAAATATTTCTCTTGCAGAGCTATCCAGAATTAAAACTATATTGGGTAGCACATACAAAACTGTATACTTAAGAACCTTTATTTAGACTTTCTATACTTAGAACCGAAAGAAAGTGAAGCATAAGTGATCCCAAAGGGCCTTTATAAGACAACCCCAAATAGCAGTTTGTGGTTGAAACCAGATGTTTATCCCCAGATTCAAATTTAGATGCGTTTACTGTATTCCCACCAAAAGGGCAAATTCATAATTGTATTCACACTGTTCCTTAGCACTCCAAAAACACGCACAGCAAATTTTAATGAAAGAGAAGCACAAACCAACATTAACATTTTGTTCAATATATAGATTATACGAGGGGACAATCTAATCAGCAACGGTTTTCTGTGCAAACCACGCGCAAAATCTCAGCAATGCAACTTAGGTCCTCACATTTTAAAAAGTATTCAAATCAAAGAGCCAATTAAATTATAGGCACATACAAAAGCATGAAGTGGCTGCAAGACTGGCTGTGTGTTACTCAATTGAGAATGCTCATTGCAGCTAAGCTTCATTACAAGGCCTGGTAACATGTGCTCCCTCAATATGACTGGTCTCTCTCCAGTTATTGGACTGATATAGCAAGGAAGGGAATGGGAATGGAGCTGCAGACTTCGAAGTTGTCCTTCTTCATGTCTTGATTTTTCAAAAAGTGTCTCATTTTATGGACAATTAATTTGATATCCTGCAATTGCATGTGTGAGTGCTTACAGCCTAAACTAGTTAATAAAAACTTCTTATCTAAAGCTTTGGGCTATTCTACATGTAGCCTAAACTATCGTGTATTTTTCTTCTCCTAGAGGATTTGGAGATTGCCATCTGCCAGCATTTCTGACAAACAACAAATAATCTTAATTGATAAGAACTGCTGTTCAGACACAGGATCTTACAGTAATGAAATGAAAGCTCTGCAAGAAATCTAATTTTGCACTACTAGACATTGTCAATTTGGAAACTAATGAAATTGTGGGAGACTTTAACTGAAATTGCTGCTGACTTTTAGTAGGCTAGATCAAATGCAGTTTGGTTTAATTGTTCCACATGAAGAACAGAACAAATCACGGACTACTGCAAGCAATGTAGTCCAGCTGTACTAATATGCTTAGACTGAGCTAATCATATCAGGGCTTGACATATCAACAAGGTCTTTCACATTCCATAGTGAGTCATTTCTCCTGCATTCATTGGGAGTTTTGCTGCTTGAAAATATGCACCTAACACGTGGGGTGGGGAATCAACCATGTTTTCAAAGAGCAATAAAGTGATGAAAGGTTTCCTGCCTCGTATAATAAACAATCACCCACACATTATGAATGAGGGAAGAAGTGGATAAATGCTGTATTTGTGTAGCCCTGATGTATGGCACTTTAAGTTAAGGGGAGAAGGAGCATCCCTGCAGCTGCAAGTGCTCAACAGGGTATTTTTCTGAAGGGGGAAGGGAGGGATAAGCAAAACTTATTTGCTATGTTAAACATGCAGTTTGCACTTGCAGTTTCTAGGGAGCTATGGGAAGCATGGCTGGGGTCATCCCTCTTTGATGCTTTCACGATTCAAAGCTCCAACTCAACTGCCCTGAGATGAAAGATGTTATAGGCATCAACTGCAGCTTCCCTACTGTGACAAACTGCAGCTTTATTTTGGTACGGGAGAGTTAATAATAATAATAATAATAATAATAATAATAATAATAATAAATACCCCACCCATCTGGCTGGGTTTACCCAGCCACTCTGGGCGGCTTTCAGCAAAATATTAAAAATACATTAAAATACATTAGTTAGTTTAATGAATTATTGTATAGTTAGGCCCTTTAGAGTTTGGCTTTTTTTCCTTTTTTGCACAAGTTGCTGGTAGGCTTGCAGGCCTGTTTCTCAGGCACAACCTTGAAAGGTCACAGCCACATCACACATTTAATGGACTCTCGTACCACTTTAACAGTCATTGCTTTCCTCCAAAGAATCCTAGGACAGGGGGAGCCATGACTGTTACAAGTGGTATAATAGTGCAACTTCATCTGCTCCTGTCCAAACTCTTACATATCACACGGACACTCTCCTTGTCTGCCTTGCATCTGCAGCGTGGACACCCAGTCCCTACTCCCGTCACTCTGCTCCTGCTTATCTCTTC